>NC_045141.1:20536741-21136741 GCF_008831285.2 Nymphaea colorata
GAATACATAGATGCTTGGAAAATATATTAAACTGAAGATATGGGGAGGAGGACAAGGTTAGCTATGCAGCAGCTCCACGTTAGATGGCTGTTGACCTGAACCAAATAATATTTTAAAGAGAAAAAACGGTTCAATATGGGTGGTGTTTTTTTAAAAGTTGTTCCTTTCTAAAAGGTGAACCCACCGGCCGGCGGCCGGCCCCTCTCTCGTTCGGACACAGATGCCATCGCCGTGGTTCTTACGCAGCATCTTTTTTCTCCATATGTACTTCTAAGCGATGGACAATTGGACATATCTATTTTTGTTTAACGTCGGAAATAAACCCATTTTTAAAGTTTTCATTTTTTTAAACTGTGGTTGGTTACCTAAAAGAAAACAACTCACCATAATTTTGTACTGGCCAAAACATATTCGATTACTCTTGAGCACTTGTAACTCATTTTAATTAGTTACTTCCATGATTCCATTCATATAATCAAATAAAAAGCGTTAAATTTAAATGCTTAAATAAAGAATCTAAATACCTACGGACGAATATGTGAAAGAATCTAAATACCTACGGACAATATGTGAAAGGACCAAAGCAAGCACGAATACTAAAACTTTACGAATTCTCTTTTGTTTAAAAAAGTTTCAAATGAAAAGGAATTTGCGTCAAAGAACATAATATAGCTGGTGGAACGTCAATTGTTTGATTCCTGTGGATGTTATTTCTTTAAACTACACATGATAGTGCCGCAGCTATGAACCCTAGAGTCAAGGAGTAGGTTTTGCTTCTTGGGCAGCTTCCCCAAACAAAGAAAAACCCATTTTGACATTAGTTAGGCCAGCAGAGAGATGTGCCGTGCACCAATTAACTACTGTTTTTTGTTTAGTATATTCTTTTCGATCATCTGTTTTAGATAAACCCAAAAACATGCATTTTTCTACATTAGTTCTGTAGATATACAGTACTTGTATTGTAAACGACACTAAGAAATTAAAGAAAATAAGTACCAACCTCTAATTACTAAGTTCTGCCCAATATTCTAACAATACAAAAAATTAGGACAGCTAACATAAGAGACACGAGACATGGCTTGAAAATTTTGACCAGTCCTTCGCTGGAAAACAGTAACAAAGAAAATTATTAATATATAGTTATACGTTTGGCGTAATAAAAATATTCTACCATGTTTAGACTTTGTGGAAGAAAATATTGAAATAGAAGAATCCGTTTTCCTGTGAAAATTGGTAAACCGATATACGCGTGGAATGAAATGAAAAATGTTCAAAACTATTTTTCCTTTACGACGACTCTTTACTTCTTCCGCAATCATTTAGAAGAAAGGCGTCACAAACTACCAACTACAGCCGCTGCACTCGATTTTTTAAATCGACCACTCCCTTTGAATTTTCAAACCATCATCCATGATCCCCAAAAAGTATTCATCAACTCGGTCAATAATGCCTCGATTCGCCTCCTCCATCGGTCAAGTCCACAGCTCTAAAACGAAAGTTCTTCAATAGGAATTTCAATCTGGGCATCCGATTAAATCACAGAAAAGAAACAAAGACAAAGAAGAAGTGGTCGTGGAAATTAGAAGCGTCATTCAAATTGTTGGGGCTGCTGGCTGCAACTTAAAGCAGCCATGGAGTTGACCCACCATTCCTTTCAATAAGAGAAACGCCTGCCCGGAACAAAGGCGGCCTAATCCTTCTTCCAAGGATCTCCAGAACAACGCCGGCCGGGCAAGCAAGCCCGGACGGGAAGCCAAACGGAAGCAATTCCATTACGTGAACCCGACCCTGAAGTTTTCTCTCCCTGAGTTCTCTTGACTTTTAATTCCCCTCCCCCCGACTCAGCCTCCATGCCTTCGTTTTCCCTTCGCCTTCTAATGGAGCACAAGCTACCCATCTCCAGAAACAAGGCACTCTACGCAACCGTGGCGTTCCTCGGCCTCCTCTCCTTCACCACATGCGTTGCTGCAGAGTTCAAGAAGAACCAGGTAAGATAATTGAGAGAAAGGGAGAGAGCTTTCTTGTATAGATTGGTTTTCTGGTGCAGTTTTTTGATTGTTTTAGTTTGTGGCGGGCCGGGTTCTAAATTGAAGTTGAAGGACCTGAAATTGGACGCGAAATTCTGTTCTCTGCCGAAGAGTCCGGCGTTTGAGTTGGGGATCACGGCGGCGGCCTGCCTCCTCTGTGCTCAGGTGATCACATACGCCTCCATCGCGAAAGCCTATTTCTCCAAGGACACAAAAGCTCAGTTCGGCGAGAGGATGACGACCGTCCTCATCACGCTCTCCCTTCTGTCCTGGTAAGCCTATCTCGGTCCTTGTTCGCTTTTACGTTGGCTGCGTAAATTGCAAGCGTGTTCTCCTCCTTTCGTTCTCTTTGGAAGAGAAAATATCATTTTTTTGTTCTTGTTTGTTAAAGTAAAGTTTTTCGTTAAGAAACTCTCCACAAAATTGCACAATGAAAACTTGTTAGGCAATTCAGACTCTTCAACTCGACATCCTTCTTTCCCAAATCTTCTTTCCGTTCGAGCACCGCATAGGTGATAGAGATTCTGAATTCAACATCACATCTAGTTCATCCTCATTCAACTGGTCATGGTTTCTGCATAACTAATTTCTCATTTTCATTGAAAGCTGGTTGGCATCCAAGTCTACGCATCTTTTAAGACTTTTAATAAATTGCGTATGGTCAAGAGTTCGGCATTAAGCATCCGTTTCTTCCGCCAACTTATGACAATGTTTGTCGAGGGCTCCTCGCCAGCTGCCCAGTTTTAAGTTGATTTTTTTTAAATAAAAACCAAGCTTTTAAGGCTGCGCATCGAGCCAAGCCTAGACCGATTCAAAGTCAGGCTTGGACCAACTTCAATTTGTGCCCGTGGCCCAATGCCCATTGCTTAAGCTCCACCATCAATGCTTTAATTTGAGCTCGGCTTTAACATAATTTTAATAAAAAAAAACTTAAAATATGTAAAATTTAATTATATTTATAATAAAAATATGATTAAAAATAATTTTTAACATATATATATATATGTAATGGGGTAAAGGCAACCGGCCTTTGACATAGTAAAAAATTGTGCAGGGGGGTTGGGGGACTGGCGATCGTGTTGCTGGGGGTGGGGTCGAGCATGAACCAGAGGCAACCATATGGCGAAGGATGGCTGGACGGCGAGTGCTACGTGGTGAGGAGGGGAGTGTACTCCGGTGCATCTCTGCTCGCCATCGTCACCGTCGCCTCCGCATTGACTGTTCACTGTGCAATCAACAGGAGGCACGAAGGTGCGGTAATGGCGGACGCGAGGCTGCCAACAACCAAGAAGAAAGCACCAAGTTAAAGAAACAAAGTATAGTAAAAATGACAGAAAAGATGCCACGAAACAAAGGGAAACTGTATAATAAATAATGAAAGGGAAGGGGCGCATATGGGGAGATTGGCTGGGGAGCGTCATGGAGAGTAGGAGATGACCTGTTTGTTGGAAACCAACAAATGGGTCGACCAAATCATTTTTTTTTTTTATTTATGTAAGAAGTCGTTTAAGATAAAGATGTACCTATTTTTTCCTTCTTTCTTTTCCCCCACTTTTTTTTTGCAGCTTTGATTGTACATGTTTCAATTGTTAAAAGGAATGATAAAGCCAATTGCTCAACTTTTGAGCTTAAATGAGCGGACGAGCTTCTCTTGTGCTCGTCAAAATCAGAATCTTATCGAGACATGTCTGCGATCTCCTCCTCTTAAAAGAAGCATTCCTTCATGGGTGGGTGACATGGCCACATGGGTCGTCGTCAAGCTGACTATCCTTGAAAGCCAGTGGTCTGGTTCGGCTAAAAAGAGGGAATCCATCTTATCCTCTCCCCTTCATGCAAGCCACAGGAAATTTCATCGCTCAAACCCTGTATCAGCCGATGTGCATCGTTTGAGAACAACGTCAAACCCTCCTATTTATCAGACACGCAGGTCTGGTAATGGGCTGCACTTAGGTGTCTTCTCGACATATGAATGAGAAAAGCCAGAAGGTAAGAGAATGACAAAAACTAAAAACCACTTTCATACCCCAAATCTTATGGCAGCTTCCAAAAGGGAACGAGGGATGAGTCGAGTTACGTTGATCACAAAAGTGTGGTTATGAAGTGTTACGCACCGAGCATAAAAAAGATAGGATCCTTAGAATGTAAATAGTTAATCTTTTAGCTTTTGTTCCAAACACATCCCTAACTTGTATGCAATTTTCAGTTGACGCATTCTTGTCCTCGCACTTTAAGAGAAGCATATATTCTTGGTAGTCTAAGCATCGTTAGCATCTTAATATACTTACGTGGTCACAAAATGGGTTTTTGTTATTCAAGAACCACTTTCATAACAGCACATCCTTTTTCATAAAAAAAACCAAAAAGTTCAACAAACTGCTATCCCAGGAAAATTTTGCAGCAATCCCATGTGTTTTTTCAAGCCATCTGTTTAAGTAGATATGAAGTCCAGGAGGTAGTATGAGTGGTAGTATACTGTATTCCTAAGCAGAAATGTTCTCAAAGCAATCCGCACTACCAAGATAAATTTAACAATCCTAAAAACCTGGTGACTTTGAAGGGGTCATCTCGGATCTGCACTGACCAAGCATATTTGCCTTTGTCCAGAGACCAACAAGACCAAAGGAAATATAACTAAAGTTCCAATGACATTTGTAACATCCTCACATGTAAATTAATTACATCGAAAGCATGGTTGAGTGCCTGATGACTAAGAAGACAGTTGCGAGCTAGCTCAAGCAAATAGCATGCCATTAAGTTTCCGCAGCAGAAGTGCTTTATACAGAACTTAATATGTAAGTGATGCCTCGTTGCTTTGGGAAGAAAATCCTAATTCAAGAGCAACTGGAAATAAACTCAACGGTTAAGACTCTTCTGCTCAAATACCAGAGGGACTTACATGTGCAGCTGCACAAACCAAAGCCACAGGCATACTTGAACACGTTTCTCTTGATTACCATGTGAGATCACTTCTTTTCAGCTGTCATCCTTGTTCACCTACACCATCCTCGCCACGCCCCCTCCACCCATGTCTATAACCTCTTCCACGGTAATATGCACCTCTGTAGTTTGCAAGGTATCCTCTACCACGGCCTGTATAGGGCCTCTGCTGGAAATCACCAAAAGTCTGTCCATTGTTTTTGAAATAATTAAATGAGGAAAACCAGATGACAAAACAACGGCAAAATATCCTTAACATTGAACAGATATATTTACGCCGACCGTTTGACAACCACTTCATCTGATATCAATCCTTCATAAGAACTTTAACAGATTTCCACCAGAGTTAAGAGCTTAAATAAGGAACATAAAAGCAAATGCACTGACCTCAGTATCCACTTTTGTCCGCTCAGAATATCTGCCATGTTGGTTCCGCCTAGCTCTATCTAATGACCCACAAGAAATTGAATCAAAGAATTCATCCTTGACATAAACAGCCTGCAGAACATAGAGAAGCAGAAAATACTTTCCGTGAAGGGCACAATTTTGAAAGTTCTCTTAAAAAATTTTCATTTGAATGAAAAAATAATAATTTGTATGATTTAGTTACTAAAACAAGACATACTCTATTACTGAACTTTGTGAATTGAGCACCATCATTTTCATTAACCAGTTCATCTACATCATTCTCATTTCTGCCTCCCGAAGTCTTCTGCATAACTTTGCCCAAAGTTCCCCAAACTTCTTCCTTCTTAAACTTCTCATTCATGGCTACAAAGTCAAATTCCTCAGCATATTCCATAGCTTTAAGCTGATTCTGCCAAGAACGTTAAAAGAATAAAAATGAAGATCAATCCATGGCACGAAAAATCAAGAAGCTGCGAAGCCTAAAGTTGCCTAAGAGAATTGCCATTCAAAACCCCCACAAGCAAAAGCTCCACAGATGTACATTGAGCATTTAATACATGGATCTCCATCATTTCTGCAATTTGATGCTAGAATTAGATGTGAAACTTCAAAAACCGAATCATAAGAAAGCAAGAATGCTCAGGAGTAACATTTACATTTAGAAAAGGAATAACTTTTTGCGCTAAATATTTTAACTTAACATAGAAATTAACCCATTATGCAAGTCCTAAAATTCAGATCTCGGCCAATCTGAACAGTGACCTGAACAAAATCCTACGTAGTGAACTAAGATCACAAACACATCAGATGCATTTGAGTGAGTAAAACCATTGTTGACACATTTCATCAACCCTATGGAAGCCAACTGTAGATAAAGAGTTGGCTAGATGCTTCACTCATATCCCACAAAACTGTTGACTTCTATTAAGCTCGTCATGAAAAGTCTACATATAAGATTGGCTCACAGTCCAGTTACACCGTAGAAGTCAAATTGTGGCGCATATTCCAAACTGCAGGTCACAAACTGATCTTCTAGAAGGATGCCCAAGAGACAGTACCATAAGGTCAAAATATTAAACACTGACTTCACTATGCAAATCATAGGCAATGTGCACACTGTTTTCCTTCATATTCAAGGCATTATAACAGAACATGCTCTTGTGATGAATCCAGACTGCCATAAATCGGATCTGCCATGTAAAGAGCTTTCGTACTTTGCTATTTTACTCACGTGAAAAGTAACTAGAGGGTTGACCCAGAACTGATGCAGAAAACACCATAACTGAATAAAGGGATATCATTAGGTTGCATGAAAAGCCAACATGCAACAGGTACTTATGAACCGGCACAAGTTCAATAAGCAACAACTCCAAGAAAAGTGAGAATGTAGATCCATAATTTTGAAAAAATTGCAAGTAACCATCAAGAAACTGTAAGCTTAAAACGAAGCACCATAAAATACATGTGCAACCTAGAACAGGGAAAAAAATCAGACCTGCTTATCTGAACATATGGGCGTGGACGGCAAAGTTCGCTGAGTATTCAAAGTTGAGACAAATGATGACATCTTTGATGAAGATGGTACAGTAGCCTCTCTGATTTCCTTATCATTGTCAAAGGTCTGCAGAAGTGAATCATTAAAAGCACCAGGTTGTAAACATTGCCCGGGTTTCAAAATTGAAGGCCCCAGTGCTGAAGGACCTGAAGTGGACGACTCAGTAGAAGTTTCAGACTTAGGCATCGACCAAACAGCAGGATTTGTTACTGGTGCATACCAACCATTGTTTTGGAAAGGTGATGCAATTGAGTTCACTTCTTGACCATAAGTTGGTGGTGACACTCTTATTGAGTTAGTAACTAATTCTGATTCAAGTAATGATGTCTCAGGTACCTTAGTGGGGGTGATGGAAAATGTAGAGGAGGATATATCACTTTGAACGGATGCACTCATTGATGGCAAATTGTTGTATAGAAGATTATCAGATGGCATAACAGGTAAAGCTGAAGCATTGGCAACTCCTGACGTAGGGGAGATAAAAGTAGCAAAAGGATGAACCTCAGAATGGTGCAGTTTGTGCCCCAGGGAATGGGGAATGATAGGCCTATGCAATGAATTTGCAGTCAAGTCTGGTTTTGGTAACAATGAGGCAGGTACCTTAGTTGATATGCCATAGGCAGTTAAAGGTGGAGGATCAACAAGACCTGACACAGAAGAACTCAAATGAATGGAGGGCTGAATCAGAGAATGTTGTAGTGGGGGCTCCTGTGAGCAAGAAGTGTAAGGAATCCCATTTGATGGTCTATAACAACCATGCCAATCAAGTGACAATGAAGGATTGCCGTCTTGGATAGATGGAACAGTAAAAGAATTAGATCCAGCTATGTGTGAGGACACGTAACCCTCATGGTATGGCATACTTGTCATGGCTGTTCCAAGTGAAGAAAACCCCCTGGAATCCAGTGGGCCCTCAGAAAAGTGTGACTGCTGAAGGAGAAACAAAAAGATATCAGACTCTCCTTTTCAAACAAATAACTTGCATATGTAGAAGTTTGTCACAAAAAAAACACACAAACCTGAATAATAGCAGGATCATGATGAAGCTCTGGAGTATTATGAGCAGCTGGTGTATATTTCACTTGCAAATCCTGGAAATATTAAAGAGAAAAGGAATATACTACACACATTATTACAAGTTCAAAAGAAATGGTCTAAACAACGGTATGCCCAGGAAGAAAGCAAACCATGGATATTTGTCCAAACAGAACAAAAATAAGGAGCAAGAAAATTTTCAGTAAAAAGGAAAAGAAAGAACCATAGTGCATTCTGCAATCGAAATAAGCCAAAGGTCCAGCAAATGCACTTGTCACATTACTTTCTGATATACAGCTCAATGCCAAAAGGCTCATAGACAAAGCTCATTTTCTGTTGGCCTAAAAACTAATGTTTAGCAGAATAATTCCATGATTGCTAAATATCAATAGGTTGAATTTACATACTTTGGCATTTTACACTCTTATTGCCCAATCAATATCACACAATAGAATGCAGAACTAACCTTGATATCCTTCCCTCTGAACAAAATGTATTCATAAATTTTATCGCTTGGAGGTATCTGTTGTCCATCTTTTTTCCGCCCTTCAGTACCATATGACCTAACTGTTAAGGACAGTGAATGCAAGTAACTGCTAATTAACAATAGCAAGTTGAAAACAGCAGTGCAAGCAGATGCCAATTACAAAGAGGAAACTAGAAACGATAGTTTACAAAGCATGCTCAGAAATAAAGATATAATATCCCTTTCTTCTGATAATTGAAAACTTCAAAATAACTAATAAATAGAATCTTCTGTGATTACATGGTAATAAAAATAAAACTAGGAACTAGGAACCTTGACGTTAGCACACAATGAAATTTCCCATCCAAGACACAAATGAACAGAACAGCTTGACTTCATTTTGCATCATATACTCTAATGTCCTGCCCCAGATAGATCACTCATCAGTCAACCACACACATAAACGAAGCGACACTGGAAGCACTAGACGCCCTGTAGAAACAACAAACCAGAAGCACCTGCCTATCTTTCTGAAATCCCTGGCAAGGAAATCAATCACCTCCTGTCATGAACACACCCCACTTCCAGTGTCAATAAAAAGATCCTCAAAAACTGTCAACGGTTCATTATCTTTCTCCTGCAATAGATCAGACACCATTTGTTTCCCAAGCTTGTCCTATAAGGTAAAAATGGTGGAGCGGTCAGGTTGAAACCCGTCTGCTTGGGAAGAAAGTTGAAAGCAGAGGGCTACTGGATTTCGGCCAGGTCCTATTTGCTCTAAAGAACAACCAACCGTGGCTACATCTTAACGTATATAAGCTTCACCATGCATGACGGCTTTACCAGTCGGAATGGCACCCAAGGAAGTCACAGGTCATCCGCTAGCATTCCGGCAGCCAATCACAAGAATATATGTAAACCGCATGTCAACAATCCGAAACAGCCGAATGTAGCATTCCGCGATATAAGACAGACAGCAAGCAAAGACACCAGATACCTCAAACCTCAGAAGAAACCCGCCTTCAAGAGAATAAAAATTCATAGATTAAAGAAACGAACCAACTCATAGAGACGGCAAAGGAAGACCTCACGCATGCAGCAGGTAGAGCCAAGATAGTTCTAACTCAACCAAGAGGAACCGTACATTTCCTCAACCCATTCCGTAAGATTAAGATTCTCCTTCAGGTCCTTTTTTTACACTGCAACCACGTCTCCAAGACCAAAGCGAGAAAAACAGAAAAAAGGAAAGAACAACTGGTTTGCCGCTTCTTCTCTGCTGTGCCTCATCCCATTAAGTTTCCAATGCAAGAACCACTCATAGAAATCGACCATGCATTTCCCATGAACTAATTCGCAACTCAACGGCTAACAAGAAAAAAGAGGAGAAGAAGGGAGAAAACAAAGGACGAAGACAAAGACGCGAGAAAGGAAAGCGAGAGCAGCAGACAAGATAGAGAAAAGGGTAGGAAGAAAGGATTAATACATACCATTCTGCAAGCCGATGCTGGATTCTTCGGTGTTGATGGAGGCGAGAAGGCCTTCGTACCTGATCTCCGACTTTGAAGTCAGGCTGATCAAACTGCCAACGTACGAATCTGCCGCGCCGGATGAGGTTTTTCCTGAGTCCTCCATGATCACACAAATACCTCCCTCCTTCCTTCTCTAAGCTCTCTTTTCCTCACAGTGCCTCGCTTCTTTCTAGATCCTTGCCCCCCAAGGAAGGCGAGAGGGAAGGGAAGCGCAGAGAGAGGACGGGCCAGAGGAGGACTTTTTTTAACTTTACTTATTCGGTTACGCTTCCGGCGGGAGAGAGACACGCCGATACCCGCCTTTTTAACCTCCTTCTCCTTTGGAGCTTAATGGATCGGTACTAGATCCAACCCGTACCCAACGCCTTTGCAATTGCCGGTGTCCTGTCGTCGCTGGACCAGTTCATTCCTGTTTCCTGATCGAACCAGACCCGAATCTGAAAAAGTTTGAAGATGCATTTGATTGTGAGAACAAAACCTTTCATGAAGAGAGAAAACGGCTTCACTAAGATAACACAGTGTAAAATAACTAAGATACAATCAGAAAGAAAGTCCAAACAGTAATTATAGTCAATGGATCAGATTTGGATTTGATGTCTAATAGTAATGCTTCAACAAGAAGTTGGATATGGAAAAGGAAGCATTTGATTAAGAAGTCCGATCAGGTTTTGATTTAAAAATATCATTTGGTCGGATTCGAATTCAGATTTTATTGTAAAAATATGATTGGATTCAATTTGAATTCAAAATAAGATATCCTATATATATCCAACATGGCAACATCAACATATTTTGAACGTTGGTCGTTGATATTATAATATTGTTGTCCATATTCAGTTCTGTATTTAAAAGCAGGATTCGGATTCAGTTTCTAATTGGGTTCTAATCGGATAAACATTTTGAATTTGAATATGATATATTTTTTGGTTCGCCTGTCTGATTCATGTTTGATTCATTGACATCCAAATCGTAATTAGGGACACTCCGATGTCAGCATAAAAAAACTTGTCACTTGCATATAGCAGTTTACGTATTTCGTTTTCGACTACCCTTAAAGTTTAAACTGATAAATGGAATGGCGGAGTTGTTGGGTATCAGCCAACTGAAGAGCTTGCAGGAAATAAAACTCTTTAACTTGTGTTTGATTCACTGGCAGATCCATGGTGACCTGAGGATCTCTAGGATCTCAAATCCATGGATTTAATATCGGATACCCTTTCCCTCTCTCAACCCGATCTTAAATTCATAGTTTTTAACATGTAGCATGGATTTGTAATCCATGTTGCTGAGATCCAAACTGAAGATCGCCTAAGACACGTGTTTTAATGTAGCCTCAGATTTAAGATTTGGGGCTATCAAACACAACCTTAACAAGTTCTGATGTGATAAGATTGTTGTTGGAGGTGATTGTGTCCAGGTGATATATACATCATCTTAACGCTGGTAAAGTAGTCCCTTCATTTTTACATGTTATTTTACACTTTTCAATACTTTTATCTTACAGTTATTTAAAATTATGGATACCGTAAGAAACATGCTTCGGAAATGTGTAGAATAGATTTTAAAGTCAGCAGTTTGATCATTTGGCTTTATGGCTTCTAAAATTCATTCTGCATATCCAAGATGATCGTTATTTTGATTTTTACTTTCCTAAAGAAATTCAACTCGCAGGTTTGTATTTGTCTTTTCGAAATATGCAGACATATAACGATGTATTCAACCAATTCCATTTTCGGGATTGGTCCAACCAGTGACTTCATTTTTAATATTTCACTTATTGTTTGTATAGTTTACCTTATAAATGTGATCCTTATATTTAAAGCATTATAAAGACGAATAAATTCGGTTTTAACACGTGCAACTAAGATTTTATGACAAGGAACTTGAATTCTTTTGCTTCTGAAAATTTTTTCTTGTTTTCACTCTCTCTTCTTCTGTTGCCTAGCTGGTTGGACCGGCCACATATTTTGAAGTGATCTTTGAAGTAGAAGTTAATTGTCTAGATGTGAGCAACATGTCTAAAGTAATGGAAGTCAAAATAAATGTCATATATATCTTTTGAGCATATCAGAGGAATTATGTAAGACAAAAGATAAGGCCGTACACATATATTGTTGAAGACGGTGAGATCACAAGTTAAAGCAAGAACTAATCAAGATAATATTTCAAGATATGGCAAGGAGGAAAGAAAGATAACTCACAGTCATTGTGCTGAGGAATTTGAAGACAATCATGCTGGCCTTGGCAAGGATGGTGAAGACAAACGCGTCAAAATGTAATGGGCAGGAAAAAATTATGTTTAATTCCATAGAAATGATGAAGAATCTTATTTAAGTTCACTAGTGATACTAGGGTTAATTAACATGGAAATTCACTACAATGTCTGCATTGTGGATGATCTAGCGATAAGGAGAGAGCGTAAGTTACAGAGCGAGCCATAATGGCTAATACGGGTTTGAATTTGCTGATCATATATGCATGAGAATAAACAACAAACTGAAGTAATGCTTCCCATGTTGGAGTAGGAACATCAATAAAGCAATTGGTCATATTTCTGCTTGTTAACTTGTTCATCAAGTAGTGCTTAACTTGGAGAACAGGAAGATCATATTACTGTCATTTTGTAAAACGCGTCTGTGTTGATGGTCGAACAGGAAGATCACATGCTTTGCCCTTTTTTGATTCATTGTATAAGGTCATACACTATTGACACCAATTTGTATGTCTTCTTCCCTCCACCTGAACCACTTGTGACAACTCACCTTATGAGCACACCATGAATGGAATTCTGTCCCTTCATATGTTTATCCCATATTTCATTCCCGTTGAAGCATGCACACACACACACACACACATATATATATATATGAACGCACAATACATTGATACATAAGAGTCAAATTCTCCAAAAACCAAACTTGAGTCAAGCGCATTGATTCTTCTCGTCAGATTGCAAGTATTTTCACTAAGTCCTACTACTTGCTTGTTTGAGCAACTTAGATCCTGATTGAATGCGCTTTCTGGACTGCTGAGTTTGTGGTGGGGTGTTAAAGAATGTAATATCATAAGTTATAGCGAGAACGGCAATCAAGTTGGCAAGTAAGATAATCATGGTAATATAACAAGGTACCACATGGAGGAAACATGTAATAAAATTGACAAGATAGCCACTCTGGCTTTGGCAAAGGTTAAGGACAAACACGTTGGTTTTGGCAAGAACTGAAATGAATCAGGCATGCCAATGAGATATTGGATTCAGCTAGCTGAGCTTCACATTAGCTTCTGATTTAGCTCCTAATTTGAAAAATACATGTATATAGCCTGACTATAATATCATTCTAGGCATAATTTTTCCCAAACTACTTAACGCAAGCTAACAACGTTGACTTATAAAGTAACTCGAACTTAGCTACCTTGGCTGGTATATATATATATATATACATACACACACACCAATGTGAGTTATCTACTCTTTATTCATGTAGTTTCTTATCTATAGGGTCGTTTGGTAGCAGAGAAACTTTGTGAGTATCACATGAATCTGCCCAAAAGATTAGCCCGACTCATAGTCAGTGTCTCCGCAGCCAAACACTACCCTATAATGTACTTTTATGAAGAAGTTGACGACAACCAATTAAGAGATTAATTTTAAAGATCACACCACGTGCAATTCATTTGCCCAATATTTTTAATGATCAAATAGATGGATCGATCGGTGAACGCTGATATACTTTTTACGCACATGTTGAAGGAAGGCTTTGACTTGTGTCAAGCTTGACAATTATAAATTTTCAACTTCTTAAATATAAAATTTTCCTCTTGTGGATGCTCATTGTTGAGCATTGAACAACAAACGAAACAAGTACCAAATAAATAAATAAATATTAATTTCTATGATATCGTATTTAATAAAATTTAACGTCAAATTTTTGTCTATATAAAGCAGGATTTAGTTTTACCGTTGAGGTTGAGCAGGCGAGTATGAGAAGTGGGTCCAAATATTGGCAAGACCCACTGGTCAGCATCGGCAGGACACAACAGATACTCAAGGAAGTTAGCTTAGGTTGCATCCGTCTTGCTCAATGCAGGCCCCATTAACATGTAGCCAATGTAGTCGATTCGGATAGACCACTAGCGTCGCTAATAGTGATCTCCATGATGCATATCTAATCGAAAGGATAGAGACAACATCACAACGCCAGATTAACCATTTGGCATGCCAGATCGCCCAAGCAACTTGCAAAAGAAAACGCATATCTTGAAAGCGCGGTGACAATATCATGACACCAAAACCTTTTGATAGATCCATCGCACCATCAATTTGCACGACATTTAAAACTGCAGAAAAGAAATGCGGCCGGCCGATCTTCTTTCTTTCTCTAGAAGGAAAAAAAAAGTGAAAATCCCAAACTAGTGGTGCATGATGAAGACGTAAAGGGTTCAAATTAATGTTGTTAGAAGTCTCCAGCCTGAATCGAGCAGTTAATTGTACCATATGTTAGCTTTTAACTATGCTTACATTGTTTTTGTTATGACTTTTTGCAGTTTTAGATTGGAAAATTTTTGGCCGATCCACAACGGATCATTGAGCTGAATTAATGGTAAATCAGCTGGCCTGTACATCACTTGCCACAATGGTTAACTTTGAGAAGAATCGGATTCAGAGTGGTTCTCTGTTACCAAATTTGATGGATTTCTAGATGCAATCACCCGACCTTGTTATCAAAATAGAACCAAAGGATTTACAAAAACTCAGCTGAGTCAAAAGCACTAAGCAGAAAAAAAACAAAAAACAAAAAGGAAATCATGAAATGATTAGAAAAGAAGTCCACCCAGCTGAAGTGAACGCCACCTTTGTTAGGAACGACACAAATTCTTCTCTCGCACTCTCAAGAGAGGGTTAGAAACAACAATGAAGAAGACAAAGATTTACGTGGTTCGAAGTAATAATCTCTTATGTCCATGGTCGCACAGATCTTTTACTATTCACTCACAGATGAACACAGACACTCACAGAGAAGAAGACAAAGAAAACTGCGGCCCTCCTTTCAACATAAAGATTAGGGCGAAACCCGCATTTGTACAACAGCATGTATGAATCCACGGTATTGCATATGAGTGTCCAGTATGGATCAAGTTCCATACACCAACACCATCAATTGCTCAGTCCATCGAAATGAAATTATATCGACAACATGTGTGGGGAGACACTGCAAAAACAAGACAGATTCACCGATGGGTGGAAAATATTACGTCGGTGAAAGACAACTTTTACGGAAGTTTTCAAACACAAATGTTGGTGAACATCAATTTTCATCGACGTCCATAAAAAGACGTCAATGAAAAACAGCATTCATTGACTCTATGTCGTTGAAGTTGTACTTTTACCGATGTCTGCACCTCAAACATCACTAAAAATGAACTTTTACATATGTTCAGTGCCGGACATGTTCTTTCACCGATATGTTCTGGCCGTTGAAAATGCCTAGTTTTTTTGTAGTGAGAAGTTGTCATTAACAACATGAACATGCGAGTATAACCTAGATAGATTAGGATCTGTTGAGGAGCTGATTTCTGCCTTCAAACGCAGGATCCTCTTTCATCTACTATTATTGGAGAACACTCCAATTCTAGCTGGTGGGGTAGACAGTCTTTCCAAGCATTGGGAGAACATCATGATTTGATCAGAAAAAAATTGTGATCTCCAGCATTATCAATAGCATCAACATATAAGATTTCACAAAGGTTCAAACTAATAGCAACTCCCAAGCAAGAAACGATCTCCTACCTCAATGGAGACACTGTGGATGTAGCAGTCATAAGAGCCATCCGGGGGCCAAGGGTCGGTCAGTATACCATATTTGAACCATGTTACCACCTCCTTATAATGTTTGAGCATCTTCCTCATGGCAACAACATAAAGCATATCTATTAGGGATCTGAAAACCGATTTCTTTTAAGTCTCGCTTGGGTAGCAATTTGGTTCTCACATACCAGGAAAAGAGTCCACTTGCTACGAGGGTGACACTGACTAGACCAAATCCATTCCCTCCAGCTTTGACGCGACGTGGATAAGCAATTTGGGTTCATATTGTCAACCATTTCACAATTTTGGAGTTTAACAGATATAAACCTACGAAGATATTCATTCCATTCTAGAGGAGGAAAAAAAAAGACGCATTTGCCCCACAAAAATGTGAATGCTAAAGCAAACATGATCATAATTCTCTACATGAATTTCAGATAGAGAAATTGAATTGTGTCAAATATCTGGCCAAAATTGTGTCTGTTTCCCATCTCCAATCCTCCAATGCACTTGAGATTTAATATTGCTCCAGGCTTTCAGTAAATTCTGAGTGGTGGTTTTCTCTAGGACAAGTCCATATACTGTCCTCCTGCAAATACTTTGTTTAAGAAGTTTTCTGAAGAGTGGAATGAGAGATCGAGAGGGCAGAGATCCAATATTCAACTATTTGAGAAATGACAGATTTGAGTAAGCAAATCCTTCCTAAATATGACAGATTTGAGTAAGCAAATCCTTCCTAAATATGACAGATTTGAGTATGCAAGATCCTATATAGATATGTACACTTTCTAACAGCCCCGAGGAGTTTCCTTCTTCTTCATCTTCTTTCTAATCTTCCTCGCAACTACTCATGGTAGTACATACTGTGAAAAAAGAAGGGTCCTACGGAACAAATCATGCCGTCATAGAGATATTGGCTGCTTCATACACGAAAGTTGTATCGCACCTTCTTAATTAGGAAGTGAAATTTTCAGACGCTCGCGAATCATGTGATGCTGCTGCACTGTGTAAAAGAAAATAGAATGATCAGTCAAATAGAAGGACACGGTAAAGGCAAAAGAGAAGAGACGGAAGGAAGACACTGCAGCATGACCCACATTCATAAGAAAAGGAAGGGACTTTTCCTTTCTTTTTATCTTCCATTCAGTTTCTTAACACATATTTTCGTAAGTTCAGTATCTTATTATTAATTAAGAAACCAAATGTACAAAAGTTACTGATAAGAATACCAAGGATAATGATCAAACTCTATGTTTCTGTCAAACTAATTGGAAAGATCACAGAACCGATCGAAATCGTTCATGTGCGATCAAAGTGAGTCTCTAACTTGGAAGCATGAAAAGAAAAAAGGTCTGCAAGAAGAAAATCAATTGACTGTTAATTACTGGTATTAGGCAGCAGCTTACGAGAGACACTGACGCTAGAAGATGGCGCACAATTGCGATTTGATAAGCAAAATCCATCATTCTCAGAACTTGAAAATTATTGCTTATAGAGGTAACGAAGCCGCAGCTCAAACATGTTTGCCTCAAAAGCTGCACAGGGAAGATCCGGCGTTGCCGTAGCTTGATAGATGGCGCATGTCACACAACACAATTAAGTTGTACAAAGAGGAGGTAGAGTGAGAGAGGATCTAGCTATTAATGGCCTGATAAAAGAGTATTTTTAATGGAAATCTACAGTCTTTCCTTCCTCTGAAGCCAGTAAATCTTGTCAACTAATTATTAAAATAGTTTAAACGACCTTTTCTCTTTATTCCTTCTACAACATACATTGCACCATTGTTTGCATAACTTTTGCTGTGGCCAATAACCAAAGCGGACGTTGCCAAAAACATTTTTGCCAGCGATCCCCAAAAGTTATAATTGGCCAAAGCCAAAAAACTACTATAGGCTGATCTCACTAAATTTTCATTATTAAACATTTGGGAAAAGAGATAAGGAATCATCTCATCCTGGTCGTCAATCATTTCAAGATGGATGATTGAAAAAAAACCCACAGAGAAAAAGTTATTAACTACATGATTAAAATATTTTACTTTTTTTTTCTTTTTAAAAGCCACCATATAAACTGTCATTGTACCATAAACTGTGGTTGATGTTAGTTTAATGACTATTTTACAATGAATTTTTAAATTGTAACCATCGGGTAATGTCCTCACACAACAGCATTGAAATAAATATATATAATCTTTGTCATTGTACAAAGTGGTGGGGTCTATGTTCCATAAAGGACTTCCCCTAGGGGAGCAGGTCTTGTCCTTGAAAGATTCCTTGATTTCAGAAAAAAGAAGAAGAAGAAGGAAAGAAGAAACGTGGACCCCGGTGCAATAATTGGAGCTAAGTGTATGTGGGTGTCGTGCATCCCTGTTGCTTGAAATGGTACACCCAAAAGCACCGGTTTAGACGATAGATTTTCATCTCTTTTTCCACTTCTTTCATGTCACCCTGACCTGAAATCCACATGAATTTGTTCTTTCTTCTCTCACATTTTTATTGACCGGCCTAGCTAGCTGGTCGCTTTTGAATGACCTCAAAAGATTGATGAAACTTGAACCACAATTTTAAATCTCAAAAGGTTTTAGGCAACTATGACAACCAACAAACAGAAGTCGATCATAATTAGGAAAGAATAAGCAGCCACCTTGCTAGTAGATGGGCGATTGAGAGCTTCAATCCCCTTATAGACTTGTGCCGCCAAAAACGGCATTTGATAGCCTCAGATTTGAGATCTTTCGGATTTGAGAACCGAGGAAGAAACAAATACAAAGAAAGAGAGAATGCATATTAACTGTCTTCTTTTGGTCAAACTACAAAGGTTTCTTTTGTTAGATGAGTCGGAAGAGTATTTCATAATCTCACTCTTTGAGCCACGCTTGCATCCAAGATCTAGAGCTACATTTGTATTGGTCGAGATAAAGTATGCACTACATATCAACTATGGCATTCACGCTTGATAATCTTTCGCGCTGTCTCTCCTTTGATGTCTATGTGTCTATATATAACCAGTAGCTTCTAGGCCCTCATGATATGCCGGATTTGATAGGAATTATTTGAGTCATTCATTTGTTTTTTAAGTGAATGATATAGATTAAATTGAATAAATAGAAACCAAACTGAGTAAAATACTATAAAACAAGAAGACAAATAAATTTCCTAAATGCTAGTCAAACAAGCAAACCACAAATAATAAGACAATAATACTTAAATTTGTAATGTGTCCAAAGTGCCGGTTTTTTTCTTGCTTTTCCATTTCGCACTTCTAGAGATGATGGGCAGTTCAGAGTTGCCACAAAAGAAGAGATAAAAGAAAAGAATCTGAATATGATTACCAACAAACGACATTAGCGATTAGGAGGTTTATGTGTTGATGCCGCGTGGCGACTTAACAATTAAGCTCAACTATTGGATCTGACATCTCAAAACGTCGTGTTTTCGAGCATATCACGATCCATATCCACAATTGGGTCCACAAGAATGAGCAGACATATCTGAGCCATGAGTATCCTGACCAAGATCCATCTCGATTTCTTACAAAGCAAAAGTCCAAGAAACATATGCCCGTGAAATTGACAATGACACCAACACCACATTGAGACGTCTTCTTCCAAATTCTTCCTCGGTTAACGATCTGGATATTGCATACAAAAGCCACACAACAATGATCTTTTATTTCCACTATAGACATAACTGTTCCTGTCCAACTCCCCCTCTCTCTCTCTCTTAACAATCACATGTTTACTAGAGTCACATGCTATGCTATTACCTCGTCAACGTTTAGGCCTTCGACACAAGCGAAGCTGGTTATATACACATGCTTGTGCTTCGACACAAGCGAAGCTGGTTATATACACATGCCTGTGCTTCGACACAAGCGAAGCTGGTTATATACACATGTCTGTGCACAATTGCGTTGTGCAGAGACTCCTGCGCATGCCACGCACTCATAAAAGTGGGCCAAAAGCCCAATGCAAGTGGGCCAAAGGTAGAGTCAGCTTTTTAAAAAAATGTGCACGTAACCATCTCTCATACTTTAGTGTTTGGTTGGTGTTCCATTAGTGGTACCATCAAAAGCCAGCCAACCGAGGACACAGGTATGGTCCTCTTTGGTATTGCACATATAATGCCAAGTGTATGCACATAATGAGGGAATTGTCTGGGATGTCAAGTTTTGTGAGAGATATTTGATATTTCCTATGAATTTGAACCTCCAACAGTTTGTGTCACTGTTCATAGCAATTTTGCATGCACTTTGTCATTTGACGACGACAAAGGCATCAAACTTTTCTTCTTCACGCTACATAATGGCTTCTAATTAAGTTTAGATATGGATGTTCGATGTACAAGTTTGCCGTGCTTCATGAAAGTGCTGCCATTGAATCATGTAGTACATAATCCAAATAAGTTGAAGGCAAACTTCAAGTGAAAATTGAACTGATCTCGAATTAGCTCTACCTGTTGTGTCTTTCGAATTAATACATAATATCCCTAATATACATGGTGTTATTGCAGATACAATTGACAAATTTAACAATTAAGCACAGTAAACACTGTATATTTTTTAAAACAAGAATATGGTGTTCGTCAAACACGTGTTTTAGAAAAGCATGCTTCAAGAGCACAGCGTTCTTCTTATCATACAATGGGGGAATGCTAGCAAAGTGTGTTTCAAGAACACAACATTCTCCTTATCATACAATGATCAATGTAGAATAAAACTAAACGGATACTTAGACGTCAATGATGAATGATACATGGGTTTGTTCACTATGGGACCATTAAGTAGTATGAATATTTTGTGAGTGTTTCATATGTCTGACCTAAAGATTGTGGCAAATTCATGGAACTTATGTCCTAGTGCTCCAGGAATCTGCCACAACCTTTGGTGCAGATTCTATTTCATGGAACATTCACATAGTTTTCTTTTGCCAAATGACCTCTGCAGGCTGCAGCCATGCTAGAAAATTGAAAACAAACTTAGTTAAACGAAACCAATGTACTAAGGACCAGCTTCCAACTGTTGGGAGAGGAACAATAAACTTATATATATATATATATATATATATATATATATATATATAGAGAGAGAGAGAGAGAGAGAGAGACTGTGTTAAGTTTGTGCTGCAGCGTTGTACTTGCAAGCCGACAGTACTACATATATATATATATACTATTATTTTATTTTTTGTGTTTGTTTAGATATCATTAGCATCTTCGTTAATCTTGGCACGGATAGCGAATCCTGTCACAATCAATTACAAAACAGTTGCTGCGTTCCTATCAACTTTATATACATAATATATATATATATATAATGTGTTTTATATGTTTGCCATAGGAATCCTGTGACAATCAATGACGGGTGTTGTGTTCCTATCAACTTTTATGATGGTTATGTTCTCAATTTGACGATTAGTCAGATTGCCATCACCAAAAAAGAGCAACTTGAATAGTATTTATCTCTAGTAAAACTGCTTACATGTCCTTTTCTCTTAATCTTAACAGGCCCCATGGAGATACCGAACAGGAAAAAGAAAGAGAAGAAAATATGTGTCTACATCCTATAGAAATACAAAGTTTTGACAAGATTACTAAGATCATCTTCACATATTCAAAAAATATGTGAAAGATCAACCAGCATTGATGACTTACATTTCAGACTTCATTCATCCCCCTCTTTCAAGTGGAGATCAAGTCATATCCTACTCCTAATCATTCACTGAGATCTGCAGTGACCCCATCTGACTTTAAATCCATGGTTTTTAACATGCAGCATGAATTTAAAATCCCTGCTACTTAGATCTTCGATTTGTTTAGACCGATGACCTCCCAAAACGCACATTTTTATGCAGCCTTCGATCTTAAATCTAGGCTATCAAACCCGATCTAATTGTATTGTTCTTCTTAGTCTGTAAAAATTGAGTATGGGAAAAGTGTGGGACAAATCTTTCTCACAACCCTCAATAATTAGAGTACGAATTATGGTGCTTTTGATAAGGACTATGGGTTAGGCTCACCTCCATTATCGGCCTACCAATCTTCCATTTAAGATTGGCATGATCCAATAGCTAGGGACACACTCATGTCACTGTCTAGAAAAGCCAAAGTCGCTCTAATGATGAGAAAGAGGATAATAACAAAGGAGCCTAGTGAGGCCAATGCCGTTAATATATATGGCACAATTTTTTTTAAAAAAAAATGTTTGTTGACACGTGTATGCATGCGCATGAATGTGGACGCAAGTACATGCGAAATATCATTTTGTTTTTTTCTCATTGGCAAGCAGGAGTTAGGCAGACTCCTTTCAAATTATGCTAGCACTCGTGCATCTTAGAATATTGAACTTGATCAAATATTTGACATCCACGAAAATTTCGATTTTCTACAGTGTTTGCCGACTTGTATATTTGAAAAAGTAATGTCTTTCTCAAATCATGATCTTATAAGGTGTGTTTGCTAACAGACATGGACGGAACCAGAAATTTTTCATGAGGGGGGACGAACTAAAGTTTTTAAATTTTGATGTGAGTCGAAAAATCATTTTTCAAAATTTTTATATAGGACAAGTGAAATTTTTTAAATCTTTACATTATAAATTTTTCTTTTTTTTGAGATGGGGCTATAGCCCTTGCACGGAAGATTTGAAGTTTGACAACACGCACAATCGGACTTTAACTCCATGCTTTTTAACATGTAGCATGAATTTAACATCTACTCTACTTAGATCCCGGCTTAATGCTATCAAACACCTGCCTTCATGTTAGGTAAGTGAGGATTTTGTGCGCTTTACGTGGTAGTGAAGGGAAATACTTCAATACCAGAGCTCAAATTATGACAATTTCTTGACAATTCAAGGTCTTCAAATGTGCAGCAGCAACAAACAGTAACTGGTCGGTATATATATATATATATATAGACACGCCCACTTAATGTTTGCCAATAACTTAAATACCAACAATATAGTAGTAACCATGCGCGAAAAGCAGTTTCGCTTTAGCTTTTAGAAGTGCCAAGTCTTGTCATTTTTATTATCATTTATTGGGCAGAGCTCGATTAGGCAATGGTACTTGGAGCCCCACTGTGTGCCGCCGCTTGGCCGTAATTGGGTCAAACACGACTCCATAAGGAAAAGATTTTTATCGATGGTCTGTGATTGATTATTCAAGCTCCATCTAGAACCTAATCATCATCAGATTCAGCTCCCACTTCTTTGCATTAACTCTAGTACATGTTGAGGACAGATAGTTATTTGTTTAATGAAAGATTGAACTAGAGCTAGCTCTAAGGCAGCTGCACGATTATGGATTTAAATTTTGATCTAAAGATTCATGGTGAGAGAGAGAGGGAGGATGATCATTTGTTCTATGCCGATGGTAGCGCGTATATACTGGATGTGGAATTCTTGATCTTCTTTTCACTTGAAAACCAAAATGTTTCTTGTCAAATCCTTAGCTTGTATTCGTCAAGAAAAGCAAAATAATGCATTCACCACTTTCTCTAGAAAGAAGACCTTTTTTATTCCCTGATGTAAAAGCCATCCTCTTCATACACGAGACATGAATCAAGCACTTGAAAATAAAAATCAAGAACTTTCCTCAAACTTTGAGGCCAGAAGGTGGGTGAGGGAGAGGTACCAATTAACTTTCTTCACCTGGTTTTGAGGATCAAAGTGAAGTTGATGAATCAAACACACTCTTAGGAAGGTCACCAGGTTGCTAGAGATAAGTAATCTCGGGGTTGGACTGACCAAGGGATGCACATGCTCCATTTTACAAGACACAGACAGGGATGGGTCATGTTTATCACGTCCCAATCCTGTTTGCCCAATAAGATCTACAAAGGAAAAAAAAAAGTGGACCAAGTTTCTAATCAGGACCAAACCTTTTTCCCCCTAACACTACCATCCAAGATTTCATCAATCATTTAAGGGGCGCGTTTGATATACCCAGAATCATGAAAGTTTGGAATCAAATGCTTAATTTTTTTAAAAATGAAACCATTGAACAGATAAAGTATATTGGGTTTCCAGCTAAAACTTAGAATTTTGATTCCATTCCAGTTTAAGGAGGAATTATGATTGTGGAATTGTTGTTCTTGAATCAAAATTCCACACCATCAAACACTCCCTAAGTGATTTTTTGTCTGTCATGACTCACTTCCTCACAAGCCTAATAAGCTGCAGCTACCTTTCTAGCTAGGGCTTCCTCCAACTCTTTTTCTAAAAGAAGCAAAAAGAACTGGAATCATGATCACGGACTAACATTTACAACTTTTATGTCTCTGGTCATGTGAGGCGACCCAACATAAATTTTATGATATGTTTCACAGAGAAAAGGTGAGCGGTTGCTTTCTGTTATGTTGGAGCCAGAAAAGTTACTGCCTTCTGGAGTCATCTGGAGTTCACTGCAAGGTTAATAGTGGTTGACAATCAAACAGGTGTCGTTTCCCAACTCGGGTCTGGTTGTCCTCTTTTTCTTTTGGTAGAAAAAGACCATTATGCCCTCTAATGTTTGTTGATTATATGATCGAAATCTAGATATTCGGTGCCTAACAAGAAGACATTTATTTCATTTTTTATGAAAAGGGTATTTTTGATACTTTTGGAAAATGGGTATTTCCATCATTTTTCAAGAAGGGGATCTATTGCTTTTTTTTTATTTTCCTCTTGCAAGGTACGAGTCTCCTCTGAAACGCTACTTTTGCGTGCATGAATTTGAGAGATAAAAAAGCAAGTGAAAGTGAAAAAGAGAGCAGGAATAAGTTTTCTCAACCACTTTTTAGGGAGAATATCTTTAAAAAGTTCAGTTTCATCCCTATTCTGCTTTTCATCGCCATTTTTTTATGACCATCTTATTTTGCATTCAAACATAAACTAATTAGGCAGAGCGGTAACCAAATTCCTGTTTGCATGTCACTACCAAAAACGGTAGATTCGTTTCTAAAAGTATAGCAAAAAGGGTCGTCCTTCAATGCAACTTTTATTTTTTTCATCTCTTGCAAACGTTACGGGCTAATTGAAGACCAGCAGCTGCCAGGTCCATGGAAATAAAATAAGGTGAAACTAAGAACACCGAGTGACGGACATGACGGTTCCGGACCTGAAATGGTGAACAACTGTAAGGCAAAGACTTCTCTTTAGTAGCGAAACAAGAAGAGAGAGAGACCATATCCCTGACTCGTCCTGTCCTTTATTTCTTATATATATATATATAAAGCTGGCAATGACTTGGGTCAGTGCTTGCGTATCAGAGGGATGGCCACAGCTTCTCCGTTCAATAAATATGGGAAAACCTATCTTCTACCTTATAGTACCATACGCTATGTTTTCTCAATCTTATGCAATTTTATATATATTTGTGATTCATCCGATTTAGATTGGATATATGAATTCTCTTTGACTTTTACACCAAGCTCGAGTCCTTGGTTTGATGGATCTCAACTTATCTCTAGCATATTTAGTTTCAACATTGAAAAAACTATGAATGAAGACAACCAGCCACTTAACAACCTTTTTTATCAACTCATGAAAACCTCTCACAATCTTCAATGCATAACAAAACTTGTCAAAGTAGGTGCTACACCTTAATCTCTCATGACACACCATCATGCATTTCATTGAGCAGACTTGATTGGCCGAAGTGTGGATGGCTAGAGAGATTTAGTCTCTCTCTCTCTCTTTTCTCTCTCTCCTATATATATATATATATATATATGTGTGCTTGAATATCTTCAAAAAATTCGTCGTGCCATTGTTTTCTTGAATTCCTAGGTTATGATATTTTGATCTGTGGATTATATTTTTTAGGACTTCACACATCAATTTCCAATGAAGGATGCGCACGTCAGTTCAGTAATCTTTTTTTCGTACATTGAGGTGATCATGTGTGTTGAGAAACATTATTTTAGAGTCGCTTGGCAATAGTTGCAAACTCACATTTCTGTTCGGAATTTTAACTGGGGGAGGATCGCAGCGATCGTCTTTTCGAGAAGAGAAATGAAGACTGTTTTCAGAGATATATAAATTTTAAGGCAAGTTGTTTCACAACGAAAATTGATTTAGAACATTAATTTCTATCAGATTATGTCACAGATTCTCTTAAACCACGCACTAATCTAAGCCTGAAAGTATCAAATCTTTCAAAAATCGAGCCTCCGATGGAACGCCAGGGAACTAAAAGCCGTGAATGTTTGCTTAAAATGGTTTAGTGGAGGGGAACGGATGCTGTTTCACGTTTACTTAATTAGTTTCAATTTGTTAACATAAGATATTGCTCGACCAACCTATAATCAGTGAGTCAATGAGCATTCGAAGCTCAAAAGGAGACATTCAACCTTTTTCAAATATAAATTAAACTGAAAACTTCTTACGCTTTATATATGCTCGAGTAAAGCGACGCATAAGTAAACTATTATTCCCTGGAGGGATCCATCCAAGCATCAAAATGTTCCAAAGGCCTAGTGATTTTAAATACAACATGCTTTTCACCTTTCCCACTAACAATCTCCGAGCATGAGAATTTTCCATAAAGTAGCCCAAAAAACCATCATCCACCCATATGAACAAGCCAAAGAGGGAGAGAGATTAGACCAAATGTAAATTGGCTAACAAAACCAGTGGCGAGAAGTTGCCAAGTATTACAAAGTTTTATAACAAGCAAACAAACAAACGTCATAAGAATAGAGATGAGAGAGAGAGAGGGGAAATCAGATGGCGGCCAATACAGAGGGTAAGGTAAGGTGGATGTCACTCTCAAGAGGTTGAAACTAGAAGATGTTCAGAAGAGGCTGAAGTTCTTCCTCTTTTCTCCGGTAGAAACACTCTAAGTTTAAATTTCAAACTTTAAATCCATAGATTTTGGAAACCATTTGGCCCGTAACAAATTGGAGTTGGTAAATTCAATGGTTTAGATATATTTCTAGAGTTTTGCAAATTTTAAAATCTCGAAAGAATAAATCATGAAAAGAAATTTACCACAATCCATGCTGCAAGATATATATATATATATATATAAAATGGAGCCAGCTGTATAGAAAAGCTTACATCGTCGGCCATGGAAATAGGAAAATAAAGAAAGGGGGGGTATGGTGCATGTGGGATTCTGTCCTAATCATATAGAAAATCATGAGGCTCCAAACCGTCGGCCTTTTTCGCCAGCAATAGCATATCGTACCTTTGCCCATTCCGGATGTCAACGCGTCCTGTGATCCCACCGCGCTCGAAAGCAAATCGGGTCCGTCGCAAAGGAAAACCAGATCTGGATTGCAATCATACGCGAATATATTTCTTTTATAATGTAAAGTTTAGGTGAGGGGATCTGGACTGGAATTTAAGTCCCGATAAGTGTTGAGCCTGCTTACTTTGTGAAGTTCGGGTCTGGAGCTCGTAGAAAATCTGAAAATCCCTGTTTGATTTTGAGTCCCTTCCAGTTAAAGAAAATCTACCGGCAAAATTTCTCCGGCCGAACTACCGTTCGCTTCTAACACGCCGACTGATGCAAACACACTGGTTGGGAAGAACTGCCCAATCGAATATCCCAAAAGCCAAGCAAACAAATCCTACACGACCTCGGGAAACGATGGTTGATAATTTAGGGTTTAGTTTTAGATATTTCAGGATTTTAGCATGGTCCGAGCAGGATAACACTGTAGATCCTTTATCTTTTTTTATTTATTTATTTGTTGCTTTCATAAATTAATTAAGTGGAGATTTTTTGATGGGATAATAATGTAGTCCTTGGTGTAAGGTGTCTCGACCGGAGTGCCGATAAGAGTTTCGTTGGTTCGAGAGTCCCAAAGTAAGACCGCATTAGAGTAGAAGAAAGTTAATTAACAATAACAACATTTTTTTTTAAAAAAAAAAGTGAAACATGAACACGAGAAGATCAACTCTAGGCGATTAGGATGGCAATGTTGGCGGCATTTAAGCATGTTAAAGTATAAATAAGAGTGAAAATGTGGGCATATTTTCTCTCGTTTAATCCGCACAACTGATAAATATGATCATATATATAGCTATGTGCATGTATCCTGAGAGGGCTTTCTATAGCCATAGGACACGTGGAAGGAAACACGCGTGTCCTATTTAATTGATTTTTTTTATCAAACACCGTTCGCAGTATAAGATGACACGGTGGGAGTATAAATTATCCTATGTTCCATAAGTGCAAGTTGAAATTTGAATAAATCTCACCACTTATACTGAAGCACCCTTAGGTCTTGAGGGCAAGGAAAAATAAATATGATCATAGTGAAGGGACTTCTTAAATTCGAAAGCTAAATTAATAAAACTACTTTAATTTTGGGCAATCAACAAATGACTAACTTTTCAGGCCCAGCAAATAAGCCTTCAAGTTTTTCTCATGGTTATCACGTTGTTATTTTTTAAAAAACGTAAATTAGAGGGTTAATTTATAGAATTATCCTTCTCAAAAGCAAAAAAAATCTACAAAATTTAGAAAATGAAAAGTTGAAGACAAAATAACTCACCGGACAGCATCGGTTGGCCATCAAACCTTATCTATGAACCATGAGGGTCGAATAAGGGTCTGTTCTTGTTGTTTGTGCACAAGAATGTGCACATTTGTATTGTGAAGAGGCTCATATGCATGACACGTACCCTTAAGAGTAAGAGTGGGTCAAGAACTTCGTCGAAGTGGGCCAAGAGGGTAGATGTTGTTTCCTATGGGCTGTATACCGTGCACGGCCGTGCAAGTAACCACGTCTCCTTGTTGTTTGGCAAGCCACAACCACCATCTCATTGTCCGATGATAGTTATGCCCGATAGTGAAAGTTTTTCGATTTTTTTGTGTCGATTTTTTTTTTTTTACTTTTGCAAGAGCAATTTACGAATTTCATATTTGGAACTTATTTGTTATTCTACAAAAATTGGGCAGTCATGTGTTAATTGCCCAAAAGCCAGGTGGCCTTTGGTAAATTTTTAAAAGCAATTAATACCTGTCCTACAAAAGTTTGTGTCTGAAGAGGCTATAGAATGTGAGTTTATACCAAAATTTGAGGACAATAAGTCCCCCAAACAATAACAGCACAATAACTGCAGCAAAACAAAGTTTGTGTCCGAAGAAAGAAATAACTTTCAAAAGGCAAAACACAGGAAACAACTAGAACATATAAGCATATGATCCTTTGAATTTCGAACATTATTATTTGACTTGTTGAAACGACTTTTGATGTCATGAAACATATATATCATCATATTTCATGGCTTCCACGTTCCATCTTCGGATCATTAAGAATCGCTCGCTACTTCTCCTTGCATCTGTGGTTCTGTCTACCGTGCACCAGCTTCTTTTTAGATGATAGCTCTGGTCTTGGGCCCGATATCTTTCGGAAGAAAGCGATGCAAATATTCCAGATTCAGTTACAAGAGAGGACGGACTCTAAGGTCTCGGTCGATTCACAAGGTCCCAACACATTCATGCACAGACCAGCTCAGAAAGAAGGCAACGTCCTTTCGAGGATAAGGTTGATGAAGATGGAGGCCGCCGCCGCCGGCAGGTCAAGTCTTCAATGGTAGCGGCGCACGTAGCATTATATATATATACACATATACACACATACGACACGTGTCATGAAGTCGCTGGAACACGGAAAAGCAGAAGTGGCCGATGAGATCTTGTTTTGGTGGCAACGAGGACTCCAAAATCTGGTTCGTAATCTTTGGGGCTAGGCTCCAATCTGACTGACGCCAGGCTGGAGGGAGAGGGATACCCCTCTCTACTTTCATCACTCAAATTTGGTGTTTCTCAATGACTCACGTTTGTACATATCACTGCTTAACTGAATTGGACAATTTTCACTTGAAAAATCAGTACTGTGCTTATGAAAGTTTATCAAAAATTAAAGAAAGTGAAAGAAACTTTGGAAAGGAAATGTCACAGTTGCTAGTAAGTATAAAAGAAGGCGCTGTTTAACAATGTTGACTTAACAGAAAGTGGTGCGGCAATCCTGAAAATCAGACGACCAGTTCTGCTTTTTGAGATTATGGATCAAAGGTAGGCCCCTACATAGAAATTTTCCGGAACAAATGACGGTGATAAATCCATTTGGGCAGACTGATTTTATTGAAATAATGAACAGAAACTTTTAAAATCGAGCGCCAACCTAAAATATGTTGAGTGCCAACTTAAAATATTATGAGAAAGGATGAAAAGGATCCCTTCTCTGGAGCTCTGCCCCCACCTCTTTTTCCCTCAATAAATATTTTTTCTCTCCCTCTCTTGCTTTTTACATCAGTGATCATGGAAGACTTTTCGTTACATGGGCCAACGATGTTAGAAGTCTCACGTACATCTCTCGCTCTACATACATTTTTTTTCAGGCAGTTTACCCTTTTCTGTATCTGCAGCCGTTGCCGTAGCTCCCCCTTCTCTCTCCGTGTGTTTTCACCTGAGCTGGAGCAGAGATTCTGTGGGTGAATGCGAGCTGTATTGATTTTCTAATCCCCCGCCTCGGTTTTCCTTATAAATACCCGTCTCCTTTCTCCACCACTTCAAACAATCGAGCTCTGGTCTTACTTGAAAGCTCCCCAAGGATGTCTCTGTTCTCTGTTACACTCCCACTCTGCTTCTGTTTCTTGTCATGTGTTTTCTGCCTCTCTATCTTTTGGTCTTGGGCCACCGGCTTCTTTTCATGCCGCAGAAGCCGCAATAAACTATCCTTACCCCCTGGCTCCATGGGCTGGCCTTATGTTGGAGAGACCTTCCAACTCTACTCCCAGAATCCGAATGCTTTCTTCTCACAGAAACAGAGGAGGTTGGTTCTCTTCCTCCGTGTATCTGTCTTTCTGTCTCCTGCCAACTTAAGAGCTTGTTGGTTATGATCACTTTTTTCTTCTTCTTCTTCTTCTTCTTCTTCTTCCCACAGGTATGGCTCGATCTTCAAGACACACATACTGGGCTGCCCGTGCGTAATGCTCACGAGCCCAGAGGCTGTCCGGTTTGTGTTGACTCAGGCTCGTCTCTTCAAGCCAACATTTCCGGCGAGCAAAATGAGGATGCTAGGAAGGGAGGCCATCTTCTTCCACCAAGGGGACTACCACTCCAAATTGAGAAAGCTGGTCGTCAGAGCCTTCTTGCCGGAATCCCTCAGGAACAAGGTCGCTCCTATAGACTCTGTTGCCCTCGACGCTCTGCGTTCTTGCGACGGACGATCTGTAACTGCTTTCCTGGAGATGAAGACGGTAAGAATCCGACTTCAAAATCCCTATCCTCCTTCTCCTTCGATTTGCTTATTGCTTAGTGCACTATTTTTCAAGTGCTCTGGCTGCCAGTGAGATATTACGGGGACGGACTTTCAGGCTTCCTCTCTTTTGCAATAGGCAAATGGTCGGGAGTTGGGTTTGTCCCCGTGAATACAGGACTTCACTGCGTATAGTCTCAAGGTGAACTGCGAATCACAAATTAATGAAACCTTGTCTCTTTTGCAGTACGCTTTCAACGTTGCCCTGCTCTCAATTTTCGGCAGAGATGAGTGCTTTGACAGGGAAGAGCTGAAGAAACTGTATTACGTCTTGGAAAAGGGCTACAATTCCATGCCTGTTAGTATCCCTGGAACTCTGTTCAACAAAGCAATGAAGGCAAGGAAGAAATTAAGCTTAATCGTGGCACAGATCCTTTCAACTAGGCGGCAACAGAAAGGAGCGCAACACAATGATTTGCTGAATTCATTTATGAAGGAGGAGGCCCTCACTGACGGTCAGATTGCAGACAATGTCATTGGGGTGATATTTGCTGCCAGAGATACCACTGCTAGTGTGCTCACATGGATCCTCAAGTATTTGGCAGAGAACCCATCTGTTCTAAAAGCAGTGACGGTAGGTGCAGCAACATAATTTACTTTCCTGTTTTCTTCTCATTTTTCTTTGGAATTCAATCACGAACTTAATCCAAGGAATTGGACTTATGTTCAGGAGGAACAAGAGGCAATAAGGAGGACTAAAGAGAGCAGCTATGGGGACAAGTCCCTTACTTGGGCAGACACAAGGAATATGCCTATAACATCTCGGGTGATATTGGAAGCAATGAGAGTAGCCTCTGTTCTGTCATTTACTTTTAGAGAAGCTGTGGAAGATGTTGAATATGAAGGTCGGTAGCATGCCAACGTTTCTCTTTTATTTCGCTCTTTCATAAATAGCATGTGAGTGGAAGATATTTAGCACGAAAGTTGGTGAAGTGCCACTGGTTCATTTTAATTTGCACGTCTGCTTTGAGATTGGCCACGGCCACAAAAGTAATATCATTTTTTTGTGGGTATCTCATATAACTGCAAAAAAATATTGTTAGTTGACATTATGAAAGAAATAAAAGCATGAACAAAATTCGTTGGTACAGTACTTTGAACATCTTTCAAGAGTATTTTACTAAAAGGCAGGTCTCATGGCGTCTAAATCTCTCGCACTGTTGATTGGCATATGTTTCAGGGTACCTGATACCAAAAGGATGGAAGGTCTTGCCTTTGTTCAGGAACATTCATCACAATCCTGATATTTTTCCTGAGCCCGAAAAATTCGATCCTTCGAGATTTGAGGTAAGCCATCTCCCAACATTTTCGACAGAAACTACTCTGCCTCATTCTCCTTTTCCACTTCAAATTCTCAAGTAACATATTCAAGAGCCTTTTTATTAATCTTTGACAGGTTGCTCCTAAGGCCCATACTTTCTTGCCATTTGGAAATGGCATCCACTCATGTCCAGGCAATGAGTTGGCAAAGTTGGAGATGTTGGTCCTCCTCCATCACCTAACCACAAAGTACAGGTGTGAGGCTTTGAACGGTCTACACATATCACTCACATCATATGTTTACATAAAATATAAATATAATCGGTGATTTTGTTCACTCTCACCTAGATCTGGAAACAGTTTCCAAGATGCTTGAACTGTTACATACAATATAACCTGAGATCTGCAGTTGTCATGAAGGCATTACCTCTTAGTGATGCTGTCAAATGGAATTTTTGTTTTGTCGTAAAACACCAAACAAGGAAGCACCCATTACTGCAATCCTCTCCCCAATTCATTTTATGCATGTTTTGGGTTTCAGGTGGACCATCTTGGGGTCACAGGATGGAATTCAATATGGCCCATTCGCTCTCCCTCAGAATGGACTGCCCATCAAGTTATCTCGTAAAGACATGGCTTAGAGGAAGCCATTCAAAAGGGAAATGGAGGAGAAAGCACCAACAAACAGGAACTTCCGGTAAAACATACGAAGGGATCAGGCATATCATGATCATCTAAAGAAGAACACAAAGAGATGGAGCTGAAGTCTTCAAAGTTCGGCTGTGGGGTTTTCAGCAATTTTGTATGGACCCTCAACGAACAGAAACTTGTCATAGTTGCAGAGAAATAAGGGTAGTTAAGAGGAGCTACATATTTGACAGAGGAAGGCCTTTCTTTTTCTAGCAAAGGGCTAGGAGAAAGAGGTGGGGGACAAGTGCTGCCATAATGTATACAGAAAGTAACGCAGAAAAGAAATTTTGTACATGGTGAAAGGGCACCCTGTAATCTTGTTGCAATGAGACAAGGACACCAGTGCCACTCATCAATCATTTTATCATTATTGATCTGTATTTTACCAGAGAGAGAGGGAGAGAGAGAATGTAAGTAGCAGTACGTGCCACGCGAGCCTCTGCGTGTGGTCCTGCTTTCTTCTGTATCTGCTCCATGTGATCTTCTTGGGTCGTCGTTTTCGACCACTGAATGTAAGGAAGAAGGATCTAAGCCGATCTTCAAAATCATGTCCTTTAGTTGTACAATCTCTCTCTCTCTCTCTCTCTCTCTCTCTCTCTATATATATATATATATATATATATATATATATATAGCCGCTCACACCGGGCCGCCAGCTGAATCAATGAATCGGCAGCCCAAGAACCGAACTTCACAACCTCGCTTTGACCTTTAATAAGGGAAATGTAGCATCTTTTGTAATTTTGGGCACCCAAGCACTGTTTCCAACACAAAGTCCCCATGGCATTAACATGTACTTTTCAGTTTTACTTAGGGAAATCCCTTTGGACAACAAATCTTTGAAAATATACCCTTATTCTTTCAAAGTTTTGATTTGTTTCAAGGTTTAAATAGACTTATAATATATTTATCAATGTGTGTTTGATACTTTTTAGCAGCTCAAAGAAATAACACAATGAAACGTGGCAGCGGCCATGTGTTTCAAACCTCTGAAATGTGAACTATGGTATCGCCCAATTGTACTTAACATGAATTTGATCAGTGCAATCTTTCTACCAATTAAAGTAATTCATCGTTCTAACAAAAACAAAGAGTTTCTTGCTGCATACACGGAAAGCGAAGGTGGGGTGATGAGAGAAAGTGAGATCCATGTCAGGGAAACTGCAGGTTTCATTTTCAAGCACATGCGTTAGGAGGTTCCCAGGTGAACTTTTAGTTACTCTGCATTTTCCCCACCTTTTCTTTACTATACTCTGTGGTCTACCATCTTCCCCAAGCCAGCTTGATGTGGACGCATCTCCCAATGTAAGAAAGGCAGGAAGCGGAAGGACATCTGTGATACGGCCGCTGATGATACATAATCGCACTGGCACTCACGTGTGACAGCACTCCTCCTCCATTATTAACTTCTCCCCGTCACTCCTTTTTCGAGCTTTTGTTTATCAATGTTTGAATGAGGAATGATATTATATGTTTAAAGAGGATATATATATATCCCGTACAACATATTGTCGGGCGATTACAACTTTCAATAGACAATACAAATCTAGTCTTAGTTTAACGTGGTGATAATAATAAGTTTTGTTGACCATGTCGTAATACGTGTGTCGAGCATTCTTTTTTGGGTGAGCGAGAGGTTCACTCCATCTTTTGAAGCCAGGCTCGAAAGCTCTTCATTTCTACTGCTTTTAGGATTATGGGTTGTATCGGTGTCAGTGATAACAACGATGCACCATTCAACTTGGATGTCACGTTCTACTACTTTAAGTCACATGAACATAGCGCCTATAAAAATCAAACTAAAGATTTCCCCTTGTACAAGATGCCACCTTTAAATGACATTTTGAAGACAAAATGCAAAAGTCGTTTGTGGTATGTTTGAATGACAGTCAAGTTTATAACTAACAATTAGTCAGTTTTGAGGAAACAATAATTTCAAATGAAAGCGTTTTAGATGTGTCACTAAAACACATAACTCTGTTTTAGAAATATATTAAAAAAAACCAAAACATGGTCGTTTTTTTATGACGCGTCATCACAAATGCTACCTTCAACTTGAAAAGGCAGTACAAAAGAGTAGAGTGTTTTACTTCTAAAATGATAATTCTAATGTGTGACGCCTGTTTGGTAATTGCCACCGAAAACGAGTCTTGTTTCTAAAATATATGCCAGCCGGCTTAATGAAGACCCTCAAATCTGAGTAGTGTCATTTGAATAATATCTTCTACTGCTAATTAGTCAATAGAACCTTCAATAATTCTCATTTCTCCCCCATAACAAACATCTCTCTCTCTCTGTCTCTCTCTCTCTCTCTCTCACACACACACAAAAACGGGTTAGGAGTAGAAGGGGACAGATGCCGGCTTGACATCTTTGTCTTCTTTGAGGAATTCACTACCAACTATGTGCTCCTTCAAGAATTCAAGGAGTGTTCTTATTCCTAAAAATGCCAACCCCTTGGATGTCTGCCTTTCGGCTAATCTCCTAGGCACTCCTTATAACCTCATTGCTAGGCTCCTTGCTTCGTGCCTATGTTCTCTTATGCCTACTCTCACTAGTCCTTTCTAGGCTTCTTTTACCTTGGGGGTGTTGTACACTTCTCATATCATATGTCGCTTATTCCATCCTTAAGTTGAACATTTGAAAGGTGTTCGACACTTGGAGTTCCTCTTTCACACCTTCCAGTATATGGGGTTGTGTTCACAGACTTGCACTTAGGAACCCAATTGCCATCTCTTTCAATGGTTTGTTGGTAAATTTCTACCAGAGATGTTCTTTTTCCCCCCTTCTTTTTAATTTGGTTGTTGAAGTTTTTTCTAACCTCTTTGGCTCTGCCTCGACCTCCTGAGTTTTTTCATTGTGATTTTCTATGCCACTTCTCATTAGCAGCTCAACAAGGTCTGCCTTCTGCTCCATGTTTTCGAATCCATGCCTCTAGCCATTATCCTACCCAAGTGTCACTTACCATTCTTCCATGTCAATCCAGCAACTGTGTTGATTGTGATGTTTGCTTTGACTGTAAAGCCTCTTCACTCCTGTTTGCCTGTCTTGGCCTCACCGTCTCTCCTTTCCCACTGCTGCCTTCCTTTTAGATAGTCATCAAGCAATGCATGGTTGCCGGCTTACAAGGCTAGCAGTGTAAGTTATTCTCCCTCGCTCGCTGATGATACAATCACTCTTGTCAGACATTATCTTGCCTCCATGCCCTTGCTCTTTACAAACCTTCTGCCGCTCGGTTCTGTCGTCTTAATCGTCTTCTCCAACGCTTCCTTTCTCTAGAAAGGGAATTGCCCCTTGGATTGTCTGGCCCCATTGGGATGCTGTTTCATGTTCCCATTTGCTTGGGAGTATTGGGATCCTCGGTTTCAATCGTGTCTGCACAGGACGCCATTTTCTCCTTCTTAGACCCTAATATGGCTTTACAAACCTACGACCTCACACCTTTGGAACAACATTGTCTATGCCCTTTCTTTTTTTCCTCCAGCATGCTCCCCTGTCCCCATCACATGCCCCTCTTTTGGCTGTTATTGTCTTATGCCACCTTCACTTTGCCTCTGCTACTACCTTTCTTTTGGCTCGTCCCTCTCTTGCTCTCTCTTAGATCGCGAGGCAAAACCAAGGTAGAGACCGTTTGGGCACTGGCCCCACCTGAATTTTTGTTTAATTATATGTAAATTTAAAAAAAATTCACTTGTTGTATATAAAAATTTTAAAAAATGATATTTAGGTCCTAATCAAAATTTAAAAATTTCAATTCGGCTTGCCTCATAAAAAAAATTCTAACTCCCCCTGTTTGTTTGCTGGTCACATTAACACCTTTAACCATTTTCAGTGCCGTGGTTTTCACCTACCTAACCAATGTCCCTCTTGTCAGTACCGTGACACCGCATTTTTACCTCCTACCTGTCTCTCTGATGCCAGATCCTCTCTCACTCATCTCTTTCATCATCTTATCTCCTCAAGGTAGTTTCTCCTCTTTTCACCATCGCCCTCAGCCAACTGTGTTTGGCAGTTCACATGGCCGTGTTGACTTATTAGCTGTTGGTGGTAGATATGAGAGGAGTGCATCAATAGGGTCTTCAGGAACTTGCCATCAAATGTCAATTCAGTCAAGTATTTGGTGAACACTAATGTCCATCTAGCTTTTCGTATTGGTCGGAAACTGCAGTCGATCCCACCCCACCCCTCCTCTCTCACTTCCTCATTTTCCTAGCTTCTTCTCTTTTGTTTGTTTGTTTTTTGACATCTTTTCACTAACTTTCCATTTTGTCCTCCCCCTCTCTCCCTCTCTTTCTCTCTCTTGAAGAGAAGAAATAAGGAAAACGAATAAGTAGATAAACAAACGCAGGTCCAACTATCATATTAAAACACGTCGTTCAACCTCTTTCCTCACATTTATATGTACGTGTAATTATTCACTGTCAGCTGTAGATTCTACGCAAGTGCACCGGATAGAGTCAAGAGAAACCAGCTCTGCGAGACTTGATTTGGTCTATAGACTCCAAACAAAAACAAAATTAATACCCACCCAGCCAGCCAAGTACTTCAGAATTATTCCACATAAAATATCAAGACAAAGCAACTATATACATATAATATCTTTGGAGAATCAATCCATCAGCATATTAATTTAGTGCCAAAAACATTTTGAACCCACAAAAGCTTATTAGAGATCACATTTTAAAAAAAAAAATCAGAACATAAGAATCTTGAAATTTTTACTGAAACCAAGAGGCTAGCTAGCTAGTTGTAAGCGGAGGACAACTCACATTTCTTTCATCAAGGATTATAAGTCTGATGTCTATCATTATTGAAATCGGAGTCTCTTAATGATCTCACTCTCTTCCCCATGAATGTCGTAGCTTCCGGGAAGCTTCCCTACAATATTTAATAAAAATCCATATCTCAAGACGCATTAAGTAACAGTAAATAATATGCATAATCAAGCCAGAGAATAATAGAGTCAAATCTTACATCTTACATTTCCCCAGCACACATACATCTGACATCTTCATCCAAACAATAGTAGTGAACATAATTAATTAGTTGCTCATGTTGAAATTATGTTTTTTTTACCATTTTTTTGAATTAGATACATAATAGTTATCTACTCGTCATTTATATCTCAGTCTTTCTGGAGATAAGGTTAAAAACTGTTTTCCTTAATTAAGGTTGACAATTCTTTTGTCCATCGCTTCAACGCTGGTTAACTTCAAGGACGGCTTGTCAAAAAAAAGAAAAAAAGATCCTCCTGCAATTGTGGTCAGATTATCTTTCAGAAAAAAATAGAATCCCATCCACAAATTTTTTGATAAAATAGTAGCAGTTTAATTTATTAAAATTTCTGGTTCCAGTACCCCTGAATAAATTGTTTATTTGAGGGAGATTGGAATTCTCGTGCACCAGGTAGCAGCAAGCGTACCAGTGAATTAGAAGACAACGAAGTCACACGTGATGACCTTCAACTTACCTAAATTTAACTTGTTGCCACCTAATTGTTATCAAATATTAAGCTGGAACATATATATATATAAGCTGACATGGTGAATCTATTGAAGGGATTGCAAGTTTCATATTATGTAAATTTTTTATATTCTAAAAAGTGCATGAACACAACCACGTGTTTAGTTGTGAAACCAGCTGTTTCTTTTGGGTGATTTCATCCTACTGTTCAAAGGAGAGCTAGAGCTTTTACCCAACACTTTGTTCTGTTAAGGTACATGGCTTACTTTTAGTACCTCATAGTGTCATCCTTCCGTACTTCAACTTGCACGTTTGTGATTATCTTTTTTGCAAGAAAGAGAATAGATGTCATGAGAATTCAAAATGGGAATTGACCGCCTACTAGCCTCCACCCGACAGTTGCGCAAACCCTCTCACAAGCTGTTTCTTGAATGGCTTCTTTCAACTTCATCGTAAAGATTTCACAGGAATTTATTTAGTGTCTGCAGCTATTCAATTGATTGCATTCGGGCACAAGTAGCTATTGCCATATCCAATTAATAAAATATTATTTCTAATAAGTAAAATCCTTATTAATATCAGATCTTCAAAATAAACAAAGCCTTATTTAAATTTCGTGAAACTGGGTGTCCATCAGATTAGTTAAAAGAACACCACATATATACTGAATCCAATCTCGATCGGTTGCATATTGAATACAAGTTCTTCAATCCAAATCCCAAGTTGTATTTGGATTTGAACCGAATATCGAATTATATCTGAAACGATCGACGTCCCTCGGCTACAAATTCAACTTTAGCATACAAAAATGGCGAACAATTTTTACTAATTTCGATCCAAAGGTGCCATGACAGTACAGAATGGCCTTTCTAATCTTCTCTTAGTTATTGTATGATCACGTGAAAGTTTCTTCTTCTCGATCATAACTTTCTGCTTAAAGAGCACAGCAACAAATCGGAACTTACAAAGTTTCATGCAGTATTTTGAAGAACCTAGAGCAAAGGAAAGGCAGACTAAATTCACGGCTGATCTATCTGTGATCTTAGCTCTTTCTGCATAATTTACAAGCAAAATTTCTTCCAGTTACTGCTGATTGAGCCCTTTGTTCCACAGGCAGGCAGTTGCTTACATCCTTTGACGTCCCCCATCAAACTCAACCGCCTATTTGCTTTTGCTTCTGCTTTGACAAATTCTCACATTTTCTGATTACTAAATTATCATACTCGCTTATCATGAGATCATAGTCAATGTTGATTCTCAAAAACTATTATCTATTAGGTTTAATCTGTTAATGAATCCAGTCCCTAACCAGAATTTGTCCACCCAAAATGGCTGAAAGTGCATATATAGCGCATGAATAATGACTCAGATCATCTAGAGTTACCTAGCCATCTATGTGAAGTAGATGTATGATTGAGAGAAAAACGACGAGAGAAATGTATGAACTAATATTACATGACGAAAATGTCTATGACATTTTTTTCCCTTGTTTTTTTCTTCGTCTATTATAAAGGATCAAACGGTCTTCATTAAACAGTTGGGTGATTCTACAAGTCAAAGTTACCATTCAATTTTCCTATATATGTATATATAACCAACCAATCTTTTTTAGATCAAACTTCACCAAAAAAACACCAGACAGTGTGTTTAGGCACATCTTTCAAGTCAGATCTAAAATCCAAAAAAAAAGAATGGTCATAAACAGTGGATGTACATATAGACACATGGTTGGATTACCTTTAATTTTTTAAACTTAAAAATGTCAAAATTTACACATCTCATTTTTCACCATCTTTTATCTTCTGTGAGTCACACATTTTGCACCAGCTCAAATACATGGTTGGATTTGTGGAAAATGCTTTGCATAGGGTTTGAGATGTGGGTGATAAGATAAAAGTGAGTGTGTGTGAAAAATGTTCCTTTCACAGCCGACCTTATAGATATGATCTAGAAATTACATTTCCTAGTAAAAAAATAGATTATATATCTTGTAATGTTAGCGTAACATATTATTTTAGTTATGGTCACTGCTATCCGATACGTAATGACCGATACGGGTGATGTGCCGCATCGTTTAGGCTTTTGATACGAGACAGACTCCGATCTTTACAACATGAGGACTTTTCATGACTCGAAATTGAACCCGAATCTCTGATTTCTCGTGTCCATACAAGATCCAATTAATTAATATGCTATAAATTTACGATGATATATTTTCAAAGAATTTCATAAAGCAGTACTTATTATATTATCTTCTAAGAACAAATGGAAACGTCCTGTGACATGTTGGTCCTATTAAAATTTAAACTCCTTTTACCCTTTCTCTCTCTAAATTCAGTTCGTATAATCCTAGCCTGCCCGTTTCTTTGGTCCGCAGTCTTTGACATTTTCCACAAGCAATCGTATTCTTCAAGGCAAAAACAACTCCGCAGCTTTCTTCTCTCTCTTTCCCGATCGCGTTATAAAAACAGGGGATTGAGAACAGTAGTCGCAGTATTGAGCCTACCCAGAAGGAGGATTCAAGAATAGCCTGCTGCCTCTCTCACTAAATCTTTCAGACATGCTCCGAGCGTCGGTTCATGGCCGATCCCTCCTCCTCCTGCCACCTCTGCTCCTCCTCCTGCTCTTCAATCTTGCACCGCGCTGCATGGCCGGCAGATGCGGAATCAGCCCCACCGACATTGCCGGAAGCAATGTCGACGTCGCCCGCGGAGCCAACATTCCCCGCAGATGTCGAGCTTTTACAACGTTCAATCTCTTGCCAAGAGGCACGCAAGTCCCACCGTCCGGCCCTTCGAAGCGCCACAACCAGCTCGTCGACGATCTCGGCAAGAATCACGGCGGCTTGCCCTGAAAAAGAACAAAACAGAAAAAACTAGCCGTGGCTGATGGCTCCCCTGTTCATTATTGCGGAAATTAATCATCTTCAGAGGGCGATAACCCCTTCTACAGGAAGAGGAAGGCCGATACGTTTCTTTTAAGGGCTATCTCTGCTCTGCCAAAAGAAGAGACTGTAACAAAGCTTGTTACAGAGAAGATGCGTTAACTTTAGTCAAATTGCCGGGATATGTAAAAGATTGGCTACATTTGGAGGGGACGAAGAAATTAATTAAGCCCGTTGATCAAAATGCGATTGCTAATCATAATTTGGAGTTGATGAGTCTTGGGGTCACGCAGCCAATGGGTACTGCCGCATCATCTTCAGAAGGAGGGCAGAGGGTTTATTACGTTGGAAGATGATCTGTTCAGTCTCAGTAGTCGCGTTCCTCAAAGGCAACACCCTGTAAAACCTTTACCTCTACATAGATGAACGACGTTCTGATGTATATTCGTGTAGATGTTGCCCACTAAATTCTTAATTCAATCTATATATATATATCTAAAGTGTTATATGTGTATCTCTGGCCAAATGTATACTACTGGACCATCGTCATTAAAGATGAAAATAGTTGAACTCAAAACCTTGAAGATCCTGCTTGCTGCTCACAGAATTGAATCGTGAGTTCGTAACAGTTGAGGTCATTGCAGTGACCTTGGCTATGACCGTCAACCTTGTCAACGTAATATAGTAGTAGAAAGAAAATGAAATGAATGTTTTAAGTGGTGTTCACACCAAACGGCGTAGCATAGTTGGTTGAGTTGGATTGCGGGTTTACCACATGTCAACAACAGTTTGATTTCTTTAGGTGCTATAGTTCAGCGCTCAAGGGGGGATGCGACACACTAATTTACATGCAGCACAGACTTCAATCCAAGCAACACAACTCTAAACCCAGCTTAATGGAGGGGGTTTCATCTCTTGCCTTGGATGATAGGATGAACCAATTCACCGAAAATTATTTAGGAAGTCTTTCACATTAATTATACATTGATTAAAGTACAAGCCTGTGATAACTATTGGTGCTCACTAAATTAGCATTTGCAATGCTTACTACTATTTTTTTCGCAAAAATTTCGAGCTTACCTTTTATTAATGAAAATAAATAATGAGCATAGTGAGTGCAATTCAATATTTTTGAACGGAAATTAATCAAGTCAAATTAGGTGCAACTAAAAACAGCATAATTCAAATATATATCAGAGAGGGCATTGCTTATGCCTACTCACAAATAGGTAAATAAAATAGACTGATCATGAGATATTCATTGAAATAAAAGAAAATTTAGAAAAATAGTACACTTTCTTTGTTTTATAAACCAAAAACTCTTTTTTTTTGTGTTTGTTGCACAGCTAGCTAACGGAGATAAACTTCTACATGCAATTAAGTTGTACACCTGAAAAAAAAATTCCAAACTCATCAAAAGCCACCTAAGGTATAATGATTATATCCTCAACTCTTGGCTGGCCCTTCACTTTGGTCTAGCTGATCATACATTCAATTTATTTTTCAAAACCATAAATAAGAGCTTCTTTTCTAAATTTTTATTTGAATCACATGAGAAACAAAAGTGGAATGGAAGGTCAATGATGCTTTCAAATTCCGCCTGCTGTGTTGTTCGTGTCTGTCCAACTTCTATTGTGATAATTAGAAAGCTCACGTTAAAGCTCAAATTATATTAATTTATCCCTAAAGATTTCTTAAGTGTCTGGCTTCATAATTATCATCAATATCATCACATTTGTAAATGCATACGCATGAAGATGCTAGGTCTCCTGCCTTCAACAGTTTATCAAAGTTATCGTCCATCAATTTTTGTAGCGTTAAAACAACTCAATTTCTCTGTTGTTTCTATGCGAAAATTACTAAGAGTTTGATGCTTCTGCGGTTTATAATGCACTAATTACTCCATGTTTCGTTTTCTTTTCCATTTCATTATGCTTTGGTGAACCCAAAAAATAGATCGATGTCATGCCAATTGGTATGTGATATTATATCGAATTGACAACTTTCTTGCACAGCTTTTCGAGAGATTTGATTTTTCAGCTATCGATTTTCAACCCATCTTTTACTTTGAGTACATCTTTAAAATCTTTCCAATTCGTTCTGAATATATCAATCACTGAGCCGCTTCAAAGGTTGAAGTTATAGTTTCTTGACTTCTTCCCTTTTCAGCTTCCAACTTCGAAGCGCACCTCAGCAGTAAACTCGACTATGCATGGGTAAGCAGAGAAAAACTCTTCTTATCCCTCGATAAGTGCACATTAAGTATACTTAATGTGATTCGTCCTATCTCTCATACGTTACTTTTGATCAGCAGGCTTTTACAGCCTAATTACGAAACCTTCAGTTAATCATTCATCGACCGTCTTAGGAAATAAAGAATAGGCTTGCAGGATACCTTCAACTGCTTCCGTGAATGCCTTGTTCAGTAAAACTGCCCAATCTTGATCTAGAGATTAAGAAAGAGAGCTCATAGCACATAGTGATTCGTAAATTTGATTATAAATTCCTACCCTTTTTTAGTTCTTATAGTTTTAAAGCATGTAACATAAATACACATAACATTCTTCTTACTAAACACCATTTTTCATTTTATTCATTACAAAGTTGACAAGTGATAGAATGAAAATACAAACCTAAAAGCAAACGGCGGTTTCGAACGTCTCATCGCTTCAAGGATAAAAATTGGCACACACTTATCAAAACATTCAAGTACTAGATCTTATCTGGAAATTTGACCTTGTTGGGCATCAGAGCTTTGGTATTGAAATGCAAAGAAATGTCCTTTTTCATATTGGGAACACCTCACGATCACATGGAGCCCTTCTCAATTGGCGATTACTTGTCAATTGTTTTCTGGTGGGGGAAATAATGATGGAGCATGTGTAGACCTCACGCAAAAAAAGCTCAAGCTTGCCTTGTGGATCACATAATTGGACTTAACCTGGTAATCGTGCCTTATCGACCACATTCATGGCGGTGGAACCGTTGCTTGGCTTCTATCACCCTGTGGAACCCTGCCTTTACACGCAAAGCATGGAACCTTATGGCTTTCTTATGTTCGTTTTCTTGGTTTTACCCATTCAAATCGGGGACGGGTAGGGATGTCAATCTGATTTCAAATCCATTCAGTTGGATCCGTTAAATGCTTTCAGATTCGAGTACCAATTGAATTCATATTGGGTATTTGGTCTCATAACAGAAGAATCAAATCCAAAAAAAATAAACAAAATGACCAAATACGGCTTTTGTTTTTCCCCTTAAAATTGAAGGGAAAATGGTGAGATGCCAAAGAAATTCTCATCTACTGACTTTTAATATATATATATATATATATATATATATACACAGCGTCTACAGATGTTAATATAAGAATCCAAGTTGCAGCAGCTTTGCCGTGCGAGGGACAACCGGTTTTGTTATTTCGAGCTGAGGATCTTCCAAAGTTTTGAAAGAGAGGAAAATATAATTATGAGAATTGGACGACTGTTTAACTTCCAAGGGAGAAATTTTTGTTCGAAAATATTAGATGGACTTGGTTCATCTTAAGTGGAATTACTCCTGCAAAAAGAAAACTCGTGCTAAGGCATTTGCAGTGACTAACCATAAAATCATAATGAACACATTTATAGGTCTATTTATACAAACCATACCAAGAAGAGTTGTGATTTTTCTCGGTCTTTTGGTGCATGTGCCGTCACCGATCAGAGCGTGGAGACTTGTTTAGCATGACCTCTCATGTGAACAATAATCTCCTTGGATCGTGTTCCCTGGCTTTCTAAGACTTTGGAAATATAGATACTTGTTAAGAAGTGTTGATTTCTATTTGAAATTCCACAAATACTAATAGCACGAGTTATAAGTTGACGTTATAGTAGCGGACGGTAAATTTAAACCAGGCAGGCCACTGCTTGGTCGGCTGGCAAAAAGCTCATTCACAATCAGCCCATTAAGAAAAACGGGTCGAAACACATAATCATTTGTGTCCTTAGACGAGCAAAGTATTCCGGACTTTCATTATTGCAGCTGCTGCTTGTAATGTGGTACCAAAAGTTGAAGCTACAATAACTACAGACACCATGTTCCTTGAGATCATATCGTTAACATTTTGCCTCCGAAACACAGGTTAAAGAGGTGTGTTTTAAGAAACTGGAAGAGGGAGGGATTGGCCCAAGAATAGGATTCAGGGAACTAATCTTGATAGCCCGTCGCTTCAAAAGCAGAACCAAATTCCACTGAAAAATCAGTTCTCCTGCATGTAATACGAATTCTTGTCTCCACGTAAAGCAATAAAGGCTACCTGTAGAACAGCGTGACCTTGCATCATCAAACTGTAGAAGATTGAACGCCACCAAACGGTCCAGTGTATTTGAAGTTTCCAGAATATTGTTGAGAAGCAATAGCAACTTCAAGAACAAAGGCCGATGTAACAAATTCTGATGTTCTTTATGCAATTACACGATCGCTTGTTCAAAGGCATAGATTGGGAGAGTGACCTCTCATAAAAGTTTGACATCCATAGATTTCCTGTTCTGATATTTCTGACATCCAAGTTACCAAAAGGGTTGTGAGGTGTGTTACACGCCTTACATCAAGCACCAACACCGTCATTCTGCACCTTGAGTATCTTATATTTTTGTCTCATAAGATGTGACCGTTGGAGTTCACCTCATCTTTTGAAAAAATAAATAAAATCCAAAAGAAAAAAAACCTTAGTATGCACCAAATGCTTTGATAAGAATACGCTTAACAGAGTAAGAAAATTACATATTCGTTGCCATCTTACTTCTGGATGCTTGAGTGAATTTTGCACTTCCTGAACTATAATTACACCACACTAGGGGCCTTTCTGAATTCTTCATGCCATTGACAAGGCATGCTTTGACGAGTCTATGTCACAGGAGGCCTGCACAACTGGAAAACTGCTAATGCACCAAACGTCAGTATCACCATTGAGAATAAGAAGTTAAAAACCATCTCGAAAATGCAATTCAAAATCTTTGCATTTGTAAGCTGGACGAGGTGCACTTTATCTGAAGGCTTGATCACCTACCTATTCGACATCATCACAGCATTATCTAGACCAATCCGTATATGCTTTTGCCCATTTTAATATTTGGACATATGTAAGCAGATACTACAAGAAAACCCTTGTACAATATCAAATGTTTTTTGTTCAAGCATCTTCTTCACAAAAACATGATTCACCAAACAGAAGTTCCTTTCAGACTAATAAAGATATAAAATTCATACAAATATCCACGCAAGATGCTATCCAGGGTAACCCTGTCTCTGTTCCTCTGGAGCCTGATATGCAATACATAACTGGCTTAAATCGCTATCTATCGATATGTTGACTGATAATCTGTACCGCCAGGCCAAATGAGCGGAATGTCAAGAGACCGTGTTTTGCTCCATGTTGGGGTATGGTGCTACACTGGGCAAATCCAAAATTCTGTGACATTTTAATAGGATAGAAGCCCTAAAAGCTGGCCTGCACATCCAGAAACTCCAGAAGAAAATCATCCTTTGGGAACTGAAAGTGCTACCAATTTACATGGAAGAAATCAATCGTGCTTGCGAGTCAGTGATGCCAGCACTCTCCAGTCTCAAGAAAATGATCGAACACCATGAAAACTGACAGATAATCCACTGACTGCTTTGTCACGTGTTCATTCTCATGCTCTTACTATCACCGCAAACAGTTTGGTACAGTATGAGCAACAAAACTTAGGTTTAACTTAATCTGCATAGATGTCAAACATATCCTGAGGGACCGTTGAGGAGATGAGGAACATTCATATTTTGAGAAGCGCCCATACAAATGAAAATCTCTTTCTTTACTTGGCATGCAATGTGGAAGCGCATGCCATAATTGTCGAATGATAGAAACAAAACAAATTTAAATTTTCTGGTACATTCTTCTGTATATTTTTGCACCCTCAGATTCTGCATGGATCTCTCTTTCTGTTCTAATTCCCATAGGGTTTGACAAAATCCATCCCTCCGAATCACATGGAATGTCAGGGTTTATGATGTCAATGTGTTTAAAAATGCTCGAACAAGCATCAAATTGATCCCTCATTTCATGTGCCACTTCCAACACATCTGACTGCATGAAAACCTGCTTATCATTAAAACATCAACAGTAAAGCAAATTGCATTAGTAGCAGGCAATTTACTAAATGGGAAGCTCATGCCTCAAAGGAACTTAGTTCAATACTTTCAGAATCTTGATTTACTGACCCAGCATAGCTGTAAGATTAATAATCTGAAGTGCCATATAGAGGAATAGTAGGAGCACATAACCATTATGCTCCGGATGTGCCCAACAGCCCAATTGTTGATCGGGTTTCAGATATGGGAAGTACTGCTCATGGTAGCTACATTTGTTCCTTTCCCTACTCCTATTTATGGACAACCCTAATCAACAATAAATTTCATAGTGGACCTACAAATTTCTGTAATTTCTGTTCTAACTAAATTGTTAAGTCTTCAAAATCGCCGTTGCCACCCATAGCTTTTAGGCGAAGTTCACCAGAATCACTACCCTTCCATTATAGACTCTCCAAACTTTAGCCCTCGGCCCCTTGCATTTCAAAACCAGCTCAACAGATTTAAAGCTTTAGAAACAGGAAAACAATGAAGAAGACCGTTTCTTTCTTCCGAAAGAGGAAGACTCATTTGGCTCAGTTTTATCATCATCCATGCTTGGTCTATTCACCAATAGCAACAAGTAGAATCTGAAACACCTCAAATTTGGCTACAACTATATTGCAGACCTTTAGTCCCTGACTGGACATGGGAATTGGGAACAGTTTCTCCAAACTAAGCAAAAACGAAATTCCTACCATGGCACTTGCACAATTCTAGCTCGTTTTGCCCAGAAGCTTTATCTACAAATACACTGTTAGCTTCTCCTAGAGACACTATTTGCTACTAACAGTATAAAAGGATTGGCAAAGGATGTACCTGTCCACCAGGCACCAAACTTTCCAGTATAGAATCCACCAAGGGCTTCTGTAGCACCCTTCTCTTGTGATGACGTTTCTTGAAATGTGGATCTGGGCACTGTGAGGATAGATGATTCTTGTATTATTCATTCACTTCAGGAATATTAGCTTCAAGGAAGAAACCTAATGGATAAAAAATTACCAGTATCGAGACGCACATTAAAGGACCTGGGTAAGCAGAAACCAGCTCCTTGAAAGCAACTGTGGCATTGGCAAACATAAAATGTCTGCTTTCGTGTGCAATAGGTTTCAGAAAAATGTTAGTTTCCGTATGAGAAAATATTGCATGCTACATTTGATTGCTTACATGTTCTTAAGCGATAGCTCTTTCACCCAAAATTGTGCACGCTTCACCAGCTGCATTGGCAGAAGAGGATCACAAATTACAAGTTAGAAACGGTTCTAGGAAGTACAGTTGAGGTTGCACATGTAATCTAGGAAAAATATTACCTTCTCACGTATTTCAAGTCCCAAATAGTTTCTTGATTGAGGGTGTTTCTTTGCCAGCCACATGAGAAATCTGCCACTACCTGGAAGAATAAAATTATTAGCTGAATGTCAACAAGCTTCATTGCTTATTCTCACTCCTGCACCAACTATCTGTGCCGCTGAATCAGAATAAAACATTGTAGGCGTTCGAACTAGTTACGACAGTAAGAAGTCCAAGCAGTTCCTATGAATCATGAAACTGGTGCGGTTAAAGAACTTGTGTTTTACACATTCGCAAAGACTTCCGAAATCCTTAGAGCTACAATAGATGCAATGCAGGACAGTTATGGTGCAGACGACAGCGAAATTATAGAACGATAGTAGGCGTAAAAGGCATACAATATTGGAGACATCCATCAGAACGTTCGAAATTACGTCGCTACAAGGACTACATGAAAAAGAAAGAAATGCAAGGAGCCAAAAAAAGTTCACTACCGGAACCAATGTCGACCATGAGCGGCAATTTGGGGTCTTCAAAAACTCCGTCCCAATTTGGTATCTCTGGAGAAGTCTGTGTTCAAAGAAAATCAATCAGTAAGCAAGCACAGAAGAAGCCAATAATAACTCAACGAGAAAAGGAAAGTCTAGAAGAAGAGAAATTGGTCGCTAACGGGTGTAAAGAATAGGAAGAAAACTTACAGAGAACGACGCACTGAGAGGGTTCACATGCTGTCGAATGCGAACATGACCCACCTGGAAAAAAGAAACGCTAATCAAAACGGGTGCGCGCGTATGTGTGTGTGTGTGCATGTTGTTTTGGAAGGGGTGGAGGATAGAGGGGAACGAGAGAGAGAGACCTCTCCTACTTTCTCCTTGAGCTTGAGGTCGGCGTATTCTAACTCGACAAGGTCGGGGCTTCTGAGATGTTGCTGTTGAAGAAGAAGAGGACGGTGGTTCTGCAAGGAAGAGGCCGATACCATCAAGGCCGTTCTCCCTAAACGGGACGGTGCGGAGGAGGACAAGTGAACCCTCGGCGCCAAAGCCATAAGATGAACACCTGCCATTCCCTCTTTGCTCTCTTTCCCCTCGCTCTTCTCCCCCTTTACCTGTGCGCAACAGACTATTCCGGTCGGCTTGAGGAGGGAGGAGGTGGAGGTTCAAATGGCTCCAGAAATTTACGGAGATTTCCTGCAGTCGCTTTGGGCCTGTAAATGCTATTTTGTCCAAAAAATCTTTGCAAATCAGAAGCCAAAATCGCTAGTATTAGTATTAGTATACTCCCACGAAAGGTCTTATCATTTTGGATATTTCATTATTTAACTTTTTGTGGCAAGCGGTTAAGCAGTTGAATTCTTGACTCCTTCAATCTAGAAGCCTTCTCGTACGAGTTCGATGGATATCTCCTTAGCTTTGTTTTCACAAAAACCATTCTTTGGCTGCTAACTACCAAATAAAAGCCTGAAGTTAGAGCCCACCTAAAACAAAATAAAGATATGCCTTTTCCCAACTAATTCACAAGTACTTGTTATAGGAAAAGTAAAGGGAAGGACGCTTCTTGCTTGAAAGTTCTCGTTATGTCCGCTAAGCATAGACTTGATCCACTCTTTCTCTTCAAAGCACTTAACTGCGAGATTCAACTAAGCGAATTCTTGTATTTATGTACTCGGACTGCATTTATATTTCTTAAACTTTGTTTACGGTGGGCGACAAGGTACTGCCTTGGAGAAACCATAAGACCAAGGTAGAACGGTATCTTCTTCGTTTGTTTTAGACACCCGCGTTTCACCTGAACTTTTGCTTGGCAAATTGTAATGCAATTCTGAGTTACAACTTTTCGCCTCTGCAAAAAAATATGATTTGACGGATATGTTCTCCTCGTGTCCGCCTACCTTGACTATGTTCATGACCAATGTAATCGCACTAACTAATAACGTTCTGTCGTTGAAATTTTCTGATTTTGGATTGACCAAGAAGAGCGAGATAGAGGGTTCAAACTGCTTGTTTAAATGAAACGATAAAATGTTGTAACTTCAATCCAAGCAGAGGAGCACTATATGCCAGAGTGGGAGCAGTGCTTACACAGAAGAGCTCGAAAAGCAGACCGAGGCGATACCACATTTCGAGACGTCGCCAATAAATAGACGAACTTGAGACTACGGAAAGAAGAAGAGTGAAACGAAGCCATTCCACTCCACTAGAAAGAGTGCTTTCTCGCGTATAGGGTGAGGATTCTTTAGAGATACTTGAGAGAGAAAATATCAACAAATTAAATAAGGCTCCCACGAAAATATGACATAAAAATACGACTGTATTGGCTTTAAAGCAAATAAAGAATGCATTATTATTTTGCATTGTTCAGGTCACCTAAAGTTGCAGTTGAGCACTGTGAAAACACGACCAAGACCACTCGTTTCCTAGACCCTTCTCTATCATCAACAGCGGACCAACACCCCAGAAACATGAATGGTCTTTGGATCATGTCGCATATTTACATCGGCAGTTACACTCTAAGTGAACATTTAGGCATCCAACAGAAAAACTCAGAATACCTCTATCCTGGACCGAACTAGGATTTTTAATACCCTCAACTTTGAAGAAGGAAGCTAGAATTTTTCATGCACGAGTAGACAAGATGTTTCACCGATTGAAGTGAGCCCCTTACCAAGTTCGACTTCTAGTCAAGCAGGAACAATCTTGTAGAAAATAAATTAACAGTAGCGTTTAGGGAGCAGCCAAGCCTTTGTGAAATGCACCACATGCAGTCAATGCAGTTGTCACTTGTCACCTGAATACACGGGCTGGTTAGGCATCGAATAATCGACATGCTTCTAACTTGATTGAAAGAGAACCATGATTATAGTTCATGCACCACGGTAGTGAGTCTTGAATTGGTTGATCTAAGAGAGTGTAAGCCAATTATTCTGAGAGAGTATTAACCTATGTATTGTTCCAGTGAGAGGCCGATACGAAATATCAATCGCTGAATTCCACAGTATTAATGTCACGGATGCATCCAGTATAGCTCTAGAAATCAGATCCCATTAAATCAATGGTAGACTGTAACAGCATTAAGAACAGGAACAACGAAAGGCTGAATTTATCAATCACCGAACCATAACCAAGAAATTACCATAAACAAACTATCTCAACAAATCGTACTCCAACAAGTCGTACTTTTCGTGTTTACTGCCAGATTCCAGGATTCTCAATGAAGGAAAAAATATATATTATAAATGATATTGACCTATATGATGGGTGGCTTTTCCTGGATTTGCATACCCTCAACCTAACCCCATGAAATATCAATGCTTGGCAATGACACAGCTTAAGGAGCCATAACTACCAAAAAATTATTACAATGTTTTCTTTATATTACATGTAGAACAACTGTAAAGATGTATCCGTACATTATCAAACATTAGTAAGAAGCTTTAGATGCTGTAGTGCATGTACCAATATGTTCAACATAACCTTAGTTGCCAAAGTTCAGCCACCTCAGCGCAACTGCAAAGTTAAGAACCTGCTAAGGAGCTGAAGATGTGTTGAATCCTCCCACTCCTCCCACTTGAAACTAGATGGAGAGATACTGGATGAATCAACTTGACATTGAAATAAACAATAAGCTAACAAAAATATAAAGCTGCCTCCAGCTCTTTCTCATCAGCACAGTTGTAGCCAAGGAGGTAGGCACGTGCTGCAAAAAAGAATAACGAATTTACACAACCATCAGCATATGAAAATCTTTCACCTATTTGTAGGCATTATAAGTCTGGTGAGGTACAGATGCCCTGGGAAAATGTGTTCATCTGCCTAACATTTATGTCCACAGGAAAATACACACACACACACACACACAGGAAAAAGATGCAACAGTTTCAGGTCCATAGAGATCGGATGCATTCTTCAGACACGCGAGAGAGAGGGAGAGAGAGAGAGAGAGAGCATGTGTGCCCTGTGTGCGTGTGCATCGGTGGCTAGATCAGGTCACTAAGTGCATAAAAAAAGCAATCAGATTTACCAAATCGTCCAGATCCCATGAATGGTTCCTGTTCATCTGTTGCACCTCCTTGTTGCTGATCCTGAAATTTTAAGCAGACTGAATTAGGGAATAATGCTATTTTAAATTTTTCCATAGCAAGAAAAGCATCTCCAGTTCACCATGATGTGACTAGGTGGCAAACATGTGATTAGTCATGGATAAGCAAAGATAATTCCTCATGAAATGCCATCTAAGAGAGTCTAGGATATACATGTAAGCATCAATTTAATAGAGATGTAGAAAAGAATTCTACACCCACAAGAAACAAAGATAACACAACAGAATTAAGACTTGATCACTAGTTACCTCCACAGGAGGATACGTAATAGAAATGCTTAAGCAAGATATTTCAACTTTCTCACATTCTGGGAGGTAAAGAAAACAAAAGTAATTTCCCAACTAAAGGGGTGAAGAGACTCCAGGCAGTACAGAAATGGAGTAACAAAAAGCAAGGGAAGGAGTTTGGAGAGAGAGAGAGAGAGAGAGAAAAGAGTGTGTAAGCAAAACTAAAAGCGGAGAAACAAAGAGAGGAAAGGACCTCCTATTGAGGGGCAGAGGTATAACTCACCATGTCAGGTTCCTCCTCTGAAGGTGAAAGCCAACTATCAAAACAAAGACCTGATATCGTACAAACCAGAAGGCCACTGGACGGGTCCAAGATGGTTTCTCGACATGTATCATCGCATACTGCACAGATAATATTTCTGCTTAGCATATCTATCACAAAATACATTCTTTATGAACAATAATTCACCTACCATGTACACGACCAGTTTTCTCACAGATAAATACATCTCCGATTTGAGAATAAGTGCATGTCTCCCCTGAGCATGCATGGTCAGGAGCCACATCATCAGTCAAGCCTCGGCTACTTTTCCAAATAGAAACCTGATCTGCCACTGTTTTGTCAAGAATTATGCTGTCATCGTTCACCTTCATAAGCCAGAGTAAGTAAGTAGAGAAATAAACAAGAAAAATCCTATTTAACATAATACATCATAAAGTTACTTCTATAAGTGCAGGGGATTACTTGCGAAGGAAGGGGAGCCTGGCTTCTCTTTGCAACCTGCATTTGAATATAATACTCCTTAAACTCAGCTGGGGTATTCCTAACAAACTCAACCATGTCCTCTTCATCACGCTGCAAAAGAGACAAGTCATATTGTAAACCACTCAGAATCAATCTTTAGCCTTCACCAAGCTACTATTCTTTGAAAGGTAAATCCAAAAAAGCATATCTACAACAAATAGCATCAAATACACAAACTTCAGCATTGAAATTCCAAAACAATGATAAATAATGGCAAATTTATTTCTCACCAAAGAAATGGAAAACCAATCTAAGTGGCTTTCCTGTTCTAAATGCACTATTTCAAAGTTGACGTGCTGAGACCTACAGTGTTTCAAACTACAAGCCAGAAATTGTACCTTTTCATAATGTTTTTAAAATGAGAAAAGAATATTAACACTCAACACAGGTTATCATAGTAATTTGTCAATTGCCAAACATGTTCTGTGGTGTCTCTTAAAGACCTAGAAGGTTTTCATAGATAAAGACTAAAGAGGAGGACTCACCTTTGTTAAAGTCAATATTATTATTGCACCTTTTTTTTATCTATGTAATGAAATAGAAACAAATTATAGAACTATAGAATATGAAACATGCTAGGCTAATTGTTCATCAGAATTACAAATACATGCAACTTTTTCTAAATATACAGTTTCTGATCCCAATATCATGAAGAGATGGAACTTTTTCTTCACCAATATTGGTAAAATCATTACAAACCCAAAAAACACACTTGAGGACCTTCTGAGGACTGCAGAAAGCATAGGGACGGTTCCCTCAGAAGAAGCACACTTTTCCAGCATAGGGACGGTTACCTTCAATAACAAATGATTATGTGCTAGAGTAGAACTTAATGTGGGGAAAGATGGAAAAAAAATGTCATGCCTTGCTTTTATCAACAAAGTAGCAAAGACAAGGAAACAATTGATTGACCAACAAAAAAAAATACACATCATGTATATCCAACCTGGTCCACAAATTGTAATTTAAGCTTTTACCTGTATATAGAGTTTCTTCCATGCACATGCACGTGGTTTCCCAGTAGGGGATGCCAGGCCCCACCGCATGCAGTACCTGAAAATCAAGTAAACCCAAGTAAATATGCATTTAAATAAACTTATTGTACTAGTTCACAACGGCGGAAAAACGTGTTTTCTTATATAAACAAATTAATGCGAAAGAGAAGTAGTTTAGTGGATCCTAGGTGAATCATGAAACTTTTAGTTGTTTTTCATTTATATTCCTTAAACATATCGCTGTAATCATTCCCATCTCATTTGTTTTCTGCTTATCAACTCTGAATTCTGTTAGCAACAAGCCACCACCTGAGTCGAAAAGAAAGATGCCAAAAGGTAATATGTGATACTCCTTTTGTCGGACCCTTTCATATCATTGACATAAGAAACATTTAAAGCATGTATATTTGGAAGCAAAGTGGAGAAATAAAAAACGAACAGAATTGAATCATTCTTTGATATTTCTTTCTATATCATAATTCTGTTTACAAGTTTGATGAGGGGGAGTTCCCACTAAGCGTATTAACCACTTTCTTTAGTTCCAATATGTCCTTTATCATGTTCTTGACTTCTTCTTGATCAAGGTCAAAGGATCCTCCTCAATTAACTTCATAACATATTAAAATTTATGCAACTAAATTGCATCTTCTGGTAGCAACAAAAAAATAATGTTACTTAACAATCTAAACGATAAGCCAGTCCTAATTCCTGAAACCTTGGTGCAGTAGTAAAACCCTAGAGAAGTCCTCCCCGACCCCACAAGGTACAATAATTTCAGCTTAAATAAGGAGTGATAGACATAAGAATCAAACTACGACTGCCCTTCTCACAGACATGACCCATCTGACGATACCAATGCCTTTGGGTTAGAAACAGCATACACTTCTATGTGGAAAATCCCATGGGTGTCTTCTCAATGGACTTGACATCACTATCTGAATTCTCAGAAAGCAACAACTGTGGCTAAATCAGTGTAACGTTTGAAGCTAAGAGACGATGTGAAAGTTAGACAAGTTAATTTACTTACAGGCGACGCCATAAGAACTCATCAGAGGCTGCAAAGTTAAGAAATCGACAAACTAGCGCACATGCCACAAGATCCTGTACAAAAAAACAGGTTAGGAACATGCAGCATCGATCACGAATAGAGGGGATCACAAAGTGGAAATAGAAAATCTATGGGAACACGAACAATCCTTCACCTCAGAAGACAAAAATTTGAGGATGTGTCGGAAAAGCTCTGGAGGGATCTTGCTGAACATCCCGCTCATGATGTATTTTGTCCGCCAGCTGCGGTCAGCGGGACCTTTTTCCACACTAGAGGTAGAAAGAGAGCCGGTCTCCAGAACAGGTTCACTTTCTACTGGACGGCGTCCAGCCGCAAGCAGTGGAACATGCGAAGCGCATAACCTCTTCTGTGGCCTCTCCACAACCTCTTCCTAGCAAACACACACTCAACTAGTTTAACAACCATTAACAGATATAAGTATCCACACGATGAGGTTGCAACATTTACAAGGAAGGTCTCTTTCATATCTCCAAAACTTCCCTAATTCATTCACTTGTGTGTGTTTAGCATTCGCAATGACATGGCCAACAATGAAAGAAAGTGGGCAGTGTCGGTGACAAATGGCCATGCAAACTCTTGCTCCATTTCACAGAAATGAATGCAAGGATTTGATAATCTCCAAGAAAGTACCAAATACCACTCAACCTTTTGGACACCGACATTGCTACTAACACATACGCCAAGAAGTAACATGCAAGTCGAGGAAATGGAGCAGTAATTCGCGAAATTCGTGCACCCACGGCAAAGAGAAGGAGAACGAACCAAGGTAATGGAAAGCAAACATGGAGCAAGAAAACCCTAATTTCTATAATCACACATCGAAATGAAGAAACGGAAAAACCCGATTGGAGAAGCCACAACAACCATGGTTTTTCACCAAAACAGCACAAGAAGAAGAAGAAGAAGAAATTGCGGAGGTGCGCAAACGAAAGGGGTGACTCACATCTTCAGATATCTCGGAAAGGACCTCTGCTTCCAGGAACTGCGCTAAAGCTTCATCTTCTTCTTCTTCTCTTCTCTTCTCGACGTCAGTCATTCTACAGACCTTTTTCCTTTCTCTCCCTCCAATGAGCCCCCCGAAACGATGAAGAAGAACCTAACGCCTGGCCGCCGGAACAGCCAAGGAAGGCCGGCCGATGGTCGGCGAACACAAGACCAGCGACAAGCAGGGTTTCGTCCCTACCCTTCCCCAATCGTGGTCGGAATTTTGGACTCGGAAACAGCAGTAGCCTCAATCCAACGCTAAACCCCGATGATGACGATCGACGACGACCGCGGGTGATGAGCAGACGGTTCTCCCGCCTCCGCACGGGCACGCCTGGTCTCTTGCAACCGCCCGACCAAAGGCTCCCGAGCGTCGGCCGCTGAAAGAATCCAATACCGAGACCCGACGCGAGACCAATCGAGCTCGGTTAGGTTTTAGCCATGGCCAGCAGCCTAGGTCTGCCATTTGCATGAACAGGAGGACGTCGGGTTGGGTCGGGTAGTTGACGGGTACTCGGTATTTAACTCGAGATTCGAGCTCAAACAAAAAGCACCGGACTAACTAGATAAGTTATCAGTCCGACTCGGGTGAGCCCGACTAAACGTGGTTCAGCTTGATAAGATCTTTTTACACATATTTTCTTAATTTATATATATAATTATAGTATTTTATTAATTATATTTATATATTATTTTATATTAAAATTTATTTTTTAAATTTAATGGGGCCGGGCCAAGCTTGGGCCTTAGTTTCAGTGACGGGCTGGTTTCAAACCAACTCTTTATTGGGCCGGGCCAGCCCCATGCCCAGGCTTACTCAAATATGTTGTCCTTGCATCATTTGTGAATCCGTTCAATAAATTAAAAAGGCGTTTGAAACAAGTTTGATTAAGAGCAATTGCAAACACCACAACAGTTCTTAGTGAAAACTGGTCGAGACATAATGTTTCTACATTATAAACGTTGACAACTGCAACATAGGTGTATTATAGGTGAAACAACATTGGACCCAAGATGCGTGAAGTTGAACAGACCTTACTAATTTATGTGAAGAGGTGTGACAGACATCGAGCTCTTGACCTCCTTTAAATCTTTAGGTTCAGCCTCCTAGTTATGTGGACCAAGCTTTTGCTAACTATTGTAATCTAAGGAAAATTCAATGACATTGTAGTGGTTGTTAGCCAAAGTGACACTGACAGCGACAAAGGAATTTTAGGTTGGAGATCATAATGAGGTTTACCTTTTAAAGTGAATCCCCTCAGCATTATATTGCTTCTTAAGCACATGAAATGAGACTATGTGGAGGGCAACTTGTGGACCCGTGAGAGTATTTGGCTTCTTGTGTGATTATGCTAACATTCAAATTCAAGTTACTCAATAGAGTTCAGTAAAGTTTGTATTTTAGGTTGCAAAGGAACTTACAAGAAATGCCAGTCCTCCTGTTCCGGTGTTCCCTTGAACGGAAAGAAATCTAATTCAGTGCTGTTAGGAACTTGTTTTTAGTGCACAAGAAACACTCACCTAACTCGATGTTATTGTTTTTCTGGCATTTCTTGCGGGATTTTGCATGAAAACTACATCTCATGTGAAATGATGGTCGCACAGGAGAAAGCAATACTCGATCCTTTTGCTCTTATCTTTCCTTTTGATATTGAGCTTCTTAATTTTGTAAATCTGCAACCACAGTTTCCTGTGAAGCGAAAATGATGCTGAAAGGGATAATGAAGCAAAAGCAGGAAACCAAGCATTTTGGAGTATATTGCATTAACATAGATGATGAAATTTAGGAAAGCTGTGTGAGGTGAAAAGCACATTTTCGGACAAAAAAGAGAGTTGAATCTTCTTATTGGGGGCCATAACATATAACCTTCCAAGAACGATTTAGTTTCTGGTAAAAGCACACCATTAAGATCAGTTCAGAGATGAACTGGTAACTAACCAATTTAGGCAATTTTTTGAACAACTGCCTAGTTGGCCATATAATGGAACCAAGGTTGTAAATGTCGGTTTCCCTCTCTCTCTCTCTCTCTCTCTCTTTCATATATATATATATATATATATATATATCAAAACCTGATCCTGGGCCAAGACAAAGATGAAACCATCGTAGAGAGATATACCATTTTGGTTAGGGGCTGATACCCACCTACGATGATAACACCGTATGGAACCATCTTACAAAGATTTGAAAATATTTTATATTTTTAACCGGCCTTTGAAAACAATTGAGGGGCAGAAATCGCCGTATGACTCTGTTTGCCAAAATTGTCGCGACGAGATTTTGTTCGGACATGTCGGCGACCAACAAAAGAGATTTGAGAGGGAAGACCGAAGCACGGACCGCCTCGCACCCTCACCGGGCTCACACCACTTTAAAGATCTTCGCAAAAGAGGGCGGGGTGCCGTTCGGACACAGGTGCCGACGCGCCGTTCCTCTCCTCGCTCTTTCCCCTTATCCATATCTTCACTCCCGAGTCCTCCGCGCTCGCTCTCTCTTCTCTCTCTCTCTCTCTTCCTCTCTCCCTCTCTCTGTGCGTGTGGATTGAAGAGAGAGCATGGCGTGCTTTGTGCCACAGCTCATGCGACTTTCCGACGCTCATTCCGTTCATTTGAGGACGCACCACCACAGCCACCAACATCATCAACACCACCAGCATCACCATTCATACTGTGAGTGACTGCCATGTTGTTTTTTTTTAATAAGTTTTCTGGGTCTATAGATTAAATTGTTTCTTAATGTGGAATTGGGATTAGTTTCCTCAGTTCCAAGTTCATTCCGGAGGAACCAAGTCTTGCATTGTCATTTTGTTGTTTCTGACGAATGGTTTGGAGTTAAGCGTGGTTGAATAATAACGTTTTATTCTGCCCTCATCCTCTTCTTTATGTCCAGAGATTGGAGCCAGTTTGGAATCTGGCTATTCATTCCAGTGCGGTCTGTTATGTTTCTTTTCTTAAATTTTAATTATTTGGGACGTTTCGTCTAAATTTCCCCCCTCTCTCTAGATATATATATATTTTTCCCTGAAGTAATGCATTCAGCCATTGTTGTTTTCTGCTTGAAAGTGTGCATTTGGTGGCGGAACTTACATGGTAGGCCTTCCCATAGAGTTTCCTAACTGAACAAAAAATCATGATGTCCCTGTTCTCAAACACAAGGTAGGTTTAAAGAGCAAAATGTGACTATAGAAAAGCTATATTTGTCATTTAGGCTCAAATAGTTACACGAATGAACCTGTTCTGCTGTATCTTAATAATTTTGGTGCTCGAGGCTCTAACAATATTGGCCATTTCGATACAATTTAGGCCCAATTTTGTCCTTCTATATCTTTTCTTTCTTTGCTGGAGGACTCTCACCATATGCCCATTTCGAAAACTAAAAGGGGTGTAATGCATCTCATCCTCAATGCTTGTCCTTAGTCTTCTCAGTTCTGGCTGTACTAGGGACTTAAACGGAAGTTTGTAAGCGATGCAGTGAATATATCATGGACCAGTCAGATTAGTTATTGTACAAGTATTCGCTTGTATGATGATAAAAGCTAGAGGTGATTGTCATTGTTTATTCTCACTAAGAGTGAGGTTGTTATGACAAACAAAGCAGCTTCAAATTGAGAAGAAAGAAGCTGTGTACTCAACTTGTTTCCATCGTTAGGTAAGAATTTTCCAGGGATGGAATAATTATGGTTAATAGTATATGACAAGCCTCTTCGGTATGGTTGTGGAATACGAGTTGGCGCTTGGAAAAATGATGTGCTGATTGCTCTGTTTGCAATTCAATTTTGATGTTTATATGTACTCAAATGCTCTTGTAGTGCAGCGAGGTTATGCTACCAAACAAATGGTTTCTTTTACTGTTTGAATGAGAGAGCTTATGCAATTTAATTACTTATTATGATGAAAATTTGATGTTTGCCATTCCATGGTGTTTTAAATATTTGGGCTTGTGCTATATGAGGTTCATTTCTACTTTGAAATTTCTTTGATTTTACCTGAATTTTGTCGAATTATTTATCCATGCTGTCAAATGCACCCTGAGGGGTCCAAGATAATCCTATACATGTTCATCTAAAAACATATTTATGTCTTGTGCTGGACTATATTTGTTTTTAGAGAGACATTTTATTGATAGGTTCCTGGAAATCATATAAAGATTAAAACCTCAGAAAACTTAACTTGGTCTTATTTTCTTTTAGGTAACTGCTAGAAGAGACATGTTGCATAAATTGAATACCATGAAACATATCATGTCCATGAGGTAACTCGAAAGACTCAAACCAAGCTTATTAAAAGCCCTATAGACAACAAAAAGGCACATTTGTTATAATCACATTTAAGAAGTGTCTATAGACCACAAAAATGCATATTTGTTATAATCACATTTAAGAAGTGTAAGTGTCATATTTTGAAAGTGCAACTGAAGGCACTACCTTTACGAGAAAAGCAAATATTCTGCTGGGGGCTTACTTTCTCTTCCTCTTCCTCCTTTTTCTCTTTACTCTTTAGTTTATCATCTGGTTCCAATTCATTTCAGGTTTGACTTTCTCGTTTGGGATTTTACTTCTAGGTTGATTACTTGATTCCCCTAGTTTTAGTTCCTGCATTTGCTTATTTGTTTGTTTCTTATGTATTAATTACCTTGATGGCTTGATCCCTTTCACAGCTAGCTGTGTTTGGATCTGGAACGCGCTTCTCACCCCATTTCTAATTTCTATTTCACATCTCCTCCATTATCGGCCATAGTTCAATAATTTATTTGCATTTGTTATTACTTAATCTGTAACTAGTAGTGTGAGAAAAAAAAATCATAAACCCTATTATTTCGTTCTCACTTCTCATTGTCTGAAATGAAAATGTCTTGCTCATTTTTGTCAAGCTACTAGTTGGACAGTTTAAACAAATTAACTTTTTCGATGGGCACATTTCCATTAGAGTTCAATTTCCAGAAGCAGCTTTTGTTTTTCGTTGTTGTAAACATCCAAATTCGCATGGTATTAGAAAGGTAACTCATTTGGTGACTGCTGATAGTTATTCTACTGAAATGTCTGCTTCCAGTAAAAACTAGAGAGGCTGTATGTTTCCGAGGGCAGTGTATGTCATCCTCTACAGCGGCAGTGATTGATGTACAGAAGCTGCAAATTCCAACTCTGGATTCTCATGCAACCTCATTACAGACGATTGGATCATTGCCATATATTGGAGCTGTTGGTCCTCCTGGGAAGGTTGGTAATATTTGAGCCATTTCCACAATGTTTGTTTCTTCAAAACTTAATGCAGTTCTAATTTTAGCTGAAGGAAAAATAGTTTTATTTGAAATGAATCAAAGTATAGGTTAACAAAAAGTTGTTTGATAAATTCTGCAAGATCTCCAACTTTAATGACAGTCCTGTGTATATTATGGTAAAATGTGCAAGTGTTTCTGTATGTGTAGCAGGAGAAACTTGAAGTTGCTTTGTAGCTTTAGAAAAGTCATAATACTGGATTAACTTGTGCATGTAGAGACATTTTTTTTAATCGACTTTGGCATTTATTCTTTTCAGATTGGTTTTCAGGAAGATCTAACGGCTGAAATATTACTTAGAAGTGATGAGGCAGCAATAGAAGCTGCTGCCGCGGAGGCTGTCGCTCTTGCCAAAGCTGCTCTAGATGTTGCCAAAGATGCTGCTTCAATGGCTGGTGACTTTCAATCTACAAAATCAACAAAACCTGGAAAAGGGAACTTGGAGGCTGAACTTCTTAGGATGGAGATGGATAGGCTTACAGAACTGGAAGAAGTTGATTCTGCAGATATTCCAGCTACAGATGAGAAGACAAGAACTGAGAAGCAGAATCTATCGTTGGATGATTCTGATGATTTAAATAATTCAGACTTTGATGAAGAGTTTTACTGTTCTCAGACACATCTTAAAAGCATTGCGGTGAGATCAGGACGTCAAACTGAAAGACGGGCTCGGAGAGCAAAGGCAGCTGAAAAGACTGCTGTTAATGCTAGTTTTTTCAAGTTTGGGTCCGTGGGAAAGAAAAAGCATGCTGCTTTACAGGATATCGATTACTCTGATCCACTACGTTACTTGAGAGCCACGACAAACTCAGCAAAACTGCTCACAGCAACTGAAGAGCAGGAGCTTTCAGAGGCAATACAGGTAAAGTGTCCATTAGAATTCTATTCTGAAAAGAGAGAAAAAAAGTCAGACACGTGCTTCGCCTCACAGTGAAGACTTTCTATTGTAAAGTTCAAGTCTTTTAAATAATTATATTTATTTCCCCTCAATCCTACCATGTGACTAAAAAGGTCCCTGTAAAGTCGATGCACAGAAGGGTTTAGTCTCCTCAATCTAAAAGCATGTTAAACATTTTGACTGTACAATGTACGATTTTGCATCCATTTTATGTCACTGTCTGACATGGTACCAATTACCACCACAGGATCTGCTAAAATTGGAAAGGCTTAAGGTAGAACTTGCAGATCAATATGGACAGGAGCCCACATTTGCTCAGTGGGCTGCTGCGGCTGGGCTGAATCAGAAAACTCTGCGGCATCGTCTAAATTATGGGACTTTATGCAAGGATAAAATGATAAAAAGCAATATACGGCTAGTAATATCAATTGCAAAAAATTATCAAGGAGCTGGAATGAACCTTCAGGATCTAGTACAGGTAAATTGCATAGTCTCTTGAATGCAGAGAGAGATCAGATTGCATCAAAAGAGTCTCTTTTTCTTTCCTATTTTGCAGGAAGGATGTCGTGGTCTTGTACGTGGCGCAGAAAAATTTGATGCTTCCAAAGGTTTCAAGTTTTCAACATATGCACACTGGTGGATTAAGCAGGCAGTTCGGAAATCTCTATCCGATCAGTCTCGGACCATCCGTTTACCTGTAAGTAGCTTTTCATTTAAGTTGGAACACATGATAAAAATCTCAATATCGTGGATGTGGCTATTCATGTAATAGAACATTGGCCATCCTGTTTAGTATTTTCTGAACCTACTTGGCATTCATCGGTTTCATGCTTCAAGAGACTGCAGTGATTGTTTCAGTCCGGGCTATCTTCTGGTTCAACCCAAGTGCTGGGCGTCAAGAAAAAAATCTCTCTCTAACCCTTTCTTCTCCTCTGTTACGTGTGTAACAAAATCCTGTTGTTTGAATAAGGATTACTAAGGGTTTGTCTTTATTTAAGCAAAATTATACAAACAGTTTTTTAACCAACCATGACTTGGGACTTCTGATTTCAGCATTTTTTTTTCTTCTCTTGTCACATGGGTCGTTTATATTTGCATCCTCTTGGAAGATATGACAAAAAACACACTTTGACACCAACGTGATGTGCAGCTCTGAAAGAAAATAAGAATGGTGTTAACAAAGGAATAACATTGGCTCTTCGTCTATATCATGCTTATGTGGTGTTTCTTGCAGATGAACTGCATTATTTTACATGTCCAGAAATGTATGATCCCAAAAAAGACCATGAATTTTTTATGTTTTGGTTGAATTTTATCTTGTTTAAAATAAACTATTAACTATCTTAGCTTTATTTGTTTGTTAAATCTGATCCACATATTGAAAAATTTTAATTTTTTTTGTTATAATTTTGGATACTCGGAATCCATCTCTGCGGTTAGATTTAGAAGAAAGGTTAAAGTACCAGACGACACAGTTGATGGACTATTTTTATATTTTTTTTTTCTTTGTCGGTTGTCAAATTAATTCATGGGTATATCCTTGGAGGATCCTGTCTTTTCAGTAGTCACATATATACAGAGCTTCAAAACCTGCATCTACCGTGTCAAAATTCTGTATCAACAATGTTCTTCTTTTACATCAGAAAGGACCATGTCCAAACATGTTACCGTTTGGCCCTAATACACATCTAGTTAGTCATTTGGGGCATACTGCCGCACCTATGCTTTTCCAAACTTGAAAGTGGATTCACTTGATTGTGTTCCATCTGTTTTGGTTTCTTTTTTATCTCTTCTACTGTTCTGTTTCTTTGTTAAAAAATATTGTGTTATTTGTAATTCATTGATCAATCCTTTGTTTGTACTTGTTCTCATAGTTTCATATGGTCGAAGCAACGTATCGAGTCAGGGAGGCAAAAAAACAGCTGTACAATGAGAATGGCAGACATCCCGACAATGAAGAGGTTGCTGAGGCAGCAGGGTTGTCGATGAAGAGGCTTACTGCGGTCATGCTAACACCAAAGGCCCCAAGATCACTGGATCAAAAGATTGGGATTAATCAGAATCTGAAACCCTCGGTCTAATTTCTTATCCCTTCTGTGAATCACATAATGAGAACAATCTCTCTCTTCTCATGTTTGTTGTATCTAAATTTATGCAATGTTCTTATTAGTGGACTCCTTTTCAGGATGTGATTTCGGATCCAGATGCAGAGACATCAGAAGAGGTGTTGATCAAGCAATTTATGAAGCAGGATCTTGAGAAAGTTCTTGACAGCCTTACTCCAAGGGAGAAAAAGGTGATAAGATGGAGATTTGGTCTTGAAGATGGCAGGATGAAGACTTTGCAAGAGATTGGAGAGCTTATGGGTGTCAGTAGAGAAAGAATTAGGCAGATTGAATCATGTGCGTTTAGAAAATTGAAGAATAAGCGAAGAACCAAGCATCTGAAGCAATATGTTATGTCTTAGTCATATATATATTCAGAATCTATGCTGGTGCAATTTAAGCCCTGAAAGCCTCGTTTCTCTACCTCTATATAGCAGCAATTTTCTATGCTTATCCTTTCTCTTTTTGTCTTTGTAATTTATTTACAAAATTGGTTGTACAGGGTCAAAAATTCTTTATGAACATTGATTATTTGAAAAAAATAATCGTCATCTTATTCCTAGTGCTTTTAAAAATACGTATTCTGCATGTCCTTTTTTCTAAGCAGAAATGTATGGACTCGTTCCCATCATATCTTGGCAAGATTCTGCTTCTTTAAGCATATATATTTATATTCTTTCTAGCACAGGTAATCTCATAAAGAAAGTCTATGGATGCTCTATTTATTCATCTTGTTCTTATGGTGGAAGCCGATATCTGCTCTTACAGTAATTGCTTAGTCATGACAGAATCTTGATCTTTCTGAAAACAAGGAAAGAGGTAACTGGAAAAGGAACTTTCTTTCTTGTAGTTATGCCTTGTAGACCAGGGGCTTTTTGCTCATCCATGAAGCCAGAGCCCAGAAAAAGGAGACAAGGAACAGGGCACCAAGGCTGAAAAGGTCTTGGTCAACACCTTCAAAATTATGGTTATTCATCGCATGTGCAGGCCCAGCTAGGTTACTTTGGCTGAACCTTGCGCAATGCTGCATATGCGATTAAGCGGTAGCCGACCATCATTAACAGCATAGCGCTGACATCCAGCTCATTGTGTGTGAGCCCGACAGACTTGATGGCAGGGAAGTCGATGACACGGCATAAACCACCAGGCCAGCATTTATATGTATCTCCCTCATTGAACTGGACACCGAGCAGGAGCTTGTAGCTGTAATAACTGAAGCTCAAATACTTCAACCAAATGATGAAGGGAGGAATCTTTTGGATGTAGTATCCACCCGCCAGCAGGAAGACAAGTGTGGTCACAGAGGCCAAGGTCGTGGCCTGCTTGATCTCCATTAGACATGCACCAAGTGCGAGGCCAAGGCTCTGTGATACCAGCACATTGAGGAGCACAACAAGCAGGGAGAGAATGAAAGTAGCAGGGTTAGCCTTCAGGCCACCCATCCAGTATGTGATGGTGACAAAGGCTGTTGGAAGTGCAAGCTCCATTGGCAGATCCCCAGCAGTTCTAGCTAAAAAGTAAGATGACAAGCGATACATGCCGGAGGACCTTTCCTTTATCAGCATAGCACGTTCTTGTGGGAAGGTGAAAACTGCATTATACAGTGGGAAGAAGCCCCAGAATATGGAGTAGAAGAACATCAGCGCAACCTGCAAAATTGTAAGGCCCAGGAGTCAGAATCGGAAATATGACGTCCCAGAGTGAAAATCAAGCCAGCAAAGAGTTATTTGTGGAGGCCATGGACTCCAAGGCCATGCAGAAATAACGCAAAGAAACATACCCTGTCTTGAAGATGGGAGGGGTCTGAATGCCACCACAGGAGGCCAGCCAGTGTTGCAACTGAGATGACTTGGAAAATCCTGAGATTGGAGAACGATTCATGTCTTCTCTCTTTCAACCCTCTCCGCAGCAGAACGGTAAACTGCTGCCACCAGCTTGTGCACCACTGGTCCTCTGGCCTTTTTCCTCTGTTGCCTGTGGATGAGCTTAAGAGGTTCAGTTACTCATGCATCTGCACTGGCAGTATCCGTTGTGCTAGATATGATTTGTCTTGTCACTTGGACCGACACAGGCATTTGAACACATATGGGATTCGAAGTGGAAACCTTGTTTATCAATTTGTGCAAAAGGTCCCACAGCACTGAGAGTCGGCGGCTATACATTTATATATAGATTGTTGTAATGATAATCAATGACAAAAAATAATTTACTTCATAATTGCAAAAGCTAATAAGAGCTAGCTTTCTGTGCTAGAGGGTTGGGAGGGACCCCAATTTCTTATGCATTACTGGGACTCTGCCGTCCACCTCATAGATGGACGGTTGGTGGGGCCAAAACTGAGTGACCCCTGTCCTGATGAACGGACCATCTCATCATGCTCAATCACGGTTGGACAGCCAGGAGTGGGGTCGGATGCAGATCGACGGTCGCCTGCTCATCATCTTTAAATCATGCAAAAGGTGCTCCTAGGTCTAGTTATTGATGAACAAAACTCTCTCTCTCTCTGTTACATGTGGTTCCTTTTCCTTTTCTTGTCCAGTATAATAATAAAGTGTACATAATAGCTGATGATGACAAGGAGATTTACGGGTGGTTGGTGGGCCAATCGACATAGGGTTCCTGCCCATGAGCACCAACTTGGGAATGGATGGTTGGTTGGTTGTCCTGTTCATGTCATCTCCTTCACACGCATGGACAGTATGTGGTGTTACGTGAACATGCATTCTGCACTTGCACACACATTCTCTCTAGATTAGGTAGGGCCTCCATAATTTATGCCCAGAGATTGATTTGGGCATTGAACTCTTGACCTCTTTCGCGTTACAGTTCTTAATTTCATCCTTATAAGAGATAGTCGGACCTCCTGTAGATCACTACTTTCTTTCTTTCTTACAGGAAGATCTTGTTAGATCTCTCTCCGTCTCTCTCTCCTTGTTGGATGATCACGCCGTTGTCATGCTGTTCCGAAAGGTGGGCCAAAAGTGGGTGCTACCAAAATGTGTATATCAAAACATAAAAGATGAGATCATCCCAAGTGGTGGTGTTTGAGCAGTGAGGCCCATGTGACCCCACTCCTCTCACGCTTGATGACAGAAGAGCACATTCTCTATGTCCTCCGCAGGAAACCAGACGGCGAGTGCCAAGTTCGATCCAACTATAGCAACCACTGATCCCAACTCACCATAAAATAACTGGCTACACTCTTACTGGTGGATCTGACCTCTAAGATGAGAACCGTGAAATTTCTAAAACACTGTCATGCCACAGAGAGAGAGAGAGAGAGAGATGGTTAATTACTTATGAGACCGGACACGACGCGATTCATGTCGACTGCAATTGCACTCATGCATTCCCTGTGTGTATCCATGCAAAAGGAAAGTGCTTTTGAGCGTGTGCTTGTGCCAGACCCGTTGGCTGTGAGAAAGAGAGAGAGAGAGAGAGAGAGAGAAGGAAGAGAATATGGTGAATCACGTACTTCTAGACGGCTCTCTGGCTGAAGCAGAGGAGCCATAGGTAGAGCCATAGCCACAGCAGACGTCGGATCGGCTAATCTCGGACTTCAGCTTTTCGGATATGTGCTTAATATAGGCTTCCTTCATTTCCTCCTTAACCGATTTCCGATCGGTCTCGGCCCCGGCTTGCTGCCTATCTCCGCCTTGCTGCCTATCTCCGCCTTGCTCCGCCGAATCACCACCACCTCCGCCGCTCTTCCTCCCCTCCGGTGCTATCCCTGCCATTCCGTTTCACACTCTACACCATTAAGTACAGACCAACAAGCAGCGCCGGAGAAAGACCAACGAACAGAAGAAGAAAACGATGAAGAAGAAGAAGAAAAGTGGACCCAACAAGTAGTCCAAACAAGTAAAGTTCGATAAGAATAGGTTCCATTTTGACCACTCAAGGACGAGATAACGTTCAAATCAGTGTCGAGTACAGCTTGCTTACCGTTGGCAAGATCAAGGAGGAAATCGGCAGGGTTCATGGTGACTGAGGTGGCGAAGCCGATGGAGGCGAAGTAGTCAAGGGCGGCGGAGGCCTGTCCATGGTAGATCGGGCAGCCCTCCGACAGGAGGATCACCTTGTCGAACATGTGGTAGAGCCGACTGGATGGCTGGTGGATGGTGGTGACGATGGTTCGGCCTACCCTGGCCAGCCCCTTGACCGTGGTCAGGATGCGCTGAGCCGTGGTCGAGTCGAGGCCGGACGTGGGCTCGTCCAGCAGCAGGAGGCTCGGGTTGACCAGCATCTCCTGGCCGATGCTCACCCTCTTCTTCTCCCCTCCTGATATCCCCCGCACCAGCGCCCCTCCCACTATGCTGTCCCTGCATTTGGTGAGCCCCAGCTCCGTCAACACCGACTCCGCGTGCTCCAACTTGGTGGCCAAGCTCAGCGAGCCCGGCAGCCGCAGCAGCGCCGCGAACACCAGCGTCTCCATGACCGTCAGGTGCGGATACAGCACGTCGTTCTGCGCCACGAAGCCGATGCTGCGCTTGATCGACCCCGTGAAGGGCCGGCCGTTGTATGTGATCTTGCCGGAGAGCTTTCCGGCTAGTCGACCGCCTAGCGCCGTCAGAAGCGTCGTTTTTCCGCTGCCCGATGGCCCCAACATCGCAAGGATCTCTCCGGGGTACACCATACCGCTTATCCCACTAAGTATCGTCTTCTCCTTCCTACCAGCACCGCCGCCGCCGCTGCCTAAGTATGGTACCCCCAAGCAGGACTTACTTCCCTTTGGTCCCACTTTCACTCTGAACGACACCTCCTCAAACTACACAGAACAAAGGCGAAGATCTCAGCAGAGGGAGAAAGCGAGAGAAAACACGGTCGATCGCGTGGGAGAAAGAAACCAAGAAGTAATAACTACAAAAACAAGTGACAGAAGATAAGAAAATGAAGGCTTTAGCTACCTTGAGAGTTATGGCGAAGACATTGAGGTGCAGAACGGAAGAGGGAGGATCAACTGTGGGCTTCGCTGTTTCCTTGGCATCGGAGGAGTCGTCAATGATGGGGGGAAGGGGAAGCAGCCTCGGTGCCATCTCCTGGTTCGATGAGTGCTCGATAGATGGCGCCATCTTTATTATGCTCTGGCCTTTCCTCTTTTTTGTGATTGGAGAGAGAGAGAGAGATGTGGGGAGTGTCCTGGCTTTGGTGAGTGAGATCACAGCATGGCATTGAATAGAGAAGGAGCCCAACCCATTGCCAAGAGGGCTGTGTGCGCGGAATGTGTGGAGATGTTGGTGTGGGGATGAAAGTGTCCTATTTAAGCAGCGAGAATGGGGAAGGGAGGGGGAGTCTTTAAGACGACGGCATGACGTACGTACTGTTCTTTCCTTTTTTTCTTTTGATTATTCTTCCTTCTCCCTGTTATTCTTGTGATTACTATTACAGTAAAAGTAAACAGAATAAACAATTTCACTGTCATGGTGGAGGCAGGAAACATTAGGATTAGGTCCTATGACAGGAAGGCCGTGGTGAATAATGATCACCTTCACATGATTTCTTTTCGATGCCCATATCCTGCTTCGTGATCTTTAAGCAACATGCTTAAGCACATACGGTTGACGTTGAGAGATCTTGCCAAAAAAGGTGGATTTGCGTCTAGTTTTGCTCAATGGCAGGCCAAATTCCGGCCGGCACCTGCCTAGATCTTGTAGCGAGCTCATGATCATATATATAACACCAACACTTCTAGTTAATTAAACACGCGCCACGATGAGCCCAACTAGCACCGGCCGGCAGGGCCGCGCATGTCTGTGGGTGGTATGGGGTCAAATTCTCAGGCTGACTTTGTCACGTAATGTCAGGTGAGATGTACCTCGGGTATTGAATTATCAATCCCTTTTAAACTCAAACTTGCTTAATACTACACTCATGGTCTGGTACTAGCTGAGCTCATGGTTGGTCGATGAAGCACCAAACTAGACCATGGCTGAACACATTGTTTTCAAAAGGACAAAAGAAGATTAAGAAGTACTTAAGACTTGTCAGCTTGGTTATTTCGGCTTCTTTTTCTCTTTATTTGGACACAGGGGTCCCATATTATGCAGAGCTTAACGATTGCTCGGTTACTTCATAAGCATGCCAAGTGATTATAGGAATTCAAGTGTTTGAGCACTTTCCGCTTGCAGAACCATGGGCTGCATGCACGCTTTATAGTATGAAACACTTTTTAATGAGATTAATTTATGTTAATGGGTATAGTTGTTTAATTAATTAAGCAAAGTTTGATCAGCTTGTGACCCCCTTGCCTTCAACTCCAAAGTCTTCAGTCTTCAGTCTTAGAGTTGGTCGCCCCCTTATGATGCGGTGGAATGGATCTCCTAAACGGGAATAGATCAGCTGGGCCCAATGGACCGAATCATCGTGAGTCATTACTTTTACACTAGCTAGTTCGGATTGAGAGCAAACAAGTAGACCACGAGCGGTATTTCCTTTTTTGCCTTTTCTGTTGAAGCAAAGCATAGTGGAGCATCCAAGTGCAGTTGCTCGGGGACATGGGCGGTGGCCTCCAATGCAAAGGAGCATGTGCTTGTGGGCTAGCCACTTTCTATGACCGCATATTTATAATCACTCACTAATATTAACCTGCCTAAGGCATCGCCATTGTTGAGACCATATATTCTGTGGCATCATCAATATCCCAGAATATGAGCCATTGAGCATTGTTGCATGTGTATATGTTTGTATCTCTCTTTCTCTCTGCTGCTTCTTTCTTTTTCTTTTCACCCTACGAGACGCAGAGAGCCATGATACTTTCAGAAAAATGCTGTTAAGGAAAGTGGTGTTCCGATCATGATTGTGATATTATATATGATGATGATTAGATCGTAGGTGAAATTTATTTTGACGCACATACGGAAAGATTTTCTTGAGGACGGAGTATATATTTTCAGAACATGATAACGAGATCTTTCGGGATGGATTCTTTCTGAGGCAGAGAGATCTGCGAGGTGGGCACACGGTTTTCTGATTGTGGGGAGCGATCACACCCTCCCCTCCTTTCAAAAGGTAAGAGATTTAACACTTGTCGACTGTTTTCTGGGAGGGTTGGCAGTTCTCAAGAAGAGTATCTGAGAGGAACTGAGCACGAATGAAACAAGTGATTAGCGGCAAGTAAAGTACTCTAGAGAGATTCGGGGCAAAATAAAGAGGCTTTGAAGGAGGGATTAACAAATGGAGATGAAGGGGAGATTGTGGCATCCCATCCATCCATGGAGGTCGAAGCGCACTAGAGAGAGAGAGAGCATGTGGGGTTGCGTTATCTTTAGCCATAGCCCGTGCGTGTCGGAATCGAATGCATGCTGCTTTCTCTCTCCTTTTTCTCTCTCTTGATCTTTTATATATATATATATATATATATATATTGAAAATTTTAGTTCTCCATTTGCTTTCTCTCACTTGAGGCAATCAATGAATATGAAAAGGCTAGGAACATAAAGCAGGTGCACCATCGTTTTTAGTGTGTTAGTGTTAAAAAGGCAGTTCCATTATTTATATAGTAATAATATGGCGCTCCACATGCCCACTGGATTTTTGGCAGTTCCAATTATCACCTGAAGCGTAGAGAGAGAAAGAGAGAGATCTGGAAAACTTTTGGAATACATCGGACTTGGACTACTAGTACTCTCTCCCACGAGGGTCAGAAATGACAAGGATATCGATTTCTTCCTAATAAGGATTGCAAAAGAATGGTCTGAATTGTATTGCATTTGATCATAACTTTTTTGTTTTAAAGCAGAAACGGTAGCAAGAAAAATTCCGCTTTGTGAAATCTTAGAACAAGGAATTTTCTGACAAGATATTCAAATATCTCAGTAAATCTTACAAATTCTAGAAAGGAAACCCGATCCCCCAAAAGCTCTCTCTCTCTCTCTCTCTCTTACTGTTAGTAATTCTGAAAATACATATGTCCAAGCATGATTCCCATTCAGGTGCTCGGATTTTGCCATGAATGAAATGAAGATCTCATGTATATATTTCTTGGTTTTTCTAGCACAGTTATGCTCTTTCAAATAAAGGACCATAACATTGTTCCACTATTTTATCTTGAAGGAAAATTTTAAAAACACTTATTTTTTCATGCTTTCAAAACATGAACAAGTTTAGGCCTCCTCTGACAATAATCAGCGAAAGTGACGACGCTGGAATTAATAAACATTTTCTTGTATCTTCTAAGTTGAAATAGTGGCGGCGTGGTTGGCTTACGACCTTCACCCTGAAGTTCAGGTTTCAATATTCCGGCGGGTGCGTTCCTTCTCCCCCATCAATAACGTGAGGCTACGATTAACCAAATTGAACTTAACATCCGAACTTTCCTGTGAATCCTTTTTACCAAAGCCAAAAACTGATACCATTACTTTCTTGGTAATAACTCTTTGTTATTTTTGCTTCTCTCCCCTTCTCTCTCTTTCTCTCCCCTTGCAGAAGTTTGTAGCAGCCTGTTTTCCCATGTTGTTCTAATGCATCCTTTTATTTGATTCTTCTCTTTACGTTGGGTAATCCAACCAGTTCGGTTGGGTGGTGTGTCATAATCATATCTTCAGCTCTAACCTTAAAAAGTGTTACTGTGATGGTATCAATGAGTGTTGATCTTGAGATTAGAGTTGTTGTTCAAGCCAAAATACCAAAAACATGCAACCACACACAGAAGAAGCTTTCTCCAACCACAAATTTCACAAATAAAAAAAGGCAGTCAATAAACTAAAGCAACAACGATGCCATGCCTCGAAAGAATGGCCAAGTGCACGGCAGCTAAGTAACCTAAACCTGGCTAGCTTTTCCTTTACAGAAATACATATATAGTAGATGCACAGAGTCATAATTGACATAGAAATTGATCATGTTTGCGGCTTATTATATAATAAACACCCTTTCGTAGTGATTCCAATACGAGAAACCACCAAGGCTGCATTCTTTTAATAGAAGCTGATTGAACGAAATTATATACCTGGGAAACACTGTTTACGGTCCTGATTGGCATGGGCGAGTTGTATAATTTAATGCACTGCCATGTAGATCCTCGCTAGAGCTTGCGATTCTATTGGTCTTTATACTGATAGATATGCCGGTCTAGTGGTTTCTTGTTGCAAGTTTTTAATGAGATAAGTGAGTTCAATTGATCATTGAAAAAAAAAAAAAAAGTGGCAGTTGTTTCTATTGGAAAGATAAACTTTCCTTTTTGACATGAATATGGAAATGTATATAAGATTTTGCTTTTCCTCCACATTTTTGTAAGCAACCTGTCTGTATATATTTTTCCGCAGTTCCTAATGTGCTGCTATTCCAATTAAAAACGATCGCTTTCTAATAATGCTATCAAGAAGCAATAATTAATCCTTCGGTCCCTAGTAAACCATTTAATGATTGGAAGTAGATAGGCAACTGTTTAGAAATATTAAGGATGACGCAGAGCAACATCATCCGGCTAACGGCTGTTAATTGTGAAAAGGAAACGGCGGGGTTATTCACATCCACCCCTTGTTGTTAGTGATAAACAAGTACAGTATCTCTCTCTCTCTCAATCGTCACAATGCTGTCCTCTACTTTTCTTCTTTCCTTTTCCTCCTTTTGATACTTGCTTTCACTTTTCTATCACAGCTTCAACACCGAAAAAGTTACAAGATTTACAGGTCGCACTCGCGAACAAAAACACATACAGCATTTTGAACTCTCCCGAACAAACCCCACATTTCGTAATGTTTCTATGAGACTAATTATATATAAAGTTTGTCGCTATCACTATGTCAAGGAAATGTGAAAATCAAATAACGACTAGATCGTCTTTTCAATACCAAAATGAGGCCTTAGAAGTCAAAAGCCTTATATTTCTTATATCTGCAGCAAACAAACTCTGGGCTCTCTGTATGAAGACCGCATTCATGTGAACAATCTTACAAAAGAAAGAGACTAAAGTACATGACTTCCAAGGAAGGAATGACTTGACCAACCAAAAACCAGGGGCAGGTTCTTCATGGATGTGAAAGAATATGCATAAAATTCAACAAAAATGTCATTTTCCTTGATGTACCAACACAGGCTTTTAGTTTAAAGTAAAAAAATTTCAGGTCCTTAATCTTTGGACACTTATAACATCTGAGCTCTGCAGCCAATAAATTTTAGGGTTTTCTATATGAAGATAATATTCGTACGGTAAATCTCACAAAAGAAAGAGAGAGAAGCATGTTCTAAAGACATAAATAATTGGACCAGCCAATACCATACTTATACATACCTACGTACATATATATATATGATATAAAGGTAGAGAGAGAGAGAGAGAGAGAGAAGGCATTTTAGGTCGATCGATGCACCTAAAAATCTTTAAATGCAAGGGGATGGAACCATGTAGAACAGCAGTTCATCCTTCTTTTTGAAAGTAGAGGCAGTTCAGTACTGTTCACACCAATAAGTTTCTCCAGGATAATTGCTGTAGAATCATCCAGATTTGACACGACTGTCTTGCAAGATTAATGGCCTGTGGGTTAACTGTTCTCACATGGGAATAAAGACGGGCAAGGTGTCCCTCAATCTCACTATCTGATCAACTCCCCGGCATTGAGAATTGGATCAGATCTCGCACGCAAAGTACACTTTTTTCATGTGGTTAAAATCCAAAGAAAACGTCCGCAGATTAATCTTGCGGACACTGTTAGATGCAACTTTGCTTTTCCATGAAGAAAAAGAAAGAGAGACTTCGGTATTATTGGCCGTTAATGTATGCTTTAAAGCAAATGCAGTTGGGCAGTCGACGCGTGTCCCTGGTACTCATATCCAAAGGCAAGTGGCCAACCTTATGTGCTCCACCATGACATCAACATTGAGATGCATCGATGGGGAAAGCATGGCATGCTTGTATGGTGGCACCCACCACCATGGTCTCTTTTATCTTTATTTCTTTGCTTCTTTTTAGATTGGCAAAAACAGAAAAGCAAGAGGGAAAAAGAAAGCTGCTGTTTGCTTCAATGATAACCAACTGAAGAACTCTCATGATCTTCATCACATGGACACAAAGGTAGAGAGAGCTAATGTGGCAAGAAGGGTCCCTTTTGGTTCCCTTCTTTGATCCCTTATTTGCTTTTTAGTTCTTGGGGAGTGCTTTATGTGATATATCATATGTGGGAGCACATGCACAGTGAGGCAATTAATTCACTGTGGCAAAAATGTGATGTACAAGGAACCCCCAAAAACATGCAATGCATCTGATGCTTTTGGGTAGACATATATATGGCTGTGACTCAAAGATGCAACTTTTTTCTTTCAATAATAACATTTTTTAAAAAATCAATTGCATTAATAACAGTAGCAATATTTTCTACTGTAGCCCTTTCCAGGTGGGTTGCAGCCTTCTCTGTTCTTGAGTTCACAGCATATACTGTAGCAGCACTGCTGCCGCTGCTCATTTTTTTTATTTCTACAAGGTGATTTCTCGCCACCCACATTCATATTTGTGTGATTTGGATCTTCTTTTCTTTTAAAACAAAAGGTTTCGATCGATGCTTTTGCCTCTAAAAAGTTGTCCTTTGAGTAACAGGCGATTGAGCGGTGAGATGATACGTGTTGACGCCACTTGAAAGCTGCTGAGGTTTTTCTGAGTACCAATAGCCACGGTGACGCTTCATCACGTAAGCGGTTGGCTTCTCGGAGATTGAACGTACAGCAAGGCATTCAACTCATGATCAGCGAGGATCCGGTAAAAGTTTATGAACAAAGCTCTGTAAAAAAGCAAGCAGCTTTTTGAACCAATTTTTTAGATTATCTTGGTCGAGTTTAATTATATATAGGTGACGTCTTCATGATTAATTTGATAATATTAATTCACCACTTAGTGGTATTTTTTTTTTAATACATGGCTTTCTATGTCACCAATTTTTTTTTTCCATTACTGTCGATTTTGAAAGGCTATAACTTCTTGTGTGCTTGCCGGAATCCGGCGCTTTAAGGATTAAATTCTTATCAAAGACATCTCTATGGTTAAATTTGATTAAACAACTTAAAATATTGAGCGCGCACCTTGTAGATAAGACATGATGCCTGCACTGGATCCCAACTCACGACAGTGGAAGCAGAAAATGCAGAATCTTTTGGATTTTAAACTTAATTTCAGATTTCCGTCATATTATATTGCCTAAATGAAGAATCTTATGATTTCCACAACTCTAACATTTGAAAATTAAAATTCTTGCGAGAACTAGGATGCCGCACTGGTCGTTCTATATGGTTGGTTCTCCGTCTTTTTATTTGTAAATTAGCTTTAATAAAGTGAAAACATAATGAAAATCTGAAATTTTTCTTGTTTGATTATTTAAATAGTTCCATCTTTATTCTTCCGAATAGTAACGTGGGTGCATAAAATGAAAAGTAAATGTAGGCTTGTGCGGGAAAGAATCACCAACTTAAAAATTTGTCTTAAAGATAAGAAACCATCAGAAACAGCTCAAAAGTAATGTAATATATAACCTCTAGAAGAATTCAAAAAAAAGAAAAAGACAACGAGTCCTTCTGGAAGGAAAAACGATCTCGCAGATATTCTGATATGGAACGGAGAAAACAAAAATAAAAAAGATGTCCGAAGATCAGCAAGTGTTTTAAGTCAATGGGAATCTCATAAAGGAAGAGAACAAAAACGTATGTGCTTTAACACATTGCATTGATATGAAGCTACTTTTGGGATTTTCCATGGAGGCTGTTTCCCACTGAGCTTCTCTCTAACTAAATTGTCATACTTGCAAAGAAATATTGTTAAAAGATGGGAATTTAAAGCTTTCGTTGTACTAAAACCAACATAATATGGGTCCAAATCAATGTCCCCCAACAATTCTTACATATATATATATATATATATATATATATGTTGGCCTGACTGCTAAGATTCAGAAATTTGTTACTAAAAAGGCCATAAATAGTCACTAAAACTATGAAAGCTGTTGTCACATCATCATAAACCATGGTTAATGTTAACTCAACAATTTTGTGTAGTTTTATTTTTTAAGTTTAGTCATCTGGAAAAATCTAGCAAGCATCTTTCGATGTAAATATGTCTGGACTAGCATGCCATCATCTCATCTTAAACCGAGAGATATAAGCATCTTTGGATGCAAAAATGTCTATTCTAGCGTGCTATCATCTCATGCTAGCAAAAAATTAGTCGCTAAAACTAAAAGAAACTCTTGTCACATCGTAAAATGTGATTAATGTCAAGTAAATGATTTCTTATAGTATATTTTTTTAAAAAAAAATTTAGTCATCCGGCAAAATCTAACAAGCATCTTTCGATGTAAAAATGTCTGGACTAGCATGCCATTATCTCATCCTAACCGAGAGATTTAGGCATCTTTCGACACAAAAGTGTCTCGTCTATCATGCCATTATCTTGTCCTACCCAAAAATAATCTCTCTAGCTATAAAACTGCCGCCAAGATTAATGCCAACTCAATGACTTTTTTGTAGTATACTTTTTTTTAAATTTTAGTCATCCGACAAAATCCAACAAGTATATTCAAATGTAATGTCATGCCATTATCTAATTTGAACCGAGAGATATAAGCATCTTTGGATGTAAAAATGTCTGGTATAGCATGACATTATCTCACCGAGTCTCTAGCCGATTTTGAGTTCAAGAAACATGTGCAGGCCATGCTTGAAATTATGAAAATGCATGCCATCAAAAAGTTGAAAAACGGGGACATATAAAACGCGAAAATGAAAAGTTAGAACGTGATGTGTGATGAGGAATAGTGTGTTCGACCCAAACACGCATAACCGTGTACTGGTTGAAGTCCCTCCCGTGAATCCGGCCGGTGTATATTATTTTTATTTAATAATGAGATATATTTTACTATAAAAATATATTTTATATTCAAAAAAATTTATTTTTATATTAAAAAAATATTTTAGCAGGTCGGGCTGACCCAAACTCGAGATTCGGGCATTGAGCAGGGTCAAGCCTGTTTTTTATCGGGCCGGGCTGGCCCGATGCGCAGGCCTACCCTTAAACCCCAAGAGATCTCTGATTCGACCGGGCCAAAGAGAAAGTCCAAGGATGGGCCATTACAAGGGCCATTGTATCTTTCAAAACTTAATTATACAGGACCAAAATCCAACTTTCTAAAATGTTATGATAAAATTTCATTTTCCGAAATCTGGAAATAATGAAAAGGAGGGCTATGGCCCCTTCCTGCCCTTCAGACCCACGAACAGCACCTCTAGATCGTCCTCATCTTTCTAAAAAGTCTTTCATTTCATGAAAGTCAAAGCTTATGGTATCAATGCACCTAATACCTAATATTGCATGCTCAATACATGCATATGATTAAAGACGAGATGAGAATCAATGATGATGCATATAAACAAGTGTTTGCTTCCAATGAATTTCTTTTTCTCTTCAGAGTGAGTGGAATGCCCATCACTTTTAAGGTTCACAGAGTTTGAGTCGGAACCTATTATAGTGTTGAAGATGAGCACATTGGGTTGTGATAAAGACCACAGGATTTGAACTTCAAACCCCTTTGAGGTGAACTGCTTTGCTGCCTAGTGCACTACAACCCATTAAGATTAACAAGTGTTTACTTTGATTAAACTTAGTCGGTTATATGAAAGAGGTAGGTTAGCCCCTGTTTAGAATGGCAATGAAAGAGAAGAAGTGAAAGCTGTAAGTAGTTTGGTGTGTTGTAGAATTAGAGCCAAGGCCTTGTGCTGCAAGCAGGAGCTTCCTGGCAAAGCTTCACACTATTAAAGAGGTTGAGCTGTTCATCGCTATCCATCGAATCCAAAGCGAGGAGGACAGTTCACAGTCTGAAACAGAATATGGTATAATTGGAATCCGGTGGCCGTCCGCGTTTGGCCCAGCAAATGGGACAGCACACCTTGTGGACCGGAAGACCATAACAGTTTACCGACGAGATTCCACTGCCAACCTTTCCGAAAAAGGGTTCTTCCTCTTGCGGCCGGGCGAGTCAAGAAAGTGAATTGGGAGTGGACCTGATTACTTTTTGCTCCTAAGAATATGTATCACATAGTTTGAAATACGAAGACATACTAAATATTACTAAGCTTCCTTGAGTTGTAGATCAGGAAATTAAAGAGGCAGGTCTGGAACTAAAATAATAGAAAGTAAAAGTGATCCAATCGTGGCTTAACCAATATCTTGGTAATTAGGATCGAGAAATGCACAGTCCCTCAAATGAGGCCTTTTGGCTAGTTAGTAGGATTTCATTATTCTTTGAATTGAGTGCATTGGGGAATGTCGCCAATAAAAGCAAGAACAGATGTATCCCATTGTTGTATTAATGTCTCTCCTGAAAGAGAAGGTTCATGCATGCATGGGTATTAATAAATAGTAAGAGCTCTTCAACTCTTTCTTTTTCGTTTATCTATGTGCGCTTTACGGTGTTCTTTATTTTGCTTCACTAGTAAGATAACATAACCTTCCATTTTCTCTAAATCAGCATACCAGACCATGTAAATGGTTGGCAAGCATTAATTATATTTTATAGACGACTGCTGTATGTATAGATGTTAACTACCATAATCAAAGTGAGAATCGGCGAGGGCGCTCGAGTTGGGGTTTTCAGGTATTGAGAGGGTGTTGCCCAACCTTGTATTTTAAATTCACATGTCGACAATGATGATAGCTTTGCCTATTCAGAGTCATCCAACCAAGGTTATTCATATATAACAAATGGATGGTTGCTAGAAAAACAATAAAAAAATTTATGTGAACTAAGGTTAGATAACAAAAATGTTCATCACATTTTTCTCCTAGTTTTTTTTCTTAGTCATTCATCATGTTGGATCAGACAGCTCTAGTTAGATGGTTGAGTGACTCTAAAAAGCCATAGTAAGTTTTTCAAAACCAAAGATTTTAAACTGGACTTAAGATCCACACTTGAAATCCAAATAAAATGTATATGATTTAACATCAGAGAGAGTTGGATCTCAAATTTATGGACCTCACATCCTATGGATCTCAAAATGCTATGTTTGATAGCCTCGTATAAGTGGTCTGAGGCCGTTCTCAAATCTATTCAAACAAAAAATGAATTCCATAACCATAGATTTAAGGTCCGAATTAGGTTATAAAAGCCCTACGTCTGGAGTCAAGATGTTCTGATTATAAATCCACAGTTTTAAGATCCCAACCTTTGATATCAAATCGGAGACCATCAAACGTAGACTAACTGCAAGCAGACGAAATGTAAAGAAACATTCTCTTAGAGCAGTTTTAAGGAACTTAAGGTGCAAGCAAATTAATTTGCAAGAAAAATAGAATATATAAACAAATAAAGCTGGTAATAGCTGCTGAATCGACGCTGCAACCTCTAGAAAAAATGATTGAATCAATGACCAAGATTGGAGGGGACCTGAACTTCTCTATGCTTAGTAAAGAATCCAAGACTATCTCATGAAAAGTTAACGGGCAGCACACGATTACCTTTTTAATGATTTAAGATGTATATGAAAATGGACGCACTATTACTATGCATAAATATAATGCCCATGTTGCCATCTAGATGGGGTCGGACTGAGCATATAATAAACTACAACCAACGGCTTCAGCTTGAATAAAATTACAGAATAGACCCACGAACTTCATCCAATGGCCGGTTGCCGTATGGCCTCATGACCGTACGTTCTTCTCAATTCTTTGGGCACTCCAAAAGTATGGGCATTTTCGTCTTTTTCACTTTCCATTACATATTAACTATAAGGAACACATCATATGAACTGGGGATTCAAGTAAAATGTTAATAATGTGAATGGTAGGCCATGAAAGGTAGAATTTTTTCTAAATTTTTGAATTTAAGAAATAATTTAAAATTTAAAATTGATGTAAACATTTTAAATATGTATCGGCTTTGTGCCGCGTCCCCAAGGATCCGATGTGGTGCGTATCGGTCACACCGGATAGAAGCATTGGCCACGGCTACAACCGTGGCTAACCAGAAATTAATGTTCGTACAACGGCCCTCTTTTCTCGATAAAGGTATGTCTGCTTAGCCAACGGACTTTGATGCATTTTGAATTGACGTTAGTTGTATAGCTCACCCACTACTAGTTCTTTCTTCACTTATAATTTTTAGTGATTTGGTAACATCTTCTAGATTAGATTTGAATTTCCCAATAAATATGTGATTGGGTATGCACTCAAGATTTTACACACACGACATGGATTATCCTGCTAAGAAAATTTTGGGCGTCAAACATAGGGATGGTAAAGAAACCATAGGTCAAAAGCAAGAATGTGGTAAACATTCTAGTAAGAAGACTTGACATGGTGAGGTAGGCGCACATCCAATCCGAACGTAGTGGTTGGTCTGTCTAATCTCACACTCCCATCAACCAATTCCATGCATATCCACCAATTCATCCCACAAGATGCTTTGTTCTAGATAGATGTAGCTTTTCCTTGCCGGAATAATAATCATGTTAATTTCCCCCTACGGCATTGGATCTGAACATGCCAAATTTTTAACTTTGCATCATAGTTATTTACACAACTCAATCAACTATTTCATGATCCCCTTTCAACAAGCTTCTCAACAGTTTCTTCCTCGTCATCTAGAGATGATTCACAAATCTTGGCAACATAAACATTTCAAACAAATGACACCAAGCTTTATAACGTGCTGAAACTTTTTCCTGATAAACAAATCCACCACTCTGAATGAACCAAATGGTCATGCTTTTAAGGCTTTTTGACCAACTTTTAGATGATCATCCAACCATCCTAAAAAGTATATTTGTCCCTAATGAGCTAAAGAGAGCGCACACCAACTTTTCCCTGGCTGGTCTCTTCAATGAGCTTTCCAGATTTCTAGATGCATGCAGATCCAGCTCGTGCTTATCGAATCTGCGATTAAATTCAGGCAGAAAATGATGTACACCACTCATAAGGCGGAGCAGCCAAAGTGATATCCAATAAGTATCAAACATTCCAAGTTAAGTATGTTATGAAGTAGCCAAGGTACACTACTAGTGTTTTAGACATGTGAAGCAACAAGAGAAAAAGGATGTAATGTGATAATCTAATATATAAACCAAAGCTACGATGTTTTACTTAGGCTCTATGCTACTCAAGCGTGCAAGATATTTGTCCACATGTACGCATAAAGTATAATGCATGATATGAAATCACTTTGAAGTGTATACATGCTTGGCAAAAGAATATCGCATATATTTTATGTTGGGAGTCTATGGACCCATCACAAAAAGTGCATTAAGATCTAAGAAGTCTGCAAGATTATAATAATATTAGGTTTAACCTAGCTAGCAGCACCAAGAGACACGATAATAATAAACATAGTATTTGGTGCCAAGTTCATCTAACCCTTGTTCTTGAGGCATTATGGAACACTATCTTCAAAAAAGAAATAATTGAGGCAGAATTTAGAACCCATATATAAGGGAAGTTCATGGTGTTCGAGGAGGCTAATTAGGGCTCTAGGCCTGGGTTACATAGGGTAAGGTTGATAATGGCCCAGGACCATGCAATCATTTCTAGCATTTAAAATGGTTTAATGCATGGAACCATGGCACCTACCTGCCCTGGCTCGCCCCCTGTCTATATGCTTAAAAATCTTCATATAAATGAAAGAGATGCAAGCACATACAAGCATATTTGGCAAACTCGTGACTCGGACTCGAATCGGCTGATTACCAGGTCACCGGGTCAGCAAGTTGACTCACCAACTTGGTCTAGATAACCTGAATTGAGCGATTCAAGACAAGTCAGGGCCCAATCGAGCCGAGTCAGGGGCAAGCCAGGTCAATCTTGTCTCGTAGCCAGGTTTTCTAACGATTTGAGTTGAGTCCGACGATTCGCAGGCCAACTCGGCGAGTTGGCAAACTATGCTCACAAGTGAGTGAATTTACCTTCCAAATGGATACAGGTATAGTAGTTGGCTAAGCAACCAGAGGAGAGTCCATCAATATAATGGCAAGGGGGTTATCCGTAAGACAGTAACTTCAATCTATTAATGTTATCAACATTAATTTCTAAACTTTTTCGTTCCAATCGGGATCTAGGAGGTAGACTCCCAACCTTTATTAGAAATTTCTAATTTTTTTATTTTTTTTAAATGTTTTCACTGGTTTTCACAAACCATTGACCTGAATGGTTGAATCTGTAGCCTTATTCATTAAATTCACACTACAAGAATCATCATGTTTGAGTTTAATAACATTCACATGACCCTCTGTGGTCACTATACTAATTGCATATAAGAGGGAGTTTTGGTAATATATATATATATATATATATATATATATATATATATATATATATATATATATTCTCTAGCACATTTACGAAGGAGAAAAAGGGTCAAGCCAAATGGGAAGTTGGTAAATGAGCTTAAATTATTCTAATTTGAACACATCTACCGAGTCGAACTCGAGTTGACCTTGTACAACTGAACTTGAGCTTGAGCAGAGCAATATGTGAGTTGAGCCGGGCCGAGCTTACGAAGCTAGAGGTCAATTCGGATCATGTACAGTCCTTTCAAGGGAAATAAGAAAAACCCCAACTGATTATGGCAGTCATTTAATATGATCTTCTTGATCACGGAATTTCAACATACACCAACACAGGTTGGAGTATATATGTATTTGGTATGTTGGATTGAGTTCCCTACTTGGATCGATTCGGATTGTATCCGGATAAAAGTCCGACCCAAATGTATCGTTGATTACTTTTAGAGGATCCAAATCCATAATTCGAGCACCTTCTTTACATGACCCACCAATAGCCCAATCCTGGCCCCAATTTAGATTCAGCTGCCGTTAATTGGATTTTCAGGTTCATTTACAGATAAAGATATGAAAGTAATATTATTCTGAAACTAAACGCAAATAGTTCTATAGGGTCCATGTCCAGCTAAAATCTACCGATGTTGGGGGCCTATATAGCAATTCATTTATTTGGGAAACCGTACTTGTACAAAAAATATACAAGGAAGCTTTTAATGGCATACATAAAAAGGAGTAAAAAATGTTCAAATTTTAAAAATCTTTTCTATCTTAAATATATCATTCTGGCCGTTGTTGTGCCTAATATTCTATTTTCAGTGTCTAAATAATGAGTAAAGAAACAAAAACAATGGCCCAAATTATTATATCCTGTAAAAAGCTTAAAAATCTATATACCCACAAACATGAAAGAAGGAGAGGAGATCAACCAATTCAATTTTTTTGGGAATGAAGTGGCAGAAATTTCGAAAGACAAAAATACAACAAAAATACGCCTGATGAAGAACAACTGTTTGTAAGATGCGAAAATGCATTCACAGTGGCGTTCGAGAACGTGCTGAACTCTCTGTCTTTGCTGCGTCAAGTGGTCGTCCATCTGCTTACCTTTTACCATCAATTTTCTTTTCCCAACAAAAGCAGTGCACTTGTTCTCTCTCTCTCTCGCTCATCATTACAGTTTTGTTTAATGAAAGCCTAGGAACGCACCACACCTTCTTCCTCCTCCTCCACAAAAAGCACAGAGTTCCGAAAAGCCGCGTCCAAAGCGCACCACCATTGCAGAACACTGGAAAGAAAGGTCTCAGGAATCAACCGGCGCCCGTGGTTTGCTCTTTCCATCGGTATCCCCATTGGGGAGCTTCTGCTGAACCGTCCCCTCTTCCTTCATTTTGTAATTCTATCTTCCCCCCCTTCCCTTTTCCTGACACTTCCGCCAGCCCTTTGCTTTTGAGGTCCCGAAATTTCAGCAGCTTCATCATTCGTCCGAGGACGCATTTTCTTGCAAACACCGAACACAGTGGCAATTGGTCTTGAAGGGACGGAAGGAGCTTGCGGAGGGAGGAAATATGGCCGGCCGTGATTTGACTCGATGGAAAAGTTGTGTGTAGGGCCTGCCGTCTCTTGACGGCACACCATCTACTGTTGTCGGATTTGTTGAGAGAGTCGCCGACCTTAAGCCCTCAGCCTGAATCGTTTCACAGAAGAAGAAAACAAATGCGCCTTTACGTTAAATTGACATGAACAGGAATTCGAATCCAATAGACTTCAATGGTAGCTCATTTTTTGATTGCAATAAGCAATAGTTTTTGTTTTACTATATAAAAAGTGTCTGCTACCGCATAAAATCTTCTGCAATATATTCCGTAGATCATCCATGTCTCTCTCTCTCTCTCTCATGTCTTTTTGAACAAGAAGAGAATCTTGTAGCAATTCATTCGTGCTGCCCATTTTAAGCCTTGTCGGAAAGCCTGCTGCCATGGTACGTTCGTTCTATGTATCAAAGGCTAGTCGTATTGGTGATGATGAAGAGTGTAAACATGCGACGGCTACTGGCCATGGCTTGGGGGATAGACCACCAACGTCTACTCTTGGTGCCACATTCGTCGAACTACAAGCACTTGGAGATTGGTGGGGACGACTCATACAATATATAATAGAATCATGTAGAGGCAGACTTGTGTTCATCTCATGGTTCCTAGTCATGTGACCATCCGGACGTGCATCTCGTATCTACGTTGCTTTGCATTTGCGCCCATTCAAATAATTTGACCAATGTTTTCGTTGAATTATGACTCTCCCACTAAGGTCGATATCGTAAACCCTATTCTCCCATCTTTTTTTTTTCTTTCTAGTTTCAAAGTGGCATAACATAACTAGTCGATCATTTTTTATAGAAGTTGAGCTTGAATATAAAAACATACATGATTGAATATAAAAATATATATGGTGAGTCTTTCTCCTCATTCTCTTTCCCCTCATCGCATTTTTTTTCTTTATACATGTATATATATACACAAGACATAATTCATTGATGCTCCAGCCTTTCACAAACGTAGGCTGATGTTGCTTTAGGCTACTTGTGAGAGAGGCCAAAGAATCCGACTGAACAGATCTTTATATACATATATATCCCTACCAACAACAGTTAGGAAGAGAAATGCTAAGAAAATCATAAAGTAAGAAAATACCAATTTGTGTAAATCCGTTGTTTAAGGGTAGGCTTGTAAAACCCACGACGTTAATCCTTCCGTTTTCTTTTGAAACTGCCCATTTTCATTATAAAAGGAATAATATGGAAAGAAGACGAATGATTTTCTAACTGAAAAGAATTAAAGGGATGAGAAAGGAAATCAAGAGGCCGTTTCCTTTCTTGTGAGAAACTGAAAAGAAAAAAACGGATGACAATTAAGAAGGCCTGTAGAGGGTTATTTAACCCCATGTTTCAGAAAATGATCATTTCTTTTACTGCATTCACAGAGGAAAAAGCTCAACGGCAAAGACTTTGAGAGAAAGAGGGAGAAGGTGAGGAAGAGATCCTCATTTGTGCTGCTGGAAAGGAACGAGAAGCAAAAAGAGGTTGCTGCTGGAAATCAATCTCGATTAGAAGGTATGGGGATTTTCAGCCATGATTGAAGCATGAAGCCATGTATTTTGATCTCTTATGGATACCTATATACTTAGAAGATGAATCCATGTAGAGAAATTTCAGTCATAAACGTGAAGCCTCTGTATTTTGGTTTTCTGTACGTATGCTACTTATGTTCATCCGTGAGAACCCTAAAACTGAGTATGAATTTCTATGTTATGGGCTTCGTTCAAGGATTTGACCAAACCGCATGAAAGTTATGACCGGAGGCATGTTAGTCTTTGTTAGGTTTTGGAACCTCTCGGATGTTCATGTGATGTTGTTTCTCTTTTCTGATTTTTTTTTAAAGAGAGCATGTTAGATATGAAGGTGATGCATGTCGTTCTATGTTGCTACGTTGTTTCTTCTTGTAGTTATTTCATTCATGAGAAATCAAGACTAGAGTAACATAGCAGATATCTCTGAGATGAAGGAGACGTTAGAGAAATCAAACCAACTTCAATAAAATTATATACAGAACCCTCACGGAGGGTTTGACCATGGAATTTGATATATAGAATGTCAGTGGGAAGACTCTATTGTCCAGAACGACGTCGACAGAGGGCAACGCCTGCTCTGCTCGACATACAGTAAAGGAAAAACCAACATACAGAAAGGAGGAAAGGAAGGAAACACAATGAGTTTGCCAACGAATAGAGGCAATCGCCCAACCAATTGGAAAACCAGCCATTGTTCCTCACGCTGGTTGAGTAAAGGTGAAACGCAGCGTCCTCCTCCTACCGTTTCTCTTCGTTGATGGTTCATCCCCGTCGCAGCGAAGGTGGAGACTAAGAGCCATTGAAGCATCGGCTCTTGGGTAGACTGCCTTCCCCACGCTGGTGCAAAATGAGGGCAGAGGAAGCGGCGATTTTTAGGAGGGAAATGTCGGACGGTCGGTGGGCGGCGCCATAGGACCCGAGCGTTGGAGCTCGCGAGAGGAAGGCGCTCCTCTCTCTCTGGTTTGTTCCCCCCCTTTGAACAAGGAGGAAGATCCACCGCCGGGCGAGGAAGGTGCTGTTGTGAAGAGAGAAAGCCAACGAGAAAAAGAAGAGGAGCTCCCTTACGAAGAGAGAGAAAACGCGGGTGAGAAATGAAGAAAACGAGTGGGTTTCGTTTTTATAACAAGACTCAAAAATTACAAAGCGGGTCCACCTCTTAAGCAGAATTCACGAAAAGGCTGTTAAAATTTTTAATCATTCATGCCGCAACGTTTTTGCTAAAAACATCTTCAAAAAAAGGGGTCCGCAAAAGTTATTTTCTATAAGAACCAAAGAACTCTTTCGAAATTGTGAATCAGTACCCTTTGAATTCTTAAAATTGTCAAAAGAGGGTTTTTATAAATTGGTTTGCAATTTCGATGGAAAAACCGTAATTTTATGTATTATTGCTCTGTGGTACCTTTTGTATTATTTAAATTTCAGGAATAGGGGTATTGAACCCCCTTGTTTTGAAATGGTGATTGTTGTGTTTAGTCTGGATGTGATATGCTCTATATTAGTGCACGTATTATCGATTTTGTTTTGGTGCCATTAAATTAAGATTTAAAATGGTTGAATTATTCTGTTTGGGAAACCGAGCCTGAGGGCGGTTTCTGAGAGGGGTATTAGACAAGGTCTAGTAAGGAGAAACCCTCACTTTTGAAATTCGAAGGCGAAACGTGGGCTTTGTGCGATGGTTTATGCGAGTGCGAGCTTTCTGTTTTACCCAGTGTTTGGTTTCGTCCCGGGAGGTAGTGGTCACACTCCTCTGGCTGTACTGGAGGGCCCACAGGGTATTGGGCGGCACAAGGGCTCGGGATTCTGTTCTGTTTCTGTTTGGGAGCGAGACTCCTGGTCTCTCCACCCGGGTTCCTAGAGAGACCATGCTGCTGCAGCGGCGATCTGGGATATCTCAGGAGGCTTCACTTCAGGTGCCCTCGATCCGTTGGATCGCCTGGTGAAGAGATGTTCTGTTCTGCCCGTGAGTGCCCACGGGGATTTCTGTTGCTCGGCACGATGACCATGACATTGTCAGAGAACCACGGTTGGAAGCCTACGAAAATTTGGAGGTTGTGCACACCTCATTCTGTCTTTGGTGATATGATATGTGTTAAGTTTTAGAAAACCTATGGATTGTAGTTTATAAGGCCTTTTTGGAATCGTTATACGAAATTAAACATTATTTTGGGCCATGTTTCATTCATGGCTGGATTTTCTCATACTCAGAGGAATTCTGACCTTTCTTTCTATCTCTACAGGTAGTCCTTGATAGATTTTGGCTTTGGAGTGACGACATTGGTCTTGTGATGGACGGGCATTGGCATTCTGGACACTGCGTCGGTTTTGGGGACTTGTGTTTATTTTAGTTGTTTGGGTCCATATGTTTTATTTTAATACGGTGCATTTGTTTATGTTTTGGTCATGACTCAGTGTTGCTTCCGCTATGATTTATGTTAATAATAATAAAAAAAAAAAAAATTTGTTGTCAAAAATTGGGTCGTGACAACTTTGGTATCAGAGCCCAGTGTCTAGAGTCCATGTCCAATGCCAGTGTCGATCACAAGTAGAGGAAGGTCATCCAAACCTGTTAAAGAAGGGTGTTTAGATTTCGATGTAAAAATTGAGTTTCATATTTTTGTGGTAGTTTTAATAAAGTGCTTTATGTATTCATAATTATTTTCTCTGTGCGGTGTAGTTCAATGGCACGCACTAGAGGAGGGAGTGTTAGTGGAGGAAGGAGAACTCCTCGCAACAATGGAAACCGGAACACAGAGGCTCATCCTACTGGACCTAGGACGCCTGGCAGAAACATCCAACAACAACAGACATTCATCATGAACACTTTGCAGATGATGACAGGATTGATGTATGGCCTGACGCAGAATACATCTTCAGGAGGAACAAGTACGGATACAAACAGAACGACTAATGGTGAGGCAAGGGGAGTAACTCACCAACAGTTTATGAACTTGCACCCTCCGACGTTCCATGGGAAAGGCACAGCTGATGATGCTGAACAGTGGATAATAGAAACTGAGGAAATCTTTTCCACCCTGGAAGTGCCTGACAACAAGAAGGTTCGATATGGAACTTTTATGCTAAAAGGAGATGCTAAGGAATGGTGGCGGACTCAACGGGAATTGAAGTTCGCAAATCACGAAGCGACTTGGGCAGAATTCAAGGAAGCCTTCACACATGCCTATATCCCAACTTTCACACGGGAGAAACGCATGCAAGAATTCTTGGAGCTTCAGCAAGGGAGTTTGAGTTTGCATGAGTACGTCGTCAAATTCAGACATCTGGAAAAATATTGCCTACATGTGTATACTACTGATGCGGACCGAGCAAATAAGTTCGTCAGAGGACTTAAAGACGGGTTGCAGAACCAAGTAATTAGTAGTCGTCCGAGGGATCTAGACGACGCTATCGACATGGCCACACGTCTTGAGGAAGGCTGGAACAGGATGCAAGGGACAGATAGGAAGAGTGAATCTCTGCGACCCAGGTCGGGACCTGACATGTTTAAGAGAAGGCGCAGTGACAGGGGAAACCAATGGGACAGATTCAAGAGACAGAGGCCATCGACATCCAGGGGGGACAGTGAATGCCCCAAGTGTCATCGCCAACATCCTGGTAAACCATGTTACAGAGATATCGGAGCATGTCTTTACTGTGGAGCACAAGGTCATTTTATTCGTGAGTGCCCAAAGAAGAAAGAGGTAGAGCAGAGGCGTAGTGCAACCAATCAGCCAGCAGAAAAGAAGGTACCTGGCAGAGTTTACGCGACCACGGTTGAAGAGTTGAAACCTACTGACGTAATTGAAGGTACCCTTCTTGTACAATCTCATTGGGCTCATGTTTTGTTTGATTCTGGAGCATCGCATTCTTTTGTTGCTAAGAGTTTTGCTGAACTTTTAAAGTTAGAAAGAAAGAATATGCCTTATCAATTGTTAGTCGCTACACCTATGGGAAACAAAGACACATGCAGAACGTATTTAGAAAATGTGAAAATAGAAATACATGAACATTTATTACCAGCACAGTTAGTGGTAATGAATATGTTGGGGTATGACGTAATCCTAGGAATGGATTGGTTATACCATCACTACGCAACGATAGATTGCAGAAAAAAGAAGCTGAAGATTCAGTTGGAGAATGGTCAAAGGTTCGAATTTAGGGTAAAAACACCCCAAGATCAAAGAAAGTTAGTTGTCTCAGCAGTTAAGGCAAGGAAATACATGGAAAATGGGTGCACTGCATATTTGGTTAGCATGGACGCAATCGAGCAGAAATTAAAACCCATTAGTGAGGTGCATACGGTGAAGGACTATGCAGACGTGTTTCCTGAAGATTTACCTGGATTACCTCCTGTACGAGAGGTGGAGTTTGGCATCGAATTGATACCAGGAACTGCACCTATTTCTAAGGCTCCATACAGAATGGCACCAGCAGAACTAAAAGAATTAAAGAAACAGATCCAAGATTTGGCCAGCAAAGGATTTATTCGTCCAAGTGTGTCACCTTGGGGAGCACCAGTCTTGTTTGTAAAGAAAAAAGATGGGTCAATGCGGTTGTGTATTGACTATCGCATGTTGAATCAGGTTACAATCAAGAACAAATATCCATTGCCTAGAATCGAAGATTTATTCGATCAATTAAAGGAAGCAAAGGTGTTTTCTAAGATAGACTTGAGGTCGGGATACCATCAATTGCGAATTAAGGAAGAAGATATTCCCAAAACAGCATTTCGCACACGTTATGGGCATTATGAGTTTCGAGTGATGCCTTTTGGACTCACAAATGCCCCAGCAGCTTTTATGGGTCTCATGAATCGGATATTTCATGAGTACTTAGACCGATTCGTTATAGTATTCATTGATGATGTGCTAGTATACTCCGAGTGTGAAGCGATGCATGCGGCACATCTCGAGTTAGTGATGAGGATTTTGAGAGAAAATCAACTGTATGCCAAATATTCCAAGTGTGAGTTTTGGCTTGACAAAGTGAATTTCTTGGGACATGTAATATCTAAGGAGGGAGTGGCAGTTGATCCGGCCAAAGTGGAAGCTGTACAACAATGGAATGCGCCAACTAATGTGTCAGAAATCAGAAGTTTTCTTGGCTTGGCAGGTTACTACAGAAAGTTCATCAAGGATTTTTCGAAGATTGCAACTCCATTGACTAAACTGTTACGGAAAGGAGTGAAATTTACGTGGACAGAGGATTGTCAGAAGAGTTTTCAGATGTTGAAAGACAGTTTGACTAGTGCCCCAATTCTAACACTGCCAAATGGGAGGAAAGGATTTGTGGTGTATACCGATGCTTCGGGAACAGGATATGGAGCGGTGCTTATGCAAAAGGACAATGTTATAGCTTATGCCTCTAGACAACTAAAACAACACGAGAAGAACTATCCAACACATGATTTGGAATTAGGAGCGGTGGTGTTTGCACTAAAAATATGGAGACATTACCTATATGGTGTGGAATTTGAAGTATTTTCTGACCATAAATCCCTCAAATATTTGTTCTCACAGAAAGAATTAAACCTAAGACAAAGAAGATGGCTGGAATATCTCAAAGATTACGACTTTGAAATAAAGTATCATCCAGGAAAGGCCAATGTGGTAGCCGATGCACTCAGCAGAAAGACGACTGCTAAAGCTAGTGGACTATTAATGCAGACATGAAATTTGGTGGAAGACTTGGAAAAATGGCATCCATTGCGAGATGATAATGGAAAGGTGAAGTGTGCAGGAATAATTCGAGATAGCTTCCTTGATGAAATTATTGAGAAACAAAAACAGAGCCCGGAATATGCGAAGTTGAAACTTGAATGTCACAAGAAAGAAGAAACTCCTTATTTGGAGGACGAGGATGGATCCGTGTGGTTCAATGGTAGATTGTGGGTTCCGAATGATCCTGAAGTGAAGAACAAGTTATTAGAAGAGGCACACAAGACAAGATACACCATACATCCAGGAAGCACAAAGATGTATCAAAATTTAAGGATAAACTTCTGGTGGCCAGGAATGAAGAAAGAGATTGCTGAGTTCGTCTCACGATGCTTGGTGTGTCAACAGGTTAAAGTGGAACATCAGAAACCAGGTGGATTGATGCAACAGATAGAAATTCCTCAATGGAAATGGGAAGACATCACCATGGACTTTGTAGTGGGGTTACCACGTACTCGACGACAACACGATGCTATTTGGGTAGTGGTTGACCGCCTAACAAAATCTGCACATTTTCTTCCGATCAAGATTTCACAATCACTAGAAAGTCTGGCAGATTTGTATGTGGATGAAATTGTGAGACTTCATGGAATCCCTAAATCAATAATCTCTGACAGAGATCCAAGATTTACATCTAAGTTTTGGAGAAGGTTACAGGAAGCATTGGGAACAAAATTGAAACTGAGTACAGCATTTCATCCGCAAACAGATGGACAGTCTGAGCGAACCATCCAGACTCTTGAAGATATGTTAAGGGCTTGTGTTTTGCAATGGAAGGGTGAATGGGACAAACATGTGAAGTTGGCTGAATTTGCCTACAACAACAGCTATCACTCTAGCATTGGAATGGCTCCGTTTGAAGCTCTTTATGGCCGACCTTGTAGATCACCATCATGTTGGACAGAGATAGGAGACAACAAGATTGAGGATCCTTTGGTGATTCAACACTACACTGATCAAGTCAATATGATTAGAAAGAAACTTTTGGCTGCTCAGAGTCGACAAAAGAGTTATGCAGACCAACGACGAAGAGAGTTGGCTTTTGAAGCAGGAGATCATGTCTTTGTCAAGATATCACCCACCAAAAGTGTTTTTCGATTCGGAAAGAAGGGAAAATTGAGCCCAAGATACATTGGTCCATTCGAGATTTTGGAAAAAGTTGGAGAGGTTGCATATCGAATTGCACTTCCACCGCAGTATAGTCATGTTCATCCAGTATTTCACGTGTCGATGTTAAGGAAGTATGTACCTGATCCTTCGCATGTGATAGACTATGAAGAAGTCGATTTGCAAGAGGACTTGACAACCGAGGAAAAGCCGTTTCGAATCATAGACCGAAAGGAGCATGTATTGCGAAAGAAGACAATCCCACTAGTTCAAGTGGAATGGCAGCATCATGGCATCAAAGAATGCACGTGGGAGCCAGAAGAAGACATGAGAAAGAGTTACCCTCAATTGTTTCAATAAGGTACGCTCAAATTTCGAGGACGAAATTTCTTTTTAGGGGGGGAGGATGTAAAACCCACGACGTTAATCCTTCCGTTTTCTTTTGAAACTGCCCATTTTCATTATAAAAGGAATAATATGGAAAGAAGACGAATGATTTTCTAACTGAAAAGAATTAAAGGGATGAGAAAGGAAATCAAGAGGCCGTTTCCTTTCTTGTGAGAAACTGAAAAGAAAAAAACGGATGACAATTAAGAAGGCCTGTAGAGGGTTATTTAACCCCATGTTTCAGAAAATGATCATTTCTTTTACTGCATTCACAGAGGAAAAAGCTCAACGGCAAAGACTTTGAGAGAAAGAGGGAGAAGGTGAGGAAGAGATCCTCATTTGTGCTGCTGGAAAGGAACGAGAAGCAAAAAGAGGTTGCTGCTGGAAATCAATCTCGATTAGAAGGTATGGGGATTTTCAGCCATGATTGAAGCATGAAGCCATGTATTTTGATCTCTTATGGATACCTATATACTTAGAAGATGAATCCATGTAGAGAAATTTCAGTCATAAACGTGAAGCCTCTGTATTTTGGTTTTCTGTACGTATGCTACTTATGTTCATCCGTGAGAACCCTAAAACTGAGTATGAATTTCTATGTTATGGGCTTCGTTCAAGGATTTGACCAAACCGCATGAAAGTTATGACCGGAGGCATGTTAGTCTTTGTTAGGTTTTGGAACCTCTCGGATGTTCATGTGATGTTGTTTCTCTTTTCTGATTTTTTTTTAAAGAGAGCATGTTAGATATGAAGGTGATGCATGTCGTTCTATGTTGCTACGTTGTTTCTTCTTGTAGTTATTTCATTCATGAGAAATCAAGACTAGAGTAACATAGCAGATATCTCTGAGATGAAGGAGACGTTAGAGAAATCAAACCAACTTCAATAAAATTATATACAGAACCCTCACGGAGGGTTTGACCATGGAATTTGATATATAGAATGTCAGTGGGAAGACTCTATTGTCCAGAACGACGTCGACAGAGGGCAACGCCTGCTCTGCTCGACATACAGTAAAGGAAAAACCAACATACAGAAAGGAGGAAAGGAAGGAAACACAATGAGTTTGCCAACGAATAGAGGCAATCGCCCAACCAATTGGAAAACCAGCCATTGTTCCTCACGCTGGTTGAGTAAAGGTGAAACGCAGCGTCCTCCTCCTACCGTTTCTCTTCGTTGATGGTTCATCCCCGTCGCAGCGAAGGTGGAGACTAAGAGCCATTGAAGCATCGGCTCTTGGGTAGACTGCCTTCCCCACGCTGGTGCAAAATGAGGGCAGAGGAAGCGGCGATTTTTAGGAGGGAAATGTCGGACGGTCGGTGGGCGGCGCCATAGGACCCGAGCGTTGGAGCTCGCGAGAGGAAGGCGCTCCTCTCTCTCTGGTTTGTTCCCCCCTTTGAACAAGGAGGAAGATCCACCGCCGGGCGAGGAAGGTGCTGTTGTGAAGAGAGAAAGCCAACGAGAAAAAGAAGAGGAGCTCCCTTACGAAGAGAGAGAAAACGCGGGTGAGAAATGAAGAAAACGAGTGGGTTTCGTTTTTATAACAAGACTCAAAAATTACAAAGCGGGTCCACCTCTTAAGCAGAATTCACGAAAAGGCTGTTAAAATTTTTAATCATTCATGCCGCAACGTTTTTGCTAAAAACATCTTCAAAAAAAGGGGTCCGCAAAAGTTATTTTCTATAAGAACCAAAGAACTCTTTCGAAATTGTGAATCAGTACCCTTTGAATTCTTAAAATTGTCAAAAGAGGGTTTTTATAAATTGGTTTGCAATTTCGATGGAAAAACCGTAATTTTATGTATTATTGCTCTGTGGTACCTTTTGTATTATTTAAATTTCAGGAATAGGGGTATTGAACCCCCTTGTTTTGAAATGGTGATTGTTGTGTTTAGTCTGGATGTGATATGCTCTATATTAGTGCACGTATTATCGATTTTGTTTTGGTGCCATTAAATTAAGATTTAAAATGGTTGAATTATTCTGTTTGGGAAACCGAGCCTGAGGGCGGTTTCTGAGAGGGGTATTAGACAAGGTCTAGTAAGGAGAAACCCTCACTTTTGAAATTCGAAGGCGAAACGTGGGCTTTGTGCGATGGTTTATGCGAGTGCGAGCTTTCTGTTTTACCCAGTGTTTGGTTTCGTCCCGGGAGGTAGTGGTCACACTCCTCTGGCTGTACTGGAGGGCCCACAGGGTATTGGGCGGCACAAGGGCTCGGGATTCTGTTCTGTTTCTGTTTGGGAGCGAGACTCCTGGTCTCTCCACCCGGGTTCCTAGAGAGACCATGCTGCTGCAGCGGCGATCTGGGATATCTCAGGAGGCTTCACTTCAGGTGCCCTCGATCCGTTGGATCGCCTGGTGAAGAGATGTTCTGTTCTGCCCGTGAGTGCCCACGGGGATTTCTGTTGCTCGGCACGATGACCATGACATTGTCAGAGAACCACGGTTGGAAGCCTACGAAAATTTGGAGGTTGTGCACACCTCATTCTGTCTTTGGTGATATGATATGTGTTAAGTTTTAGAAAACCTATGGATTGTAGTTTATAAGGCCTTTTTGGAATCGTTATACGAAATTAAACATTATTTTGGGCCATGTTTCATTCATGGCTGGATTTTCTCATACTCAGAGGAATTCTGACCTTTCTTTCTATCTCTACAGGTAGTCCTTGATAGATTTTGGCTTTGGAGTGACGACATTGGTCTTGTGATGGACGGGCATTGGCATTCTGGACACTGCGTCGGTTTTGGGGACTTGTGTTTATTTTAGTTGTTTGGGTCCATATGTTTTATTTTAATACGGTGCATTTGTTTATGTTTTGGTCATGACTCAGTGTTGCTTCCGCTATGATTTATGTTAATAATAATAAAAAAAAAAAAAAATTTGTTGTCAAAAATTGGGTCGTGACAAGGCTTCCTTCCTTTATTAACAAAAATATCTTATATACAACCAAAAAAACGTAAATGCGTGCCACTGCAAGGATAATTATAGAATGACAAAAAACATAAATCGCTACGACGACCATAAGGATAATTATAGGATGCCAAAAAATATAAATCCCCACCACCAGCCGGAAAAATTATAGGACGCCTAAGCATTATACACAAAATTTGCCTAGAAGATCCCGTGGCTGAGGACCCCATTCCTTAGTGTGAGCGCCTTTTATATATCTGTAGAAAGGAGAGAGCACACACCAATTTCAAAATGAAACTGGTTGAGAATATTTTCCTAACTTTGAAGGCCAAGGGCTCGGTTATGCTTGAAGCAATTTCAAGCCAAAAAGCTGGAGATGGAATAAATAAGAGAATATAGCTCTACACATGTTTATTATTATATATTTTATCTTATTTTATTTTACTGTATTTGTGATATGCGGTTCTTTTAGATGTTCAATGCAGCGGTAATAATTTATTACTTCAAGAATCGGTTATTTCTCCTCTCAAGTTTTTGCATTGCGAGCACACAAAGCTCTATAGACGGCAGTGGAAGGCTGGTCGAATGCTTCAAATTCGTGGGGGCATGGTGTTTTCATTCTACGGACATTAATTTTTCCTCCCAGATAAGGTCAAGGTAACGGATGAGACTTCCTTAGTGGGAAATTATGGCCTACCCAAAGGTTTCACTGCAAGGGACAACCAGAAGAGAGCGAAGCATCAAATCATGCATTCCTAAAGTCGACAAGTCTATATCATTCAAAGCAGGAACTCCATTGCTTTCCCGCATTTTCAAAAAGCGTCAGTTTGCAAACGAACACTTCCAAATTGAAGTTCGTGATTAATTAACGGATCTCCGCACTAGCCGCCACCATGGTTTCGAGAACAAAATCGAACCTGGCCCAGAATATGGAAGAGCTAGGCGTCGGCAGCCGTTTGTTCCACAGAATTTCAATGCTCCTCTGAGCTGGGGAATTCATTGTGAATGCGTTCTGCAAGTAAAACTGACCAATCTTTGGAAGATCGACCGACCACAGAGAAAGAAAACAAATCAAAGCCCCTTGAACAGTCAAGAACTTCGGCGTTCGATCCGCATTCACAAAGGCATCGTATTCTTCCAGTGGCAGTACTGACGAGCCGGCCGGCCGGAAGAAATTATTGTGATTGCGATCTGCAATTACAGAATCAGCAGAATCTTAAGAAGATCAGCAAGTCACATGGGGTTGCAGAATCCGGTAAAGAGATCATCTCCGATCCCCCACTGTTGTTGGGCACTCGCTCATATGTCCCCAACAGTTCTCCAAAAGGCTCCAGTCTTTGGTCGTAGGAGGGTCCCCCCTCTCTTTGGTGGATATCAACTGCGACAGCCGTGATGATGACGAAGGGGAACACCGCGCAGCACGCGCATACAAATCAAAAATCTCATCATCTCGAGAAGGTTAAAAACTCATTTCTTTGCTGTCGGATTTGAGAACGACGCTGCCTGACGTGCTTCCATGGAGAATCATCCATCTCCATAATAGGCTAATACAGCAGTGACAGAAGAAACCCACTAGCTCTTGTTGCAGAATAATGTGGTGGGGTGCTGCTTATGATCATGATACGATCATGACATGCTCATAACTCATCATTGCACTTTGCATTTTCTAGATTATGGGCATGATCAACATGATGGGATCGATGAATTGATGTGACGATCATCTGCTGTGTAGGCTTCTTAGAGGAAAAAGGGAAGTTGAATCTTTTAAGTTGCCAGTACTGCTGGAAAACGTTCATTTTAATGTGAGAATCGGTGGCAATTTTCCCTTTTCTTCTCTTCCTCTGCTTCTTCTTCTTTGCTGATGCTTCGGCGCCGTTGGGTTTGTCGATTTGTGATGCCATCGTGGGCAAACGTTGAACATGGTGGGGGCGCTTTAATTTCTTTTTCCCGTCTGTGGTGGGGACGCAGGAAATCCCACGAGGATCCACAGGTGGGGCGTTGAGTGCTACATATAAGAACAGAACGGGACGCATCGGTTGACGCGATTCGGAAGCAGGAAGCAACAGCTCCATCCTAATGATGAAAGGTTGGACCCAAAGTTCTTTACTTAATCTAACTTAAAGACAATTAAGAGTTTCACACACAAGCTATAGGTTCTCTTTGGCATAAATCTGAAAGTGGCTTGGCCTGAACCCAGCCTTCCAATCAAATGAAAGCTAGTGAAGAAGAACCATCACTATCTCAAGAATAAAATATGGGAAGCAAACTTTTCCTTTCCCCACAAGGCCAAGAAAAGAATTGTGGCAGAGCAAACATTTAAATCAGACACAATCTTTAGTAAAAGAAATTCTCCGAGATTATGTCTGAGCCGACCACATGGGAAAAAAAATAGTGAAAACAGGATGACGAGAAGTCACCATGAAGTACTGAAAACAAGGAGAAAGAGACAGAGATCAGTGGCAAAGTTAGCACTAATGCTGCACTGATTATGTACAGTGACTTCAGTTCTTAGGGGAATGAAGGAAATCATTTTATACTAATCTCGATCTAATAGATCTAAATTTTATACCTTTTTTATCCACTAAGTTTGTCGTTTTTCTTTTAATGCTCGAAATAATATAGACCTTAAGAAAGACTAATTGTGTCAAGAGGTGGACAAACGTGAACGAATTAATTTGAGTTGGATGTATACCATGAAAATTATTAAGATCCCGCCGTAGAGTGCGAACTTCTGAATTTTTCCCTCCAATCATATATCAACTTGAACCATCCGTGGACCCATGGTCTGCTTTTCACACCTTCCCTTGAAGATACTCTCTCTCTCTCTCTCTCTCTCTTTCTATATATATATATATATATATATATATATATATATATATATATATATATATATATATATATATGTGTGTGTGTGTGTGTGTGTGTGTGTGTGTGAGAGTGAGAGAGAGAGAGAGAGAGAAGAGGGAAGGAGTTTTGTCCGATCACCCGTACAATGTTGTGCACAGTTGCGACTTTTTCTCGTTCAATGCATGCTACCAAATCATGTATGTCAAGTGGATGTAATCATGAATAACCTTTTTAGTTTTGAACCTTTCACTTATAAAAAATGATGCCTTTTGAGCACTTGAAAATCTGAATTTTTAAGAAACTGTTGGGTCGTGAAGAATTTGCATCGTTCCAATTCGTTGTTACAGTTGGATGGCAAAATAGCAGACTGCTCCCACTAAACAAATGATTCATTTCTTACCATGTGCATGATTGAAATCGAAGAACGAATATTATCAAAGAATCAAAATAAGAAACAGGAATAAAACTAAATAGTTCACACCCATCTAGAATTCGGAATATATACTGAATAATTCGCGTTGAAAAGTTGGTTCCCCCTATCCTTCATACAGAGAGAGAATGAAAAAGAGATGGCGGCTTCCCGTGAATGCATTGGCTTCTTGATGCCAGGAATTTGATCATTTGACTGAGAATTATAGGTGGACAGGTTCGATAAGTGTTTGAATTAAATCCCTGCAAGCAGTTTAGCATCTGTTAGTGGGTGAAGCGTTTGTCTGTACGTGTGGAGGCGAAGATGAAAGAGACTGAGGGCAATGGGTATAAGGATGGAGCCCATAATGGCAATGATATAGACAATGATGGATGATGACGCCATCAATGGCAGAAGCACTAGGAACAGTGCCGGGATAAGGTGTCATCCCCCATCCGATCGATCAACCGATAACGAAAGCAACGCCCATTTACCAGTTGCTTCCTCAATCCTGATCATGAACAAGCCCAGCCCTCTCTCTCTCTCTCCCCCTAAGATTCTTATGCCAATCTAGCTCTCTAAGAAAAGATCAGATTCAGATTGGATTAAGCAACTATAAGCTTGTGATCTCGAACCAAACAAAGCAAATTTGTTGCTCCATTTCCTGTTAATTAGCGGGGAAAGCTTTAGTTGCGCCAAACTCCCACCGAACAATGTCAGTAGAGTGCTGAAGGGAATTGCATTCTTGAACTTTCAGCGTGAAGGGATTGAGTTGAACTTGCCAATCAAAGTAAGCGAGGAGTTCTGGATGGTGTGCATGATACGGAAAATAGAACCACATGGGACACGGAATAGGACCTGATCATTTAAGATCTTTCTCACATGGGTATCGAGTCAAGATTGTGCCCCCACAGTTTTTTGGTGTCCTTTCCTTCCAATGTGAAATATATTCATTTCTTCTAGTTGTGGCATAAGCAAAACAAATTGCATCTGACTTGCTTGCTGGTGCTTATCTACAATGAATTTTTTTAGTTTGAGAACTGCACGCTAACCTGTCATGGTTGCAAATTTGGCACCACCGATGTCCAAGTTGGTCCAGTTGGTTACTTGGATAACTTGATCTTTTCCAGATTCTGGTAGGTGTGTGTGTGTGTGTATATTGGTAGGTATGTCCCTTAGATGCATGATATATAAGGAATCATCTTCACGATTTAAGAGGCGAGCAATTCACAAGTATACTTATAGACTAATTGGAGGAGGAGAAATGGTAGAAAGAAGCAATGACGCTTTTGATCAAGTTGGTGCACCTATTTCAAAAATAGAAGTCGGTGTGCCAAAAGTAACCAAGTTGGGGAAATTCACGGCTATGTTTCGTAAAATAGAGGCTATGGGGTAGTACTCAAGATGAGCAGTTGAACTCGTCTTCTCCGTGTATTATTGCTTGTGATGGCATTTGTATACAAATGACTCGATCAGCGCTCGACTTTTGGGCCAGGGACCTTTTCTTGCGGATCAAAAATTGTTCACATTTATCAAGTTTCCAATACAAAACTTTTACCGGCATAAATGATGAGTTTTCATCATATATATGGTTGTTCGTGCCTGAGAAATTGAGTTCTAAGCAATTAATGGATTCGGCTCATTTCCGCATATTAATGTCGATCCATTTTAAAGAATCTGAAAAACTTTTCATCATTTTAATGCGTTTGACTTCATACATAATAGAATATGAGTTTGAAAAATCTGAAAATGGAGAACCAACTTGACAGTTCTCAACCCAAATACAAATCATAGCTTAGAAATTAGAATTCCTATTTTTCCAAACACTGAGCTTAATTTCCTGCTTCTTTTTTACTATGTTTAAAAAACGAAGTTCGATAAAATCATGTTAGCACCCGTACTAGTCTTAGCATATGTTCTTAACATTATACTAGCACTCGCTTCACATTAGACAGAGAGATGACTATATGAAATAAGCATAGCCTCTTCCCGGAGGCTCATGAGGTTCATGATTCGGCCGCCTTAACCAACTCGGTCAATTTTAAGAGTGCGTAGAGATTTATAAGTCACCCGGTGAAGGACCCATTTACCAAGAAACAACCACCAAGTCAAAACAATTTCCCGCATTAGTAAGATGGTGATTAACTCAACTTAAGAAGATATGACCTCATGGTCGGATCTGACTTTGTAGATTTTGTTGGAATTCAAAGTTCTAGCCAAACGATCCAGCTTCTCTAATTGTTGAACCAGCGGCTGCAGTAGTAGTAGCCGTAGAAGTTATTGCTGTTGTTGTTGTACTAGTACTTGTGTGTGTGGTGTGTATAGTGTCTGAGTGAGAGTGAGTGTGTGTGTCTCTGCTAGTTGTAGGATTTCACTGCCTTTCCTGTTGAGCAGAAGGGAACCCTATCACTCAGGTAAGAGGCCGAAGCCCTCCCTCATTTCCCCTGCCATTGGAGTCTGAAGCTGCATCAGGCTAGGTGAAGTTGCTGTTACTCCTTTTTACTCGAGAGTAGTGCCCGTCACCAGGGTGATTAGTTCATTGGGTCTTTAATTTCAGCTTGCAATGAGCAGAATAAAAAGAAAACCTGTGCCTCTCAATTTTTTTGTATCACAACTTCTCAACCAAATGATTTGTCATGGAACGACATGATCCAGCCAAGTATTGGATGGATCCGATTATTGATGACACTAAGTAGTGGCAGTTCTAGCAATCGATACGGGATTGGACGTGGATAGAAATTAGCTTTACCAATGCCACCTAATTGGATTTGATTTGGTCACGTTCAGCATTCTACCCGACCCATGAGATAGATTTCTTCCGAAACAAAATTCAGTTTGGTTCGTTCAAAATCAATATTGGTTTCATGTATTTAGACTTGAATTTCAGTCAGATATGGGTTACGCTTGAGCACAGATTGAACTGCATATTTACTGATTATCAATGAGATCTGAAATCGCTTTCCAAACTTGAAAATTTGTTTAGGATCGGACGGAAACAACAGTATGCACATCTGATATACTCAGTACTATACTGATCAATCCGATACTGTTTAATTGGGCTCAGAGTCGAGTCCCAAATTTGAATGTGCAGGACGGAAAACAATATACATGTGAATGTTGACATCTAACACGAAATGGATGTCCATCAATAATTAGGATTCAGTTTGGACAATCCTATAGCAAACCCCAATTTAAACACTAATGTAAGTTTGAACTTTCTCACCAAATCTAACTCTTTGAGATATGTAGGAACATCTTTATTATATTTCAATCGTTCAAAACATCCCCAAGAAACCTCGACGTACCAGGACATAAAGAAAAGATGACGAATCCAGTCATCAACTATAGATGCCATTAGCATACAGCACATCCTACGAACTGCTTTACTAATGATCACATACAGAGATGGACTTTTAAAAGTAGAGGAAGATGCTAAGACAGTGCTCATTATTTAGACTTCAAGGTCAATCCTGCTTGGAACGTCTGCGGCGGATTCAGCAGGTCCTTCTTGGAACATCTGCGGCGGATTCAGCAGGTCCGGAGGAAATGATGTTTAATCAACTGAACAACTTCGTGGAATTCTACAGTATTTCTCACATTAACTATGGACTATGATATTGTGGAGTTCAACTTTGCATTCTGCAGTGCTTATTCTAACAACATGATCCATGCGGACAAAATTTTCACATCAATTGATACTTACAGTAACCATCTATCACGGTTCATTTTCACCTTTCAGCGCCCTACCAACCACATGAAATCAATATCACAGTAACAGCAGCAGTTGGAACTCCAGTAAAAATAAAAGAAATGAAAGACGGCACATAAACCTTCGAATTAAGTTATTTGATAATTTTTAAGACAAGGTTATTGGTTTCTTCTGCTATATTATTCAGAGAGTCATGTTATGTCCAATATGAGTTCCCAAGGACAAGATCTCAGAAAGAACTGAGTATCAAAACACGTTAGGACAGAAGAAAAGTATAGGGATTGAACATCTACTAATTTCATACTGTGTAGCAACCTTGTGCAAAACAACTGGTGTGCATGTAACCAGCTTCCCTTGATTTCACTATGGATATGTTTCCCTTGATTTCACTACGAATATGTAGGAGCTCTCCATGTACGAGTTAAACTTGAACCAATAGAAGTTATTTCCCTCATTCGAGAGAGTTTCTCGCTCACTCTAGAGAGTTTCTCAAATAGTGTGGTGTTCTCGCGGGGTTGCATGGGAAAGGAAAAATTCTTAGAGAGAGAAAGCGAGAGAGAAAAAGAGAGAGGTAGTCGCTTTTCATCTATAAAGAAAGGACCTACATCGTATAATTATATATACCCATTTTTTCTTTCACAAATGGAGGGAACTACAAGATTGATGAATAACGAAAAAAAACTGATAAAAACAGCATGATCAACTTTCCATTCCAACCACCCCTTGGAAAATGAGAGTAAATGAAAGAGAAAAGATTTAAGTGGTTTACAACACCAGGGAAGGCATCTATCAAACGTTGAAGCTGATAATGCTGGGTCCTTGTATTTAATGGTTTTCACGACGGCTTCCACAAAATCCTCCTAAAAATTGAGCTGTGACTACATTTCCTGCTCTTTCAAGTATTCATAGCTTTTATTTTAGCACTCTTATCAGCTTTGACAGACTACTCGACAGATATCCTTCCCCGTTTATTGCTTTGCAACGATCAGCCACTTGATATTGAGAATCTATGACATATCCCATCATATTTGTTTGCAGCAATATTACTGATTTCCTTTTGCTTTCACCATCTCTGTTCTTCATTCTTCTTCTTGGTTATCTTTCCAAATATTAGCAATTGGGCTAGAAGATCTGCCTAGTGTCGCGCCATTTTGACACTCGCCCTTACGAGAATGGGTTACGTGCATGTTGTGCACAGTGCACAACCTTTATTAAAATTGGGTTGTATGGGCCGGGGCTGTCAAAAGGGGCCTGGGCCTGAACCGGCCAACCCTATTCTCAACCATCCATGTAATGTCGGCACCAGCACGAAGTCGGAATTTTTTGGCCGATGGACATTAATTCAATAACATTTAGAACCTTCAAACAGCTAGCAAAATAAATGAGAGGCTCACAGATATAAATAAGCAACCGATTGAGGGGAATGAATATATAATTTGGGCCGACGATCAATACGCAAATGTGTAAAGTTTGTGGCGAATATGAACCCTTCAAAAAATCAATACGGCCAATGTATTAGTAAAAGTTTAATCAGAACTATTATCATTTTTTTTAAGAGTACAAGTTCTTTGTAAGGTTTCATATACGAGTGATAAACTGATACCTATAACATTGCTAGAAACGATTGAAGATCTGGTAGGTCCAGTAGATCGAGTTTCCCCCTCGGATCACGTGGTTGCCGAGTTGGTCACTGCTTGCAAGTTGAAGCATGTGGGCATCCCATAGTCTCGTACCGACACAATTCTAAACCCTGAAGGCAAAGGAAAAAGAGAAGTGGGGGGAGGGTGGAGGGGACTTCGACTCTCGTTATGTGTTTCATATCCCCATCTTTTAATTTTTGACTCTTTCTGTGAATGGGCAATGCAGTGATCTTCAGTTGACATTTTGATTAGATATGTTTGTAATGCTTATTTTGATTTGCTGACATTCATGTGACGGTTCTTCAGCAAGAATTCGCTGGTCTTTGGTAATTTGGTAACTCTGTTTTTTCTTTTTCTTCCTCCTCCAACTCTAACCATCTCCGACTCCAATCATGGCCGCCATTCCTAATGGACCTACATATGTTACTCATGCTTCCATGCACAAATAAGCCACTTGAAAAGGAAACCCGACTTCAACTTCAGAGACAAAATTTTGTCTCAGACTATAAAACTTTCATACAAATTTTCTATCCATCTGCTACGAAAGGTGAAATTATTAAGGAAGAACATCGGTTTTATATTTGAGAGGGATGTTAGGAAAAGATCGCTAGTTTCTGTCTTCAACTCAATTATAACCTAAGTCACCCGACTCTTCTATTTTACTACCGCATCGGAGTTCGCATCGAATCGGGTGCGCACCAAACATGGGTACGACTCTTACTCACACCCGAACCTAATTAAAATGTCATATTACTAAATTACTTATATAATATATGTTGTTTTGGTATTTTTCTATGCAATACATATACATTAATAACTAAATTATAATAATATGTTTATTTTGTTATATATATAATAAATTAAAAAAAATAATATAATAAAATACCTTCGCCACACTTAAATTTTTTGGTATGTGCCGTTTCAGCACCGGCACTGTGGTGACATAGATTATAATAGTATGCATTATCGTAATGACAAAGTTGAAGCATTGTTAAGTAATTAAAAATGGCTAAACGGGCTTAGAAGTAAATCGGAGGACGGACCTTCACCCCTTTATAAAAGAACCAATTTATAAAAGACGCAATTTATCGCGATGGAATTCCCCACTTTTCCCCACTCCGTGGCCACTTTTCCTCTTTCTTCAAAAGATTACAGGTGCCACAAGTAGAGTTTTCCTCTCTTCTCTCTCTCTCAATGATCTTTCATTTGGTCTCTGGAAGAGGTGCCCGGCTTCTTTACATTCTGAAAAGAGGACCCCGGCTTTGGAGGTGCACCGAAAAATGTCAAACGACCGGAGGTGAGAGATGTTCTGGTTTTCTTCTGTGTCTGTACCTTGCATCCCTCGGCTTAGATAGATTCGGCCTTCGACACATTCTTTTATGACAATTTTATAAAAACATGCTCAGATTCTGATCGAATACCAAAAACATGCTTAAACAACGAGCAGCCCAAGAAAAGAGAGCCAGAATCCCCACCCTTTGCCATCTAGGACTACTTCAGGGTCTGAAAGGTTAAAGCACACCATCATTTTGGTGCTGCATCGACTGCTCCATAAAGCCTAGGGGCATAGAATCCACGATAACCAAACTTATAACATGTCATTTCATGTGTCATTTCACCAGACCGAGCCCCTCAAGATTGACCTTTTCTCTTTTGTAGCATGAAGGCCCCTCCAAGAATCCCATCAATGTAAAACTCCCAAGAGAAAGAGAAAGGCCATTTGAACTCAACGACATTAACCAATCAAGCACCGCAAGACAGCCATGGAAGACACACAGTAACATAAATTATTCCGACATATTGCAACTATGATGAAAACCCTATCATTCCTTCAGAATTATAATAAACAGATTTAAGAATGCTAAATAGAAAGTACAAGGCAGATGCAGTAACGTGAGAACAAATGCAGCTGAAGCAATTGAGTTCTGCTTCTACTTTAGATTGAGTTTGTCTAAGCTCCACACCTGTTATGAATAATAACTGTTAAGGAGAAGGGAAAAAAAACCACGAGCGGTGTAATAATAAATGAACGCTTGCTATGCCCTGTTCTGCATGGCTGGCCCGTATGATGGGGAAAACCCTAAATTAGTTGTACTACATGCAGCAATACGAAAGCACAGACACGAAAACAATTATTCGTTATGGTACACGAAAACAATTATTCGTTACAGTACAGGAAGAAATATTTGGGAATAAGAGCATTCTTAATCAATTCATTTCATGAGCTAATCTACTTTCGCCTTTGTATTAGATTCCTCTAGATTCTTTTCAGCTAATTATCCAACGGCAGTGAAGAAAATTTGAAACAGATTGGGCAACAGAAATTCAAGCATGCAAGGTTATTCAAGTAATGTTTCTACTCTTTCTGTCCATGAGATCCAACGACAGTGAAGAAAATTTGAAACAGATTGGGCAACAGAAATTCAAGCATGCAAGGTTATTCAAGTAATGTTTCTACTCTTTCTGTCCATGAGTTCTACAGATAGGAAAATATACTACAAAAAACAAAATCATGACAGATAGGAAAAATATGTCAGTTTCACTGTTTGGCTATAATACCTAGAAAAACTGCATGAAAATATTTAGTACTTTCTTCAAAGTTCATATGGGATGACACAAAACACTTAAGAGGCTCAATCACAAGAATTGGCAGATCAAATCTCAGTACACACACACAACTTTTAACTTTCATCAGCCGCTCGTGTAGGTGCTAACAAAAGTGTCTCCACAAGAAATGGCATATCAAATATCAGCACATATACACAACCCATTTTGACTTTCAACGTATGTTTGTATGACATTATGCCTTCTAGGGACACAGAACGCCTTATTAACCAACAATATCGGTATGTTGGTAGGAAAGCATAACAAGCCAGGACTTTGACAGAGTTTCATTATCTCTGAGTGAAACTGTGACTGGATACACCTCCAAAGATGTAAAGCCACGTTTTGCTCATTAGGGTAGAACACACACATCAAGCGTGACCTAGATTTCTATCTGAAAATTCCTCAATGTCATACTTTTAAACAGACTCACACTTCCAACGGATAGGTCAAATTAATTCATATTCCTAATTTTTGAAGCAATAGGAATGAAAAGCACAAGAATAGAAGAATAAACAAAATCAGTTGTCTACGGTAAAGGAATATAAGCAAGAGAAGATTATTGGATTGTAACTGCAAACTCATCTTATTTGCCACAATTTGCTCCAAAATAGTAACTACCGAAAACAAGCCATCTTCTGCCCCTCACTCTAGATCAACTACAACCAAGTGAATGTTACTCTCATGGCAACGCTTGAATAGAGTACAGAGAGTATAATAAAGGCCGTAGCTGTAAATGGGGAATACATAAGCTATAAATGCTGAAAGTGATAAAAAGGTGCAGACTGATTTGGCTCTTGAAAATGGCGAAGCATTCTAAAATTGCATGATCAAAAAGACTCAAGGTGACAACATTAATTCATCATGGCCAACACTAAGGACGCAAACTACACACTGGATGAATGCACTGGGTTGTAACTGGTGAATTTTTCAGGGGCATCAAACACCCCCTGAAGGATGGAGAGGGTCAAATAACATATATGAATGTCACAAATGGATAGTTGCACACCAATATATTTGGCAATTCTCTCAAAACCTTTGTTTGGAATTCTATCAATATCTTCAGCCATAGAACAACTTAAGCAGTCTTTCTCCTACACCTTTGAGTTCAAGAGTAGGTCAAGAAACAATTGCTATTCCCCTTTATTCACTTTGGTCAACTGTCCACTTAGTCAAGTGCAAACACAATAGAATTGCACAAGGTGATCACAAAACAAGAACTTATGAAAAAGGTAGTTAGTTTGATAGATAGTGATGATGAAGACCAATGGCCAAAGGCAGAGCCACAGTTGAGCTCACATGCACAATACACAATGTCGACAAACAACTGAACAAGAGCCATGAATGACCCTTCACTGGAACAAAAGAAAGTTTTGTAAAGCCAGGTGCTACAATGCTTTCATGATTCCTAAGGCACATGATGCCACAGATTTACAGAATTTTTCTCAATAACTTTATCCAACTTTCTGAAAAACTTATTTCTAGAGTCAAGATGAATCATAAGAGGGATATCCCAGGACCCAGTTCACCAGGGAGAACCTTCTTGAAACGTAAGAAAATTCATGAGAACATTTTGTTTAAACATGAAACGATGGATTAACAATCATTAGTTCAAGCCATGACCTGCATTAAGATGGATACATCCTGAGTTAGTACAATAGGGTTTCAAACATTCTCAGAACTATATGTACTGTATGACTTATAGGGTCAACATAATGGTTCCATAATAATACCTCCGCTTGTGCCTACTAACGCACTTCCAAGTAGAAACTTTTGGCAATGGGGCAGAATATGTGCAGAATGCTCAAAGGCCTATGATATTGGAAAGAGGATAGGAACATAAGGCATCTGCAATCTTTGAATCTCAAACATGCTTGCATATTTCCTTTAAATAGCTGGAAGAATAACAACTTAGTCCTTTTAATGTACTCCCTGAAGAAGCCGGAAGACCATGTAGAAATCTGACATGTTGCCCAAACAACTCTAATTTAAACATCTGAGACTGCCAAACAAAAGAATCAGCTAGGTTGTGCAATCAGATTCTCTCAGTAATGATGAAATAGACAAGGAGTTATCCCCTTTCCAGCAGGTACCACTTTATAGTATAAAGATGAAGGTTGATGAGCCAACAAACAAAATCAAAAAGAGTTCTAAGAGTTGGAGCTTCAATATAGAGGTTCTCAACTGCAAATCAGCACAGCTGGGGACACATTTTTTGGCAATGCTATTTGGTGATTATGGACCACTAAGAATAGACTTAGCACAAAAATGTTCACTGCAGCATGAAAAGAACAAAAATGAAAAAGGGAAATTGGTCAAACTGTAAAAAGAAAATCAGAAATTTTGAACAGCATTCTGACAGTAAAACTAACTAATGTGAAAACATATCCACTTGGCTGGAGATTCTAGACATTGGAATTACAACTACAGGAAGGGATACAGAATACTATAGCCACTGGAGTCAGACGATGGGAACAAAACAAAGAGAATACAAGCCAAGTCAGAAAACTTTGTGCCATATTTATGTGGAAAAATGGAGGGTACATAGTTCCTGAAGTATATTGAATTCAACATGCCGATAACAAAATAAAAGGGAACATGAAGGCAGAAACTGCCTGAGCATCCACATCTAGCAAAATACTTAGCTTCCATTTTCCTCCTATAAGAGACTTCCAATAACTGCTAAAGACTTGTTTGATCAGTGACCTTCAAAACATTTACCTCCCAATCAGCCAATGAAAACGACCGTGATGCTTTTTATGTACCAAACAAAAAGATAATGCTAATTGGTTTATATCCTGCAATCTATTTCACCAACATTCATTTTTGCCATCATTCTTTTTAGGTCACATGGTTACAACAAAAGATCTGGAAAAAGCTTTAACAGCGGCATATTCACTAACCGATAATAAAGGTCATATCAAACTTTAAAGCTAAACATTGCAACAGGCATCAACAGCAGCAGATCACAATGAAAAGGTTTGCCAATAATTTATGACAGTTACTCCAACAATGAAGGAAGAGCCTTGATGTAAGCCAGTGCCCATTAATACAAACTTAACCAAACCATTTTGTTTTTGCATTCCTAGAGGGAGTTACGAGTAATACAAAATGGTCAAAATTTATCCAAATATGCTTGCACAAACAGGGATAAGAGGCAAAACCAAAGTCAAGATTGAAAACTGGTTCCTGTTACAGTTTACTTACAAATTTCCAAGGACAAAAATAAGTACTCCAATTATAAAAATAACTATATAAATTTTGAGTTGTCAACTTAAGACTCTCGAAACGCGTAAGTGTCTACAGAACTTTGACATGAAAAGGCTTAAAATGATGGCCAACCAGAAGCAAAGATAAAAAGGGCAACCAAGGAGTATCTATTCATAGTCAGACATGGAAGAAATGAATAACAACGGTGCATGCCAGCAGAAATGAGAGAGCACATAATTTTCAAGTTGGGAGTTGATGCATCTTGATACTGCAAAAGTTGGATATAGTCATTCTACTGAAACAAGCACCACAAGGCCACACCACATGATCAAGACCAGGATGACAATGATGACAGAAAATGTTCAGAGGAAAACACGGAAACCCCCATTTCATCTATACCCAACTAGTGCTAGGACGAAGACGCGTACGCCCTAGAAGATTACGTTTGTCCCATATTGACCGCATACATAAGAGAAATCATAGGAAAGCAACGATACACACGCTAGATCCCCCAAATTCCCCTATTCATCCAGTCGATCTCTTGATTCTCGGTTTAGACTACACATATATATAAGGAAGACGGGGGGATCCTTTGCCCTCCTTACTTCTTGAAGCTGCCGCGAACCCCAGGCTTCGGCTTCACGGGATCAAGGGAATGGCCGGCGTGCAGATTGACGAGCTTATCCTCCTCGAAAGGGATCTTCGGGTGCTTGGCGTCGTGGTGTATCTGCATAGATTTGATGTCAGGAGCAGTCGTCTTGCAGTGAGGGCACTCGAACTTGGCGTGCCCGCCTTTGTCGAGGCCGCTCCGATCGGCCTGGCCGGCTTTCCCTCCTCCCCTGTTTGTCGTCGCTGCATCGACCTTAGCAGCGATTTCCTTGGCTGTGTGCTTCTTGGGCTTCGCCTTCCCCGTCATGGCGACTCCCTGCGCTGCAGCTGCTAGGCTCTGATTTCAACAGAAGGAAACCACCCAACAGAAGATTAAAAAGAAAGCAAGAAAGGTAAGGACTTAAGTTAATCCTGAATCACAATCTCCCCTCTCTCTTTTCTTTTCCTTTCTTTCGGTTGGATGACGATCTCACGGGCAACATCAACTCCTCCTCATCATCATCATCATCCATCAGAGAGAGAGAGAGAAGACGAGCAAGAAAAAAAAAAAAGATCGAAACCAACCTGAGCTTGACTCGGAGGCAGGGATAACAAAGGAGAAGGACCACCACCGATTCCCGCGAGAGTCGTCGCAGAGAAAGAGGAAGACACGGTGCCGGCTGCCGCAGCGTGGACAATGATCAAAGATGAGGCCGTCTCTGCCCCGCCTTCATGGTATTTACGTACGTACCATCGCCGCTTTTGAGAAGACCTAAATCCGTGCCCGGCACGAACCGCTTTCAGGCGTCGTCGGTCGTCGACGGCAAAAGTTACGATTTGTCAAAGACCTCCAATCAAGCCGGCCGGCCACCGCAGCGAATAAAAATCCCCAGCCATGTCAGTATTAATAATTGTTTATGGTTTAGCAATAACTTATAATATTTTTTAATAATAATTTATGGTGTTTTTAGCAACACATTTTAAATATTTAATCACCGAGCAAGCGGATGATTTTAATTTTTCCTCCTTGCTGCTTATTTGAATGATGCCCTCATCTCATTCAGTTTTTTTAAAACTTGGTTTTATAGGACTCAAGTTTTTTAATGAGTTTTATGTGGGGTTTAACATAGATTGGATAATTAAGTTCAAACAAATGGACTAAAAAAATTAAATTTGGTTTATCATAATCTGTCAGATCAGCATGTTTCGAGTTTCTAGTTCGTATCCTCATGTGCAAGACTTATCTTGACTTCTTCTTCTCATGAATCGATTCATAGGCCTGAATTTGCATGTTTAAGTTGAACCTTAATGCATTGGGCAAATTCGATTAATTTGCAATTATTCCAATATTTCCGACTAATTTCATCTTTTGATATTGCTTAATACTCATTGAATGTCCTATTACGCGTGCATCCAGATTAGATGAGATCTATATATAATGATGAAATATTCCAGTTTCGAATTCTTTGTTGCAAATTTAATGATGGAAGATTCGATACGCCTGCCAAGGTCGTAACTCGTAAGAAGAAAACTAACAGCTGGTTAGAATTGCCTTTTTTTCACAAACAAAACAAAAATTACAAAAAATGGGTGTAAAGTTTGGGCAAATAACATATCTATGCTCGAAAAGTTCAAGTTTTCAACATAAATTCTTAAAAGCTGCCCATTGACACAAAACATTCATTTTCAATATAAAAGAACAATATGCACCTGCACAGGAACCACTCCTCGTTTGGACTAGGTAGCAGTATTTTTGTTATTTTTATATGAAACATTGATGTTTTCAATCAATAGACATGCATTTTAAAATTGCTATCTGATCTGCTATTTGCCCTAACATTAGTTGTATGTTTTTCCTTACGAGTTTGGATCGCAACTTGTAATTTAAATGGAAAATATCTTCAAGGGGCGGAGCCAGAATTTTGTTTTTGAAAGAACCAACTTATAGTTTTAAGTTTTTGACAGGAACCAATATATAATTTCTAAAATTTTTTTATATAAAATAAAATGTAAATTTACCAAAATGCCATATTAAAGCAAGAGAACACGCCTTCCCAGGTTCATGTTACGGCCAGAACATGGAAATTGCTCTATTTTTCATCAACTGTCTTGCTTTAAAGTGAATAGGGATAAATTAGACAGGCAAAAATCTAATTCACACGTATATCTGAAACTCTTAATGATATTTTAGTTGAAGTAAACAAAAAAAGAAAAAGGTTGCTTATGTTGCTATACAAATTGATTTTGTGGCTCTAATAACGTGTTCGACCAGCAAAACATTTGACTCAGCATCAGTTTCTTACTTGATCAATCGCAAGATAAGGTTAGATTGAAGAAAGAATTCACTAGCTTTTTCAATTCGTAAGAACTCGTCCCATATTTAAAATTTATAAGGGTTCACCGTCGTTAAAAACAATACACAACTAAAGATTTGGAAAACAATACAAAAAAAAAAACATATTTAACTTTTTAAGATGACAAGTTCTTCAATTTAACTATAGATTATCGCTATTAAGTTGAGTCGATCGGATAAAATAGCTGAGATGCTTTTGATGTAAACCGGTTTCACGTTTATTAATTTGTATTAGACTAAGTGTTCCAAATAATATTATTAACTCATGTTTAACCATATCTAAATTAGTTTTCTTTCACTAGTATCAAAATTAGCAAGTTGATTTTTTGCATTTCCTGCTTTTACAAACGATCATTAAAGGTTTGAATATTATAAAGGTTTTTGGATGATGATACTCCTAAATGCCATAGGTAAAATGTTGGGATGACATCAAAGCTATGTCTAAGAAAAATCTAAACACAAAAACCTGTTGTTAAAATCTCATTAACGAAGCTTGATTAGAATCAAGTTTTTCATAAATTCAGGTTTTTGAAGATGTCATACAAGCGCCCCCATAAACTTTAGCCAAATTAGAAGATAAATGTAAAAACTCCACTGAATGATGCAAATATCTCGCAATAATAAATTCATATATAATTAGTCAACATGAACGATGTTCCAGAAACGCAAACTAGTAAAATAATTATGCACCTCCAATAATACTGAATATTTTTTCAGTCAATTTTAAACGCCGGTCCTCAACCGTTCTTCTGTAAATAATTGGCTGTTCAGGTCTCTTTTTGAAAATCATTCTCAGTTTCCCCCTTCCATATCCGACCGTCTTTCGACCCTTCCCCTTCCCTTTCTCTCTCCCTACAGGCATCGCTGCTCCCGTAATCGCGAGTCGAGGAAGGGCCGGGATTCTGTTGGTGGCGGTGGATTCTCCTTTTCCTCAATCATCATCATCACCATCATCTCAAGGTTTGTCTCCTTCTATTCTCCTTCCCCCTTTTTTTCCGAGAAAAGAAAGACGAAGAAAAATTCGCACCACTCTCCTTTTTTATCCATTATCTCTTTCTTCTTTCATTTTTTGTGCTACTGCTCATGATGTTATGTGGGTGCGTTCTCTTCTGCATCTTTGGCATGACCAATTTTGGTTGTTGAGGTAGTTTTCCTTTATTTGTTCATGTTTTCCTTTGTTTTTCCGTGAATTGGATGTGAAGGCTGTAATTTCTTTCTTCGGTTATACTTGGAGTGGTCGAAAAGGAAACCCCGAACAGCGTCTATGTGGGGATTTAGAGCTTTTACCCCGGAAACCACCTGAAAAATCTGGAATTGCAAATGTATATCTAATGGGGATCGAATTGGTTTATACGGGACTTGTGGTGTCAATGATGGAACCCGTGCTTCTAAGGCTAGGTGATTATTGTTGCCAACGCAAATGATTAATTTCCGCTGTGCGTTTCAAGCACCTGAATGGTTCTTTCAGTTGAGTTGTTTTGAGACTGAAGATATTCGAAGAACTAGGTGAATTTTATCGAAGTCTATTCTAAAAGTAGGTAATCAGAGTGGAGAGAAATTTCAAGGCATTGACACTACAGACTACAGTGAACCAACCTGTTATTGTGATGCTGATGGTGACTCATGGTTTAACAGGCAACCATTTTTTAAAGAATCATGATGATGCTTTCACGTTCAAGTTGTGGTTATGAGTTGCAACCTAGGAATTTCAAACATCCACTCTCTCAGAGCCAGATAATAGCAACGTGAGTTACAACTTGCAGATACCGTAACTTTTGAATGGCATGAACCCTTTTGCCTTTGCTTTTTTGTTGTTTTTTCCATGTCTTTGTACATTTTTCTTACCATCTTAGTGACCATGTGCTTTGTGATACATGGTGTCATATTACTTTGCCCACGATTCTAGTAAACCATGTTGTCAGACTGTGCCAGAGGACTCCCTAGGGAGTGGCACATTTAGAAAAACCTAGTTTGAGTCTTTGGACATACACAAACCTATTTAGCCCTAGATGAGTCTGAGGAAAGAAGAAACAAAAAGGAACGAAAGAAAGAATGAAGATAGAAGAAGAAACATGAAGGGGAGGAAGAAGAATACCAAGAAAGAAGAACAGCATCATCATTTTGAAAGTCCCCCTTGTCAGCTGACATGTCAAATGCTGAAAAGTGGAACCAGAAGGGCACACCTTAAGATAAAATTTAAATATCCTTGAGCCTGTGGGTGCCTAGGCTCGTCTTCCTGCTTGCATGCATAGCCCACTTAAATGAACGCTGAGGCCACTTTTTAGTATTTTGATAACTTAATTTATTCAGAATATGGTGTGCTTACATAAATTAAATTGTGGTTTCCCTTCCAATTTCCTGCTCCTACTTTCCCTTAGACACGTCATTGGGCACATTTTGTCATCATTGTACTTGTGCTCATTCATATGTGAATTTGTTCCTTATGATGAAGACGGTTGTATCCTGGAGCTTATTTCCTTGTTTTTTGATGCACTTACTAAATTGGCTTTAGAGGAAATTTAATTTGTGGTTAGCAATGCTGTGGATTGGACTCAGGTCACTGACAACCAAGTTGCTGGTTAGTGAGTTGGCTTGGCAACTCAGTCAGGTCAGGCTATTCATTTCACTAGTATCGTTTACTACAAGTTCATGAACAAGTTGAAGATAACTATAAAGCAACAGCTAACTACAATCAGATAACAATAATTTACAAGCACAACTACAAAAGACAACTAACTACAATCAGCGAATGATATTTTTAACATATATTGAACAACTGATTTCATTCTTTGATTCATAAACATTAAAAATTTGTGGAGTTGATTACCATATATTAGTTGAGAACATGCTTCATATAGCATTCTGGGTACTGCCGTCAAATGCCATCACCTGTCATCATTGGTGATGGCCAGCATTGGTGAGTTGCCGTAGATACAATTGGGGGGAAGGAACTCCATTTCATCAAACCTGATGCCTAAAAGATTTTTTTGTATGCTAGTGAATGTAACCCAGTTTTGTACTGTCTCTAAATGACTCGGACTAGAATCGGCCTATCCCATGGCAGCCCGCTGCTGCCTTGCCGAGTCAGGTAAGTCAGACCCAATTCTCTAGGAATCAGTTGCAAATAGATCAGAAATGAAAAAGTTGTTCCAATCTCTTGATGAGTCGAGTTGACTTGGGTTCTTCCTGAATCGACTTGCTGGGTTTGCGAGATATATCACAATTTTAATAACCTTGGTGCTGGGATTTCCTTTTCCTGCAGGCAGGAAATCATTTGTCGAGCATGGCCTGACTCCCATAATACATACTGACACTTCATTTTGGGTCCTCGTCATGCTGGGAAGTCAATGACCAGAATTTTCTTTTATTTCCTTTGGAATGGTATAGTTACAACTTACAACAAAATTCATCACGTAGCCTGTAACTTCTGGAAGTATCATTGGTAAAGGTGGTGGACCAAATATGAAGAGATTGGAGTTTTTGAATAAGGTTTTCATGACTAAATTGTGATTGGCTTATGCTTGATAAAGTCCATATGGCCATTGTATATGATTATGTGGTAATGACTATTAGTTGAAGAGGTGTATGAATTTCTTGATGGAAACAATGTTCTAGGGCTTCAAAAGTTGGTACAGCTTTAGTTGGGTAGAATATGGCATATTTATCCAGTAAAAAGGTAGGAACAGCATTGTATGGATACACATTTTCCTGCCAATTTGTTTCCCATTGGAAAACAAAAGTTAGAAGAGACTATGAATGTAGACAAACACACACACACACTCTCGTGTACTATGCACTCTCGTGTACTATGTGTTTGTGTAGCCTTAGCATAATATCACCTATGGTTGCTAAAAGCAATGATTGAGGAGGAAAGTTGATGGGATGCTAGCTTGAATGCATTCCTCTTGTGTGAGCTAGCTCCACAATCCACATACATGCTTTTATAAACATTTGGTATGGGTGGATGGTGGTTCCATGCTGGGAACAGTTGACCTGCAAATTGATTGTTATTTGAAGCCTTTTGGGATCACAATGGTTATTTGTTAAGCATGATGTTTATTTTTCTGTTAAAACTAGGATACTATATGCAACACCTCATGCGTGAAAATGTCTTGTGAACAGGTGGTGAGTAGAATAAGAAGACCCTCAATAATAGGCTTGTTTTAAACTAGTCCCACTGATCACCCTATCAGACTAGTGCTTTAGATAAATAGAAAAGCAAGCTGCTTCAACCCCAGTGACCAGACTGAGAAGTTTCTGCTGGTTGAGATCTATTCTGTTATCTTGGTTCTCTTCCTTATTCACGCTAGAAGCAACAGGTTATCTGAGAGTTGTTCTTCTTCTACACTAGGATATTTATGTATGGGTAGATGAGGAGGGGAATATCAAGCTGTATGTCTATGTACTTATTCCACTGCCTACATAAATTGCTAGTGGTCGATTCCTAAGGTGGAAGTCATGATGTGTGTTGTGATGGAATGTGCTTATGTTACAGTCTATTGACTCTATTCCCTCTCTTTCACAAACTTGTATATGGGTATAGAGTCTATAGACAGGTTTGCTGATGTGAAAGAAAAGTAGCTGTTTAGTTTAAACTATTGAAAAATTCAACAATTTTTTTGGAAAATGTCTTTAATAAAATGCCTTAATGAAAGAATAACAAAATTTATTTTGTAATAGGATTTGAAAGTATCATACAAACTTCTTGTATCACCATATAATTGCATATTTTTTGCTATTCTATCACTTTGCTGAACTTCGAAACAAACTTTGTTGAAGAGAGAAGTTTAAAACATGGTTGTTGAAAGCTATTAGAACCTTTCTTTTTACATCCATGTGAAAGATGAGGATAAGAGCCTTCTTGCCCTTGGAAAGAGGCCCATTTTCTCCCCTTCCTTCGGTATGGAACCTCCAAAAAAAGAAAAAAGTGGAATAAGAGGAGATTATTCTCATTTAATAGATAAAGGAAGCTGTGCCTTTCTCAGCAACCCCAAATAAATATCTCCATGTATGTGTGTTTTTTCTGCCTTCTGTTTGCTCTTTACTACAACTGCTAGTAGTGATCGGTTGAATTTTGAGCCATTTTTTTACCACCCATAACCAATATGGCACTCAAGGTCTAAGGTTGAGAGAGTGCTGTTGCTTAATTTGCATCTCAGAAGTGATCAAAATCCCTTGGTTGCCACATGCCCGATAACGTTATTTAAAAAACTGCTAAAATTTGCTCTTGCTTATCTGCCTAATAGCTATTGACATGTTCATGCACAGCAGAAGCTTGATCTGAGACTTACGGTTATTTTTCTCAACCTGTGTCCAAGTGTAATCATTTCTCAGGACAGATGAAAAGTTTGATTGCATTGTTTTGGCAAGTGAATTCCATTTTGATTGGTCTCCTATTTCTGCCTTTGAACTCTTAGTTTTTTTTTGTGGTACTCACATTTCTATAGGTGAGCCGAATGAGATTTACACAAGACAATGTTGCATGGATCCAGTGCTTTCCTTGTTGTTGTCAGTGTATTACTGCTTATTTGGGGTGGTTCGGCTGGTGGGTTTGGAAATGTGCAAGCCATTTTCAAACTTTGTTTCTTTGCATCAATGATTTCTTGATAATAGGCTCTGTTTTTCTTCTATGGCGAAGCCCTATGGATGAGATGACTAGAGGATATTTAGGTCGCGCTTCTTAAGTTCGACATTTTATTAGGATAATTTTACTGCAGTCTCATGTACCAGGCATTTAAAGCTATATAACTTGCTGGAGCCATTTGAATAGCTCGTTAGTGTCCAACAGAAGGTGGAGGATGTGTTTCCTTTACCTAGATGGAAATGTTGCATGACTAAGTACTGCAGCATGTGCATGTATTTCAAATGGATCAGTAGCTTGAGGTGGATGCAAATCTTAGATGGGCAGTATCTATTGAATGGTTCTTTATTAATTTATTCTTATAGGTAAGCTTGCATGTTCAATTGTGCTTGAAAATTTGACTGAATAAACTCATGGATCTACTGATCAACCATATGTTGGTATAGTTGTAATTGGTAGAACTGGAAAAATTACTTAGGTAGATCTGGTCAGGTTCATGCTCTGCATGTTGTGAATTAACCTTAGTTTGCAGTCTGAGATTATAGCTAGATCTGGTAATAACTATGTGTGTAGGTCCACTTCTAACGTGTCAATCCATATTGATGTTTGTGAATTTACTTTCCCTCTCTTTCATATCTCCTTACCAACAGCCAAATAGCCAATTATTCTTGGAAGCACCTTTCTTTTGGAAACAAAACCTGCTTCATGTTGTGTAATTTGATAAATCTGAAATGGTTACGTTAGACTGCTGGAGAGATATATTTCAGTTTCCCAATAACAGAATCTAGTATCACAACGTTTTGTCAAGCTCCAGGAGATATTGCTGTGGGTAGAATTTAGAAATAGCACTTCGTTGTAGAGGACTAGGGACAATATAGGAACTTTTTGTTAAATAAATTTGCTTCTCAAGCAATAGACTTTTGTAGTTGCACATTTCATTTGGCTGTTGAGAAATCTGAAAACAAAAATGCGATAGCTATGGTATTGGTGGTGTAGAAATGTTGGACACCATTTTGTAGCAGTAGTCACCAATTTTTGTGATGCTGCAGAGGATTCACTGTAGAGCTTGGGCGACACCTTATGGAGCTCAACACTAACACCATCAAGGATGCATTTGACCGTGTTGCTAAGAAACAGAAGCTATCTGCCTCTAAAACCCAAGAAGTAATCGATCAGGTGGGTCATGAAATAGTGCAGGCTTTGGAAAATCTGAATTCTACCATGACCACTGATGAAGGTGCAGGCCCTGCTAAGTCCATTCTTGCAGACCTGAACAAGAGGTTGACTGAGGTTAGCCCAGCTAGCCAACTTGAGGGTTCACAAAAGGAATTGAATGTTGCACTGGGCAAATATGGGAAGGTCATTGAGAAGGCCTTCATCCCAGATATTGCCAAGTCATACAGAAATGTTGAGTTTGACATGCAAATTGTTAATCAGATCATTGCGACACACTTTTACAGGCAAGGCCTGTTTGATCTGGGGGATTGCTTTATAGATGAAGCTGGTGCACCCGACTCATCTGCTCTTAAGGCCCCTTTCCTTGAGATGTATCAAATACTTGAGGAACTGAAAGCAAAGAACCTTGAGCCAGCTTTAAAGTGGGTATCTGTCCATCATGACCGTCTGTGCCAGACAGGATCCACGCTAGAGCTTAAGCTCCACAGGCTGCAGTTCGTTGAAATACTCAAGAAGGGAGACAGGAATGAGGCTTTGAAGTATGCTAGGAGCTATCTGGCTCCTTTTGCAGCAGTTCACATGTGTGAGATCCAGAAATTGATGGCATGCCTCTTGTGGGTGGGTCGCCTAGAGTCTTCCCCTTATGCAGAACTGCTATCATCTCCTCACTGGGAGGAAGTGTCGGCAGAACTCACTCAGGAGTGCTGCAGATTGCTGGGCCAATCTTATGAAAGTCCATTGTACGTCACTATAGCAGCTGGAACTCAAGGGTTGCCCACACTGCTTAAGCTCGCAAACGTAATGGCTGCCAAGAAGCAGGAATGGCAGACGATGAAACAGCTGCCTGTTCCGGTGGACTTAGGCAGCGAGTTCCAGTTCCACTCCATCTTCGTCTGTCCTGTGTCACGCGACCAAGGAAGCGAGGAGAACCCCCCGATGATGTTGCCATGTGGGCATGTACTCTGTAAGCAATCCATATCAAAGCTGTCCAAGAGCAACACACGGATATTCAAATGCCCATACTGCCCAGTAGAAGCCAACGTGGGGAACTGCAGGCAGTTGTATTTCTGATGAATGCAGCTTCAAATGTACTTACTGGTAGGCGAAAGGAAACTGTTTGTTGTTGGTTGCTGCATATGCAGTTGCATTATGTTGTGTAAATACAAAATTCTTCTTTCTCACTGATACCAACAAAATCTGCCTGGTTCCAACGCTAAAAATTTGATGCTATGTTTAGAAACAACTTGTGCATTTGGTGGCACCTGTTGCACGTGAAACGCCTTGGGCAATTGAGAATCTCAGGGGAGAAATGAATCGCTTCTCACGAGGCTCGTTCTATCGTTCTTAGTAAATCGCCTGCCCTTGTGCATTGAGCGCCCATGAGAGAGAGGGAGAGAAAGAGAGGGAGAGAGAGAGAGAGATTGGACGAGACCACAAGACTTCGAGAAAAAGAATTTAGGTTTCTAGAATGCATGCTCTTGATATATGCATACTTTACAAATGCCATGTTGTTATTTTTATAAAATATACACATTATGTTTAGTATTTGATTGTTAGATTTAGAAATAACATTTATGAAAACAAAAATGAAACTTGGTCTTCTTGAAATATCGTCTTCATTTTTACCATATGCATTTTCATGTACGAGACGAGTATGAACAATTCATACGACTATTGAAAAAGGAGAAAAGAGCTTCCACAAAATTGATTATTTAATTCGCATCTGCATGAAATTTGTCGAATCAAGAGGATGAGAGGGTGAGATAACGGGCGTTAGTGGACTGAACTTCGGCCTTGTACTGATTATCTCTGCCGGCGCTATTTGGCTTTGGCTTGGAAGTTCAGCAGCGAGCTCTTGCTCCTCTGCCAGTGTAGAGGCTTTTGCCGGGATTCTGGAGAGGGCCATGGAGAGGTCGGTCGGCGGGACGGAGTACAGCTGGTGCAGGACAGTCGCCAGCTGCACCGGCATCACCGTCCTGACGATCCTCCTCTCCCGCCCGCCGGAGCCCGCGGCTCTCGAGAAGGCCCTCCGCCCGATCCAATGGCGCCACCCCCTCCTCCGCGCCAGGCTCCAGTGGGGGGACCGCAGCCCCTGCCTCTCCCTCTCCCCCGAGCCGTACCTCTCCTTGGAGGTCGTGGACTCATCCGAGACCTCGGCCGTTCTCCGGATTAATAAGAAGCCGGTGTTCTATAAGTTTGCAGAATCTTTATGTCTCTCCAGCAATAAAACTGGAACATTCACAAAAAATGGCATCCGTAGGCTGGATGGACTATTGCCTAGTATCAGCAGGGGATCGAAATTTCTATTCACCGTTCATCTTAACATGGTCTTAGGATGGACGGATGCGATACCATCAATCTCCTCTCAAAATCACGTTCAGATGTATCGCGACTGGAGGAACAGCAGCATCGTCGCTGCCTAATGATCCCCTGTAGATTTATTATCTGTTGCCGATTTATCTGCAACTGTGGCCTCACGTGAGGAAGAGGATCGGTGTGATGTGTAAATGACTTGGTATTTTCATGCTATTATTTGTCCAAGTCAAGCAGATCGCGACCAGACCACCACGTATAATGAGGGTGGGCTATTATTTCTCAACTTTGAATGGAGTCGCAGTCACTCGGTGCTTTTAGTTAACAATGTAAGCTGTTCACTAACTATTTTAATTACAAGGCTGATCATGACCCTCAGTTTATATAGAGGGGGAAAAAAAAATCATTTACCTAGTCTAGTTCATGTCTTTGGGTGGTGTGCAAGGAACCGACGTAATCAGAATTTGCCAGAATCTATCAGCCAATCCAAGAGTTGACAAGAGAGGGAGAGAGAGAGAGAGAGAGAGGCTTCATAGTCTTAGGATTCCCGTCAGAACTCTATTATTGTGGTAAGAAGTTGCAATGGCGTCTTGATTCATACAGTTTTGGCATTCAAAAAGGAAATCTAATTTAACATTGAGAACCATTTAATTGTAATCAGGTTTCCCAACTATTTTCGAGGCGCCCACATGACATAAGTACTCCGGAAAGCTTGGTTTTGAATTAGCGTTTATGATCATGAGATTCCCAGACAATGACCCATTAAAAGCTGGGCCCGTTGGCAAGAAATTGAAGAGGAACGGCTCCTTTCAAAGCGTCCGTTGGCGATCGACTGAAACGGATAGCCCAGCAATTTCAGGCCCTCGTCCACCAACTGACAATATTGATGGCGACGACGATGGACGGAGACACAAGACTTGTTCTTTTCCTTTCATTTTTCAAACAATCTAGTCTCTTTCAAAATAATCTTTGAGAGAATCTCTCACTTGTGGGCCGGAATTGTCAGTTCTATTACCTTTTCTTTCAATTACAATGTGATAAGTAATGTGTGCATGGGTGTATCAAGTACTACAAGACCCACCAAGCACTACATTTTTATACAAAAGTACTCGATCAGGCTACTTGATTCCAGTGCTCAATCCTATCTGAAGTAAATGTAGTCTTATGCCTAAGAGACGAGCTTTCTTGACTCGAGAAAGTTTTTGGACTTGGCTTCACAAGAGTTGAGGTAGTTGAGAAAGGTAGAGAAGTCGGTGTCCTTGAACATCCGAGGATGCTGCTCATCAACCAACTCCGGAGCCGGCCGGACCGCGCTCGAGAACGGCAGGCTATGAAGGGAGGCCGCCGAGATGCGGGACATACTTGAGTTCACGACCACCCGGTGCAGTACGCTCTTGTACTTGCCATTGCTGAAGATCTGCCAATATAAAGTTCGAATTCACCTTCACCAAACACGTTGACAGTCGAACACAAGCACACACTATATATAATACAAAAAAAAAAATTCAAATGTAAAAGGATTGATATAAGTGAACTATCCCTAGTACTCCAAACTGTGCTCACTGTGTCTATGTATTCGACGAGCACATAGACCCACATAAATTAAGTTGCTAAGAATCAGTTGATCCTACCAAAGAATTTCTAGCTCGTCTGCTGGTCTATTCCCTTTTAAACCATGACACTCATGAGGTAGAGTAGCCACTAGCCACATCTTGAATAGACTGTGGAAATCATACTATCTTCTTCGCTCTTAATTAAAGCCAGTGATTTGTAAAAACAATTCCGAGTTTGTACTAGAATTGCATCGTACGCTACGTTTGCACTCATTTAAGAAACGAATACATCCTTTTCAATCAAATGCAAGACAAGTGCACTGGCCTTAGATACTCAGCGTTAGTAAAGTACTTGAAGACTAAAAAAAAGTATTGTTCCAAAGATTGAGACAGATTGATGGAACACTAGTAATGCATTATTCCAATCTTGGATAATTAAATGCATATGGATGTCGAGCTTAATTTTGCAATGGGAAATGTACATGCCCTGTTAGTCCAGCAACCATAGTACAAAGAAAATGAATGATCGTGTCACATGGTCTCCATAATACATTTGCAGAATACATGAATGATAACCTTCTCGTTTGGCATTGTTAAAAGTATTCACTGGATGACCGAATTTACAGTTTAAACGAACATGTTCATTTAACATCATAAGCAGTTTTGAATGGCGAAAAGGCTTTTTGTTTTTAAAGATTTGCAGGATGACCGATAGCTAATGCTTTAGAAATCACAAACAAATAAAAAGGTAATGGCTTGTTTTAGAAAAATTAAGACTCTTTGGTAATATTGGCAAATGTAGGATGTGTTTAAAATTCCTAAGACTTTCAATTTCTAATAAGGATTTGGAACCTCATGTTTGAAAGGTACAAGGATTACATCCTAGATTTGAAACTTTGCATCTTGAAATTTATAGACCTCAAGTCTTCTCTATAGCCATAGTCACCATTTATCTACTCCTTTTTTACATGTTTTCTTTTAGCTTTTCTTTACCTTTTTAACATTGTATTACCTCAACATGCGAGGGGTAATTGAGTTTTTTTTTTTCTGTTTAAAGGTACTTTTACCCTTGTCCAAAACAGTTTACTTTTTCAAATTTTGCTTTCTAGCGTCTAATACTAAAAATTGAATCTGTTCTTTCGAAGGTTAATCTGATGGGCAACGTGATATTGAACGGAAAAAAGGTGAAGTCTGGAAGCAGGAGAAGAGGGTTACCTCTAAATGGTCACCAACATTAACGACGAAGGAGCCTTTAAAGGGCTGGACGTCTACCCATCTGCCCTGCTGCTGCACTTGGAGGCCAGCGACGCCGTCTTGCAGCAGGAGAGTAAGAAAGCCGTAGTCGGAGTGAGGCGGCATCCCTAGCGTCAGCTCCGGCTGCGGGCAGCTGGGGTAGCAGTTCATGACCAGGAGCTGACTTCCCTCCTGCAGCTCTCTCATGATCTCTCCCCACGAAGAAGATGACGACGACGGAGATATTCCTAAACTCTCTACGATGCTGCCCGCCAATTTAAGAAACAAGCTTCTCGTGTGCTTCGCGTATGATCCCACAGCCTCCCTGCATCACGTGTAGGCAGAAAACATTGGCAAACGAAAGACAAACTGAAAGCACTGTAGATTGATTCTTTCAACTTTTTTTGACTTTTTTTTTTTTTGCTTTGTTGTTGTTGTTGAAGTGTTAATTATTTCAGCTGGCCCATGCTTCTGTTTCCAGGCCCACGGCCGATTGATCGAGGACGCTTCTTTTTTGTTTTGCCGTGGCTCTGTGGTGCTCTGCGTTTTCTGAAAACGCTGGCTGCAGTGAATACGTGACCTGCATTTATGGCCGGCGCGGCCTCATTGTACAAGAGTTAGGCGCCTAGGGCCTACCCACAGATTGTCAATGCGGACCGACCTGCTCTGCCTTTTGATATTCCGCTTGATCCATTTTACTTGCCGACAAATATCTTACAATATAAATAAGTAAATGAATAGTGAGAAGTCCACAAGAAGACAGATGTACTGACTACTCGGTTGTTTAGGTTGCTCTAACAGTGACGAATCTTGTACGCATAAAGTGGGGGATTATAGTGACATTTGATAGAGAAGTCTCAGAGGAAAGAATGGGACGGAAACTTCTCCCGAATGAAAACCTGATTTGTTTAAGCCATTTACTATCTGCACTTCACAAGGAGATCTTGGGATAGGAGTAGGACTTCTAATCCACAGCGAATTGGAAGGGCGTGTAATGTTAGGAACAACACAATAAACACTCTTCTCGCACTTTCAAGAAGGGGTTAGAAGCAACAAGACAATGATTTACGTGGTTCAGAGCAACAATCTCCTACATCCACGGTCACACAGATCACTTGTATTCTCTCTCTCTATGAACACACAGAACAGACACTCACAAGCGGCGGCCATCCTCAAAACATAAGGATTAGGGCAAACCCGTATTTGTACAAAATGACATATATGCCCTTACATACAGCGGTATTACATATGAGTGTCCAGTATGAATCAACTTCCATACACCAACATGTAAATCTCTTTCCAGAAAAGCTAGACGCTTTGAAGAGATTTATAATTAGGAAGTTAATGTGAAATATTGATTGCCACTTGCCAAGATCTGCTGCGTCATACTAAACCTGATCAAATTAAAGGATTTTCTGCATACAAGACCTGTCGGGCACCCATTTGATGTGGTTTTACATGTTACTTTTTACTCAATTTAGCTTTGCAACAGAACTTTGTAATTGATTTAGTAAAAGAAAATTATTAAGACTTAAGTGTGTTTGTTAGCCTAAGTCCATGTGACAACTAGTACAGAAGTCGAAAGCTTAAATTATGAACAGAAGAGAACACCATGATCCTTTCTTCTGCCGACAACTGTTCTAATCAAAATGGTGCACATTTTAAGAAGACCTCTTCCTGTATGTGCGTGTATATGACGTACCCATGCGCATGTGCATGTGCATGACGGTAACACAGTGAACAACTCAGATGCAATCTGAGCAAGCTGAATACCTAATGCCGTCAACTAGGTGCAGAGCTAGAAAATTCTAGTTAATGGGCACTAGGTATAATATTTTAAATGTTTAATAGGCACCAATGTATAAATGAGAAAAATTGCTTACAAATATCAATATACATATATATAAAAAGAAGTTTCTTTTGTATCCATGTGGACAATTGCCCACATGTAGCCTACCTCTGCCTCCACACCTTCCACCCCACAATCTTGGAAACACAGTTTCAAGTGCACCGGCCCCTCTCTATCTCTTTCTTTTGTGTGTGTGTACATAATACTACATATACATGTTCAGTTAAGATGATTGACCTTACACAGTGAATCTGAGGGCAAAAAAAAACAGCATAATCCGGTAAATTAAAGGTACGAATTATTAATGAGCCAGATCTGGCAGGAAGATTTTGTCATTTTTGGCTTCAACGAATCCAATTTGAACTCAACTTCCAATATATATATATATATATATATATATATATATATATATATATATATATGGCAGGAAGATTTTGTCATTTTTGGCTTCAACGAATCCAATTTGAACTCAACTTCCGATATATAAATATACATATATATCCAATCCAACTCTTTAACTTACTTTTCTAGTGCATGACTTACCTTAAATCAATTGGGGAACAAGGCCAGAAAGGCAAGTACTGACGCAAGGGATGGCAGCCAAGCTTGAGAAAGTCTCTCCAGCAATACACTCCATCGCTCCTTTGGTTAAAGCTCGTGCCATACCTTACTGGTGTTGTTATTTCTGATGTCATGTACCTCGACCTCTCGCTGAAGGGCAGCTCGAAAAATCGCCGGGACACATCAATCATGGCCCCTATCAGTTCGTCCGGGATCCCATGGTTAATCAGCTGCATGTAATGGTGCAACAAAAGTGCGTACACGGTTGCAGTTAGAGACAAAAAAGTTCAATTTGCATCATTCAAAGATATATTATACGTTCATGTACTTTCAATGGAATTATGGAGTATTTTGAATTCAAACATAGGAATTTGAAGAGGTCTCTATATTCCAAGACTTTCATATATGCCTCTCGATTGCCAACAGAGGAAGTCACTCTCATTAAGAAAATGAGAAAAGCTGACAAAATGAACGGAAACCTTGGGAAAGACATGAAAATGTAATTCTGATGATATAAAAAACTGATCTCATTTTGTTGTGGTATGGAGAGAGAGAGAGAGAGAGAGAGAGAGAGCTGAAGGTGGTGTATCGAATAGTTACCAAATAAGGTTAACATTTACTCATGTTCACTTTATAACCTCACAAGTCACAAGAGGGTGAAAATGTTTCTTTTCATAAGAGCCCAAGCTTAATATTGACCCAAGTTTTTAGGGTAAACAGTAAGTAGGAATGCAAAAATAAAAAATGTCAAAATTTTCTGCCCCAACATAAGTATACCCAAGAAAATTTTCATTGTATTTCTTTTCACCCTGTTGTCTTTTAACCCGCCCATGCAAACACCCCAAAGAATTAGCAAGCAAGCAAGGAAAGCCCCGGCCAGCAGATGAATAGTCATGTGTTAAAATCCCATTTTGGCCTTTCGCAGGACTGTGCTGCAATATCGAGCTGGCTCGGGTAAAAGCATGTGTATACTCCTGAAGATCAAAGCGCTTTCACCTCAGGATTTCACACCATTGAGGTCTTCAACCCAAAAGTACTAGCCACCTCTAACATGGCAGCAGTCTGCGGCAAGAAGTATCGTCCCCGAACAGTAGACAGAAGGTAAATGTGTTTGAAGAATATATCAGCAATAGTGGCAGCCGTCTATCTATCCAAGGCTAAGGGAGCGCGTAATTTTCTAAAAGGAACAGAAAAGAAGTGACACTGAAAAGCACACCTCAGAATCGAGATCTGAATGGGACCTACGCATCTCCCGTGAAGTGAGAGCATTGGATATGGAACAATCACGGTTGTTGGAAGGTGAATGGATGAGTCAAATACTCCCATCAATCTTTTTTTTTTCCTCTTTCTTTTTTTCTCTCTCTCTCTCTCTCTCTCTCTCTCTCTCTCTCTCTCTCTCTCTCTCTCTCTCTCTCTCTCTCTCTCTTTGGGATGGTGATTGGTGGATTGTCTTGCTTGTTGGGCTATGGTTGCCCTCCTATGTCTTCTTGGGGTGCCGAGGTTACCAACCTTAGTCGGGGTATGAATCCTCTTTGTGTTTTTGGTGTCTAGCAACTGAACATTTTTCCAACACCATTTTCATTTATTCAAAATATAACATGTCATCCCCTAGTAATTAGAATATTTTCATTTCTCAAACTTCTCCCTCACATTTTTGGTGCGGCCTGCTTTCTACCTGTCTCATTTTCGTCCGCTTTGCTGACATCTCATCGCTCACCCCCCATCCTGACCTCTTTCGTTTTCCAGTAAATTCACTTTTTCTTCTTGCTCTTGGCATCCTTTCGTTCTTCTGTTGCATCGCTCCCACCCCGGTCTCTTTGATCCCCTGATCCCTTTCCTCGCATCCTTACTTTTGTCTCGCTTCTTCTTGCTGGCCACATCAATACGTTTGACCACCTACTTGGCATTTGTTTAGCTAATCCATGTTCCATCTGTCTCGCCGCGGCTGATTCTCAAGTTCACTTTTTTACCTTATGTCCTTTCTTCTATAGTGTTCTTGCCTTTACATGGCATTCCTTTGTTAGTAACATTTCAGACCCGCCCTCCATTCGTTTTTTTTTTTCTCTTTTGTCATTCCACATGTCTTTTTCCTTGGGTTGTGTCTGGAGGTTGTGACTCATTTCCTCTTGACCGTACATTTGTGAGAAACGCAACAACAAGATCTTAAGGACACCTTCTCATCGTCGGAGTCTATGACACGCCTTGTACATGGAGATGTCTACTTTACTATTCAACTATGGCATCGTCCTTCGTCTGCTGCTAAATGATTCTGCCGCTCCATCTATCCACTCTCTTTTCACTATTCTTATTTTGTTTTATTGTGCTGCTAACTTGTATGTTTGGTTCTTCTATTTGTTTGTGGTTATCTTTAAATTTTGTTATACATTTTTATTTTATCGACTATCTCTCTCTCTTCGCAAGGTGGTGTTTCATTTGGGTAGTCATAATCTCTCTCTCTCCCTCTCTCTCTCTCTTTCTGGCTTTTCATTTGGGTAGTCATCAACTCTCTTTCTCTCTTCGCAAGCTGGTGTTTCATTTGGGTAGTCATAATCTCTCTCTCTCTCCCTCTCTCTCTCTCTCTCTCACACACACAAAGGCCCTAATCATAATCTCTCTCTCTCTCTTTCACACACACACTAAGACCCCATTTGTTCCAATCATGGGTAGCATGAAAATTTCTGAAATCAAATCTTGATGTAAACAAGAAGCGGTCACATGAGAGAACTAGGATTGGATTCTCTAATAATGGCTGCCTACTTTCTTCCCCTAATCTTTGCTGCCCGCAACTCAAGAAATTGGTCACCTTCTTAGCAAACTAGCCGATTTTCGCAAGAAAATATGTCAAAACAAACGCATCCAAAATCGTTTATTTGTCTGAGTGTGTGTGCGCAAACGATTTAAAAGGTGGTGGAACCCAGTGTTCCTGGTTGTATTCCATAAAGGGGAACCCACATGTACCCTACCAATGTGGTTAAAACTCTTTATCGGAGAAGACCCATCGTTTGCTTGCTTCAGTACCCTGGCCGGTCCGGAACCGTAAAATTCCTTGAAATCCCATTGCTCACCATGGTGGACGCGCAACTTCCATCCTGTGGTTGGGGATAAAGATGGAACACCTGACGTCCTTTTGACCTTGGTGGCATATGTGATTGCTCTTACTAGAAAAATGCAGTCACTCTGGAAACCAATGGTTTATTTTCATGGTTATAGGTGTAATATGAAATGGTGCACTGTGGGAGAAATATTAAACTCAATTATTTATTTCTGCGGCTATCTAGGTTTAGTATGAAGTACATCCAAATAGTGTTGGAGGAAGGGACTTGAAAGTAATTACGAACGAGTGATGCAATGATAAGGGAACATAAAAATTTAAAGTTTAAAAGCCTGTGTATATCTTTACGTATCTATGTGCAGGCCAACATCTCCACATTCTGGTTGGAGATTTTGTTTTTGGGTGTCTCTAAGTTTTCAGTAACAGTTAATGATTGAAGTATCTAAAGTAAACTTGATAGGTTACTCTTCTTTTTTACCCTATAATAGACCTTTGAAGAGGGCTCACCTAGATCGGTAAATCCCCAACTAAGGATGGGAAGGGTTTTTTTTTTTGTTCCACATGACAGTGAAATGTTTTTTCACATGGTCAGACCAATTTTTGTGGACAGACAATTCCAATAAGCAGGAAAGATTAAAAAGGACATAAAATGCTTGTTTGGGTGATCGCTAAAAGCAGGTTTATGAAAAACCCAGTTTTGACAAAAATGATGCTTTTAAAAGAGAGTGAATAAGTAACTCTACGTTTTCTACATAAAATTTGTCTTGGTCTTGTTTTTGGAATACCAAAACCAGGTTGCAGAAACTGATTAAAAACTAAGTTTTCACAAAGCCTTGGTGTGGTCCAATCACAACCAACAAAAACAAGGTGCAAGAATTTTGACATAACCTGAAACTTGTAAACGAAAGGCAAGGATTCAGCTTTTAGAATCAAGCATAGTAATAGCTTTTCTTTTTTCTTTTCTGAACAACTACCATGAAGGGGCATGCAGTTTCACGATTTCGAATTGATCTGCCAACTTCTAATATCATATATGGCCGCAGCAAAAAGATGGCAAACCTGGAAAAAGCCGTGCTCTGAGCACGCGGCTGCCAGGGACTTGAGGGCATTCTCCCTGTTTGGTCCTTCCAGCTCCGCGAGATCGACAATGGGAAGGTTAATGGCGACCCTTCCGGCACTTATATCTTCCAGGTGACTCTGCACTCTGGCAGCACCAGAACCAAGTGAAGGGCGCTCTGCTGCAGGCAATACATACTTGCGGGGGACCCTCGTTACTCCAAGTTCACAGAGATGCCTCACCCCTTTCTCCAAGCATTCGTCGTCGCCTGGAGACTTCACATCCAAAGCCATGGACAGCAGCGGACAGATTTATTACCTGCCACCAATTTCAGCACAGTGAAAGATCATCATCAGATTCTAAGAAGCTTGTTACTGAACTCTGAAATTTCTTTTCCATCAGTTTATCTGTTGAACAAAAAACACAAACAAGGAAAAGTATTAAAAAAAACTAGAAAGAGGACGTCACGCTAGCGATTTGCTTTTTCCCTTCTCTTCTGCATCTAGATCTCAAGACCTGCTGGAAAGTCTTCTGTGGCAAGACAATCTAAGAGATCAACTGCCTGTCAGACTTCTATTCCATATCATCACTTTCATAGCGTCAACACTATATTAATAGCCTGTCCTTTCCTTTCCTTCTCAGATGGGCCTCAAAGGATTCGTCCCAACCACTGGTCGCCACTTGGCGGATGTGGAGTTTATTAAAACTTTGAGGTAACTCTTCATCATTTAAAGATTACATGAAGCTCCCACATGGCGGAATACGAAGCTTTTATGGCTTTCATGTCGCAGGACGATCGGACTGAATGTATGGAGCCACTGATGCATGCAAGGGAGCTAAAATATTTATAATCCAGGGTGGGTCCTGCCCCTTTTCTTTTAACCCTGATTTGAGGAAAAACGAAGGAACGGAAACAGAAAACTGTAAAATAAAAAGAAAATCAAAACGATGGTAGAAGAGGATGATGGAGACTGGAGAGCAAGGGAAAGAAATGATGTATCCCCCTTGAGCTTCCTCCACTCTCACGCACAGAAACTTCCTTATTTTGAATTAGTTTCTAATTTTATGAAAGTTCTTCTTCTTCATTCATTTCAGATAAGTATATACACCAACCTCCTTCATTCAATTACAAAACGAGTTTGACGTAATGGACTAAAGCCTTGACAACTAGGATTACCAGCCACGGAGTTTTACGATCCTAGGCAAGCAATTGAGTTCTTCGGCGGAGGTATGATTTCCGAAGAGATACCAGTGGGCTTCTGGCTCCACCTGCTTCTTGGTTAAGGAGTTCCGAAGAGAGAACTTTGATTAGACTACCAGTCTACCCTCCATGGATTCCTCATGCCAGTTCAAGTGTCGCATGGAATCTTTTGCAGGGAACAGTGCACAGAGCTAAACATTTGAAATTTTATGAAACCGACCAAAACTGTATCTGGGTAAAGAGTGGTCAATAATCAGGCATCTTTCTGCTTCCAGATTTCGATTGCTAATCTCCAAAATGTAAATGTAAACGCAGAACACTATACTTCTATTACCAATAGCCCTGAACTAAAGGGGAAGCGAATTTTCACTTCAACCTGGAATTGGAATGAGAATTCTAGTTCTTATTTTCCTTTGCGTTCCATAACATGGAGTTTTGATTCTAGAATTTAAATTAACTTGTTTTATGAAAAGAAAATTAAAATTCTGAAATTTTTGAATTAAAGCCTTCTGTCTTGTGCCCCAAAGAGGGATAGAAAAATTCCACAATTCTGTAATGAGCATATAATTCCATGATCAAAATTCTTTGTTTGGTAATACAATTCTCATTTTTAGAGCATGAGAATAAGGATTCTATATGGAATCAGTGGGATATCAAACCTAAACTCAGATTTGGTTAACCCCCATGCAAAATTTTGTGTGCCCACACCAACCCATGATTGATGATTCATTGTCAAAGAGCTGACACCCCATGCTGTGGTGAATAGTGAGTGCATCAGATCTGATCAGCCCATGTCTGTCTCTGTTGGCCTACCGTCCCTTTTTTCTATTTGAAAAATAATTTAAAAATATTTTTAAATTGATCCAAAAAAATATAAACATATCTAGGCCTATATCCTGCAGGCAATATACTAGGTACGTACCAGCTGAAAGCCGGCCAGAAGGCAGCAACCATGTGTGAACATGTTCAGCAAGTTTGGACATGCCGACCATTTTCATCAATAAAAGGCGACACGCCACAATCCAGGCACATGCTTCTGCAACTTAACATGATTGCCATATGATTCATTCAGGCCCACTATGAGAACCATGGTTGCCGGCAGGTCGGATCTACCGCACAAGCGTTCAGTACATGAACCAAAGTTTGCTTGTGAGCAGATCATCCAACCCATTTTGCATGATCACTACTCTAAACATAACAATTAGATGCTAATGGAACCGACTAACCTTGTCAGGCGGCCACGCCGGAGGATCGACGGGGACCGATGATGGAGAAAAACCGAGCCGAAGCGAGTCAAGAGGATCCTTAAAAGATCTAACTAAGGTACTGGGAGCAAGTGTTGTTCTTAGGATGGTATTTATAGAAGATGGGGATGAAGAACTTCCAATTGGATAAGCAATGATCCTATGACTTTCTTATATGCAGTTTATTCTCTAAGTCAGAATGAAACAAAAACGTTTTGGAAACACCGTCCCGGCTCGTACTGAGAGCTGCCTGTGAGACGAAGTTGACCCTACTCCGGTCATGGCAGAGGGTCCATCAGGCAGGTCGGGCCCCAACCTGTAACACCATAGACATGACTTCAATAATGGCAGACGGAATCTTATCTCCGTTCCTACCCCCGTTCCAGCTACCACCTTGCTGACAGACATTGTTGTTTCTAACAAGAAATGGAGGAAATATATATCCCCTCCCCGTTGTCTAAATTGGAAAAAACTTTTCGTAATCTTATTTGTTCTCGATCACTAATTTATTAGTTGATACAAAAACTAGGTGCCAAAACGACAATCTTTTGATTGGAGTTTCTAACGAAAAATGGAAAAAGGAGGAAATATCCCCTCCCCACTGTTTAAATTGGAAAAAGCTTTTCGTAGTCTTATTTTTTCTCGATCAATTTATTAGTTGATTAGAAAAATTAGGTGCCAAAAGGAGAATATTTTGATTTGGTGTGCATAGATTTTGTTTTGTTTGGCCTTGTTAACATGCTCATTCGTCATCGAGTAGGTATGTTGCAATGCAAAGGGTGGTTTGAGAGTCGCTGGCATCTTAAGGGCGCGGCTCCGGTGTTCCGGCCCGAATACACCAGTCTTGGGTTTGAGAGAGCCAGGCAGTAGCGGAGCTATAGTGTGATTGGTGCGGACAGTCTTTAAAATTCTCATTACAGTGAAGCTAGACCTGGTTTCCGTCACATGTGATGCCTACATTAGACCCATGTTGGCGACTCAAAATAAAATTGTTGCTGGCACCGTGTGCCAGTTTGTATGTCTATCTTTACGGGGAATTCTTTTTTATCACGAGACATTTTAATCATTTCAAGCCTCGAACCTGTAACCTACTCATGTATCTATCTAAATTAGGTCGTCGTTCTTGCTGACCCGCATACTCGAGACAAGGACAGTCCTGCCCATCCTGGCCGGGTCCAGGCTGGGGGATGGCCCGAGTCAAAAATTCCAGCCATACAGGGCCAGACTAAGGTGGCCCGCAAGCTGCCCAGCTCTAGCTGGAAGTCAGACACGGCCGTCCGTGAATCTGATTGACCTAGCTCGTGACTTGATACGTGGACCAACCGCCTACGTGAATTTGCCTGGCCGACTCACCGCACCGCTGAATAGATGGGAAGGATGCATTCCTCCGACTATGAATGGTAAATTTTTTAGTTAAGTGACTCCAATGTGTAGCTATGAATATTTGTACATCAATATGTAGATACGAATATTTGTATATGATTGGACAACTTTGCACATGACAAGGCTATTTTACACGATGGCAGTGAGTTTTTGTCATCGTTGAGCTTTTTAGGTTTTAGCTTTGGGTAGTGGTATTGATGGTCTCATCAACACTTCTTTCTCTTTAGCTCTTTAGAATATAGGCTGTTTTGTAGTGTTCAGTGTAACAATACTTCAACTTACATAGCAGTGACTTCCTATTTGCAACACAACAAAAGGTTAATGAGAGTTCAAAACGAAAACTGGTCACCTACCGGTCTTTGTCCTAACCATTGCACCAAACCATTCATAGTTAACTTCAAGTATGACAATTTTAAGTTTATTGGTGAAGAAAGTTTTTGCCCTGAAATTACGGTGCGGACCTCCACGCTAGGTAGGTCATGTCGGCATCTCCAACCCAGGCTATGTCCCCATCATGGTCGCTACGTTGTTGACTTGACTGTTTCCACTAGACCAAAGCCTCGAGCAGAGTCTAGTGATGGAAACGTGTCAATTAGTTAGTGCAGGTCAAACTTGACGTATCAACTGAGTCCATGCAACCTGTCCAACAAAGCGGCTGGTTCTCGCCTCCATACTCTCAAACATTTGGAAATTCTACTAAAATTTGATGTTTGATGATGTTTTCCATGATGAGATGCTCCACGTTTACCCATTCCTTCTTCTCTCCCAGGCTTGTCATGACCCGAGTACGTTTCTAAATTCAAACTTCTCGCATGCTTCTCGCATAAAGCCAGAGACTGCTCGATCATGTTGCATATAAGTGCATAGGAATAGCATGGCTGTAGGTTCTTTTCCCTTTTCTTTTTCTTTTTGGTTTATAATTCAAGGAAACCACACCAAGGCCGAACCCTTTGGCAGCAGTCGGTATGTTATTTTGCTATGCTCCGAACATTCATGGAACAGTAACATATTATTATTGTTGTCAAATATGCTCTTAGAGGCCCGACAGTAAGGCCTGGAGCCCCCTCCAAACACCCCCTTCTCGGCTCTCTTGCTGGCTTTTCAGGCACAGAACAAGGGATAACTAGTATGCATCCCTTTTTAGTTATAGAATGCAGAATGCGTTTTATGAGTTCCACCAATTTGGTAGGACAGAAGAAAGTGCTGCTTTCTTTGGTGGGTGTTCTCCACCACTGTAAACCATGCTTTAAGATTGTTTAATTGCTGGAGTGTTTCAAACAGTGTTGCCTTCGAGACATTGTATAACGGGAGATGCAATGTTCAAAATATATAATAAATGTACAACCAACTCTCGTGGCGCGATGCAGACGGATGGTTCTAAGTATACCACTTTTGGTGTATTCATGTCTGCGGTGATGTCTATTGGTTTACTTTCTTCTTGTTTCCCTCAAAAAAAAAAAAACCATCAAACCAGTTCAAAATTTTATATATGCATACAATCTCCTAGTACCTACCTACAAATCTTCCCACCCTACCCATTCTTCTTTATTCCTGTTTTACTTGTCGTCCCTAGCCTCTTATTTTCCTTCTTTCTCTCTGTCCTCTCTCCCTTTCTCATCCTCCTGATCTCACCAGGCCTGCGTGAAACTCATCAATCACGCCCCTCAGGCTAAAACTCTCCCACAGTCACTGTCGCCTCAATCAAAGAGGTTTTGTAACTCCACCCAAAGTTGATACAGTTGAATCAGGTTGATTAATCCACATACACCCTAGCTTGCGTCAGTTTCGACATGTAGGAAGATTATAGACCAAGTCATAATAATATAATGAGATTCGGAAATACTGAAGTATTTTCTTTGTGAATATATTATTCGGAAGAGAATAAAATCGGTTGTCATCTCCGATACTAGGTTTTTTTATGTGCTAGAAACCTCTTTCCCTTATGATTGTCTCCCTGACCTGGCAGCAGAACCAAGAGTAGGAGGATGAGCGTGACGTCTGGAGCAACTAACAGGAACTCTCTCTCTCTCTCTCTCTCTCGTCCATCGCGTCCAAGAAAACTTACATGAGTCCCTCGTCATCCAAAAAAAAAATACTCTATACCAAAATAAAACGAGATCATGACAAATGGTAGATGCAACTCGTTTTCTCCATTGCCAAATGACAGCGAGCGGTAACTAATAGCAACTTCCTTCCCGTTCTTTGTACTGCTTTTCTTATGACATTAGCCACCTTTCCGATGCTTAGTTTCAAATCAGTCACTTACGGCATCTACGATACCCTTAAAGAGCTACAGGGAGAGGGAAAACACCACCGTCTGTCTAAGACACCGTATAACATGGTATATATGTGGTTGCTAAGGAAAAACAAGTACTTTCTTTTTTTCACAGGGCAGAAACGAGGGCGTCTGAGGTAACGCCATCACTGAGTTTTCCTTCCATCCATCTCTTCAACATTTCAAGTGAGGCTTTTGGTTGGTCCATCGGTACCATGTGACCAGCATCATGAACCTGTTGCATGCACCAAAAAAGAAAATTCACAAGTCGCACACACATATACACACGGACAAGACACACACATAGATAGATACAGAACCTTGAGAAAACTCAGATTTCCGTAAGTTTTTAACAGTCCTGCTTCAGAACCATCAACCGTAAATGGAACGGTAGGTGATGCAACAAAATTCTGATGACCAGACCACTCCATGGACTCCACCCACCTCGAATTACCTGCCACCAATAACACATTTATGAGCTGTAGATTTAGGTCCCTTGAAGTAGAAAAGGCAAAATTCAGGATAAAGTTTTCGTCAACCAAATACTGGCCTCTGCATGACAAGGTCTGCTTTCTTACCGAGCCAATTGCAAATGAGGTCATATTCCCCAGCATATACTAGCAGCTTGATTCCATCATCGATAAGCTTAGGAATACCAACTTCCAAATTCCTCATCCAATCTGTCAGCATTGCCTCGTATACGGTGGGACTACAAGAAACAAACTGTATGTCACCAACACCAAGTACATCTCGGACAGTCATTTGGTTCAAGAATTTCTCCATATTTGAGAAGTCATAGCATAGGTTCCCTTCACATTCCTTTCGGATGTCATAGTACTGTACTCATAATAGACAATGTCAGAATAAAAAAAAATTGGAACTTCAAATTTTCTGAGCACCAAAAAGGAAAATCTATAAGCCTACAAGAACTGAATACCTACATTGATTTTGCCAGCAATTCCCAAGATTGAAGAAAATATAGAATTGCAAACCAAGTACGAAGCCAAGCACGCAGCAGTTCCAGTTGTGCCTGAACCCAGAAAAGAAAAATGAAAATCAATTGGCTAGAAACCTTTATGGCGTATTTGGGTGACATACCTAACCAGGTTAGAGAATGAGTTTTAAGTTAAAATCGAGTTAGGTGATCAAAACTCAGTATTAGGTTGTTCTGACGATGCACTTAACTTAATTAAGAGAAAACTCGGCCGTATGTAAACCAAGTTTAACCCCGATCATTCATGAGGCCGACCAGGTTTTTGAGACTCCCTTGCTTGGTGAGGCTCACTCCCACAATTTGTGGCTTTATGGGCATCTCCAGCAATCCTCTCTCAGATATCATCTTCAGTGACCAACTGACCATCATGTCTAGGCATACAGTATGCCAACTATTACATTCTCTGACAAAATTCTCTCTCCCTTGTGGTTGTATGGGCATCTCCAGCAATCCTCTCTCTCAGATATCATTTCAGTTACCGTCATGTCTAGGTATACAGTATGCCAACTATCACATTCTCTGACAAAATTCTCTCTCCTCTCTTTGTGCCACTGTTGAGTTGCAACCCTTCTTCAGCAATCGGGTGCAGCAAGAAATATGGAGGCTGATGGCCATTTGTAACCTATGTCACAACTCACAAGAGTGCGGGGTGCAGGTGCCTTTTTCTACTTTTATTACTGTACATAAAGAAAGAAAGGAAGAAAGAGAGAAGAAAAAAAAAGAATAAAAAATATTTTGAACATGAATAAGAGAGGGTGCAGTTGGGGTGCATGTCGGAGCCGCATCCGTATGAACACCAGCACAAGCATCGTGCCGACACGGGTGCGGCCTTTTTTTGAAGAGTATGTGTGACATAGTTTGTAATTTCTACCCTAGTTCCTTGATTGCTTTTGATTGTTCCTAACATCAGGTCATACCTTTTGTTCAAAGGTAGATCAAAGTTTCAAACTTCAAACTACACTAAAATTCACCAGTGGTTTTTGCATTCAAAAACCTCAAATAGTTATTAAATTTACCTTTGATATTGTTATAGGTTTCCATTCATTTCTTTTCCTTGTTTATTTGTGCTTCTATCATGTTCTATTAGTTCCGTTTGTGTTCTTTGTTTTTTCTAGTGCTATTTCTACATCTCATTTGTATTGTTTACTTTTTTGTATTTTGCAGTTTTTAGGCTTTCTATTTTCAGGTTTTTTTCAGGTATGCTTTTGTTTCTGCATTTTGCGTTTGTGTTGTATTTACTGCGAGGTGTTTGGCTTCTAAATAATTGTGGAAAATTAGCTAAGATTCAAATAAGGAACATACAGTCAACAATACGCAACCCCTATCTTCTGTTAAGCTATAGAAAACATATCAAGCTTATTATATTCATCACAAACATGACTTTCTTAATAGAAAACCTACTTTTTCTGTTAGATCAGAAGATATATGTTTGACCCCTTGTGAGTACATTAGTGAGGGCACATGAAAGATCATACGAAGAATGATTGATTTCCACATTCTCAATACATTCTACAGCAAAGCAAACATGCACACTCATTACAATCCTATTATTTCCTGTTTATACACTAACCACTAGTTAATGAAATTCTAAACAATTTACCATGTCACATCAAAACATTCAAAAAGTTACTCTCATTCTTTAGAGGGTTCTCCCCTTCTTAGAAATGAATAGAAAAACTTCTCATAGTTGGTTTCATTATTACATATTTAGCATGTTTAATGTGTATGACTTTTTAATGTTAACCATCTGATGGAAAAATAAATGTAAAATAAACAAATTTGGATCTTAATATAGACCAAAATCCAAATATTGATGTGCATGAATTTTGATACACTGAAGTAGTTTGGAGTCTTGGACAACTAGATTTGAAATTTAAGTTGACATAGTTCTTACTTCTTATGCTAATATCTATTAAATTGATCAAGTTCTTCACAATACCGTGTCATTGTCAACCAAACTATACCAAGTTCTATAAAGCAAAACTAAGTTGGCAATGCCATCGAGAAAAACTGGTTTCCAGAAGTTCAAAAACTCCATTACAAAAACCTACTTTTAGATGACAATTTTTTAAATACTTGTTTTCAAGCTTTGAACAGCCTTGCAGTTGGCAGGCTAGATTAGTTTGACTCTTAGCAAAGACATTATCTCACAAGAAATGGAATCAATAGATATTCTAAGAATCATAAATTTTGTATGGACGAAACTGCCGATTCTATGCATCTTGTGTAAGTACTTTTGGGTAAAAAGACGATACGCATATCTTTAAAACATTTATGAACTTCAAATGGTCCGCAACCAGCACTTGATGTGGTAAATAACAAATGATTCTAGCTCAAGCAAACCACCATAACCTATGGCAGTTGATTATAACCTTCTTAAACTATGGGCCAACATTCTAAGATGAAAATATGGCAACTATACTCCTAGAATATAGATGAGAATATAATTAAAAGGGTGGGAAGAAGTAGTGTATAATAACAATCATAGGTGCCCGTAACACAAGAAAATAGCAATCCAAAACCTTCCCAAACAATTATATGGTTAGAAATAGTAAAATAGGTTTGGGAAATCAGCCTGAACCCATAATTTGTGTGAACTCTTTTAGCCTTTTGGCCGCTAGTATTTAGCAGAAGTCTAACCCATTCATTAACAGGTCGTATTAGCAAAGTGGGAATGTGTTTAAAACATTAAACAGTCAAGCGAAGCAATCGACCTGCTAGGCTAACAACAAGAACATAAAGGTTGGTCCAAGCCACTCCCAATAACTTGATTCTAGAATGGAAAATTAGCTTCCTGACACCTCACCCATACTATCTCTCTCCATCTAGGCTACAGGAGCAATAGAACAATCACCAGATCTGTACCATCCAAGGCTCAAAATAACAAAAATGGGAAAAATGGGATGAAAATGCAATAGACATATTTTTGTGTTTTTGGAGGTTTTTTCATTTTTCTTGTTAATATTGAGATATTTTCGAAGATATCATGATATCTGTGACAATGCATTGGAATAGAACAGTTAATGTACATTTTGAAATGAATACTTAGATTTATGACCAAGAGTTTGGAATGGTCAATCCTTTTCCCTTCAATTGGTAAAATCAACTCTGTGCAGAGGACGTGGAAGCGCATAATTGAAAACAAAAAAAATACAGAACATATGATATCAGAGAAACAGGAAGACTGATGGGAAAAAAAAAAAGAATTTAACCACAAAGTTTTATTAACAATTCAGAAGCTGGTAAAGTGCATACTTGAAAACAAAAACAAAACAGAACATATAACATCAGAAAAGCAAGAAGATTGGTGGAAAAAATGAATTTACCACAAAGTTTTATTGCCAATTCACAGGCTGGTAAATATTTGGTGATTCTTTTGTAATCAGACTCCTTGATTAATCCCATTTCCAGTGCATAGTCTGGATATGCTCTGTACTGGATTGCTGGATCGGTGAGTCCATTACCAATGGCAAAACCCTGCAATTCATGATTTCAAGGTTAAGTAAAGGAAAATAAACAAGAAATAGTCCACATCTTGGAAGCAGACAAACCTTCAGATTTATGTGAATGCCTTCGTTTGCATTGTTTCCTTCATAAACACGGCTTGCAAATGCAGGAATATAGTGGCCAGCATATGATTCTCCAGTAATGTAGAAGTCATTTTTTGCAAACTCAGGGTGCTCCTTGAAGAATTCCTGTCAGGAATTTCAAAAGTAATAGGTTTTTTGCATGCCTTAGCATTAAAAAGAATACATAACCCACAGAAATAGAACAGAAAAATGCATATCAACAGAAGGAAAATTCTGAAATTAGCATCAAGTTCAAAGGGATTCTGTTAGAAAGAGGTAAAAAATGCAAATTCCCCTGGCAACTCAGAAAATCAGTAGTTCTATCCATCACTGGAAAAGGAGGATAGTGGACGAAGATCTCTCATGAGACTACGTGCTCCATCCACTGCTTCAATAAGACTAGTAGTAAAATAGGACTACAGGCCCAAAAAACATAAGTAGATGACTAGCCAGCCAATTTCTGGCATAAGACACAAATTCATTTGACAAAAACAATCTCTTGACAACAATAATATGACAAAGTCAGAACTTAACTCAGAAATGTAAACTCAATTTTAAGGAGTTGGGACTTGGGAATGCTAAAACTAAAAGTAAGACGATGTTTAATTTTAAATTGCTCAAACAAAAAATGTCTCATTTGGAGACTTCAGAACATATGAAGCTTCTGAAAATTACATAATGACGAGAACACAAGTAATAATGTTTAGACAAATTCCTTCTTAGTGATGCACTGCAGTAAATGCATGAAACAGAAACCAATTGACCAAGGTTTCTTTTCCAGGATTAAAGTAATAATATAACACGTACTAATCTGCCATAAAAGATTGGAGATAACCATGTCAGTTTAAACTTTAAACCATTCAGCATAGCTGGTAGCACCAGGTATGTATACCAACCTAACATTTTCACTTCATTGAAATATCTTGAATGAACACCATAAATACTTTTATGGGGGCATGAGCTCCCATGGGATCATTTAACAGAATCACTTCAAGTGCATGAGGATAATTAATAAAAAAGGACAGATTTTTACACCTGCAAGAAGTCATACAGATCATTGCTAACTCCCTTTTCATTATGACGAATGTCTCTTTTATCAGTGGTGTAACTAAAACCAGTTCCCGTAGGCTGATCAACATATATGAGATTGGATACCTGGAACAGTACATTAATAAACCAAATTAAGATATCTCCCTTGGATAAAAAAAATATGAATCCAGAATGTGCATCATTAGATACTATTACTCCAAATTAAAGCTACACCAAGTGCATGAGCATGTCAAGGAAGGTATAGAGGCAATTCAGTTTAAAATTTAATCAACATAAACATATAGCAAATTGGGAACTTTAATGGAAATAAGTAGTAACTTTCAAATCGCACCTCCCAAACCCATTACCTCCTTGTGTGTGTGCGCAAGGGTGTCTGTGTTAAGGGGGGAGGGGGGGAGAGAGATGGTTTTCACAATAAGATTGTGATGCTCCTGATTTATCGTGCTCTGTTTTAGAAGTCAATAAGTGACAGATGAATGGTATTTGCAGTGGACTTCGTTCAAACTCTTTTTTGTCAAGAGTATGCCAAAAAGGTAGTGAACCTTTGCTTGCCCTACACGAAAATTCTCCCATGCCATTCAGTTGGTCTTAGATCTGATTGCCAAAGAAAGTTAGCAAAAACTAAGTGGCACTGTCAGATGGCTGGTATCTCAACGACTCAACCCATAAGCAAGACAACAAGTTGTTCAGACTTGTAAGAGACTTCTGTGAAAAGTACCTAGAAGAAGAGTCTACTACTTGATTTTGCAAGTTTCTCAGTTCACTTCAATAATGCAAACTATAAAGCAGATGGAAATGGCATAAATAGATAGTAGGATTGCGCATCTGAGGAAAAGAAGGAATACAAATAGCTTAATAAGTAGAACCAAAGCATTACCTTGTCCCATCCATAATCGTTCCATAAGAGAGACATATTATCAGCTATGGTGAATGGTCCATTCTCATAGAAGAGCGCCAATTCACTGCTGCAGCCAGGGCCCCCCGTCAACCAGATGACCACGGGGTCATCCTTGCTCCCACGAGATTCGAAGAAGAAGTAAAACATACTACAAAAAAGAAAACACGAAGGGAATCAAAAGTAGTTTTGTGAATGGACTCATGAAAAAGCTTCACGAAAGTAGTATCTAGCAATGTCTTATTGTGTTCTAAATACTCCTCGGTGCATATACATATCACCCTTCTTCTATATTTTATCGATATACATGTAGCAGCAACGAGCAAATGCGATATGCCAAAATGATAGATTTCCCATTGGTAAGTATGAATTCATGAAAAAGACATTTTAAGCTTCACGAAAGTAGTATCTAGCTGGGTCTGATTGCGTTGTAAATACTCCTCGGTGCATACAAATATGACCCTTCTTCAACATATTCATGTAGAAACTACGAGCAAACTGCGGATATGCCAAAACGATAATTTTTTTCTCTTCGCAAGTACAAATCAGGCATTCATTTCCAAACAATCTTATTAGAAAGATTTAACCGCGTTCTAAATGGCCTTCAGAATCTATAAATTAATCTAATTCGCCTTCTGAAAGAGTTCGATTCATTATTGTTCAATTTAACGCCCACTCATCGGCACCAAATGGCTAATATGAGCAGCTATGGATGGCATCCCCCATGCGCAACAAAGGACCATTGTGATCGTCTGATTCTAGAGAATACCATGCAGATGGAAAAAGCAACTACCTGGCGCCATATGTATGCGGCAGACGGTAGTAACCAGCATGGTGACCAAAATCCTCTATGGAGACGGGACTGGCAATGTTGGGGAACTTGAATCTCCTCTCAACAAGAAGCGGAGAACGCTTAAGGCGATGTTCGCCCTCCGGTTCCCTCTCCAGCAGTTGGTTTCCAGGGAAGAGATTCAGTTGGCGGATTAGCTTCTCCGCTTGGCCGTAGGGGTAACTCGACCTCAAGGAAAGGGGACCGGAATCACCGTCATCAACGGAAGACGATGGCCTCGACGCAAAGACAGAGATGAGGAGAAGCAATAACGAAGAGAAGGAAAGAAGGAAAGAGGGTAGAGAGAAGACAGCACCACCACCAGCCATCTGATATTCTTCTTTCTTCGATCTCAGACAGGGGACGCCATATTTTATGTCTTAAGGGGAAAGAGGATGGGAATCGTCCTCCGAGGAGGGAGATGATTTTGTTTCTCCAACGCCGCAAGGCACTCGATCACAAAGACATGGAAGAAAATTAGAAAAGAAAGTTGAACGCTTGGCGTTGCTCAGAGTCCAGACTTTATTCTTCTTCTTGTCTAACATGTAGAACCAACTAACTTTTGTAAAAACCGCATACTTCCTCAAATTTTCTAATCGCCTCATAGCTTTCGTCCTTTTAACGTGCATAGTTTTTTTCTTTACGCCTACACAAGTACACCAACTCCTCCGGCAAGAATTCATGATGTTGGGTATGCTTGAATAAAACTCTCTCTTTCTCTCTCTCTTGAGTTTTTTATCTGCATCTATTGCATTATTGATTTCAGTCGCTAACATAACCCCAAAATCAGAAGGCTGTGGTTGTCAGGTTTCATAGTCATTGTGCTTTTCTTGCAGTTAGTTCAATGCCCACATCCGTGTCTGCTTCTTCATCTCAACACCAATCTGATGATCTTAATATTTAATTGTTGTTCGTTTCTTTGTTTGTGTCAATCTGATTTCAGTTGGTATTCACATGCTGAACATGCGACGAGGGACATGAAACTGATGTTGGTAGCTTGAAGTAGAATTTTATCAAACAGAAGCTTTTAAGTGAGAAAATGCAAATGGGAACCGTCCTTCTTCCATTATTTAGCATAAAACGAAGAACTTATCTGGAAACGTCATTTCTTTCTAGAACGTTGAAAGTGATGCGCACAAGGGACCTGGACCGCATGCACCCAAGTGCCCGTCTGTTACGTCACACGTAGCGCCACCTAACGGCCTCTTTTCCTGGTCTATCTGAAACTAGGGAGGCCCTGAGGAACGGCTGGTAGCCTTCTGGTGGGCCAACCGTTTTTAAAGGGGAAAATTTCATTTAGAGGCCTAACTTTTTATACAAAATAAAAAAAAAGGAGGTTAAGATTGTGCAATAAAATCATGTAAGGTTTCAAAAGAGCAGACCAAGTTCCAAGAGGGCTAGCTCAGTGAGGTAGGACTTAAGAAAGAGTGGTCAAAGTATAAACCTCATGCGGACGACCCTGCATGGGCTTTAGATTGCAACCTGATATTATATCCTGGAAGAACTTTACTTGCGTTAGAAGCAAAAACTAAGTTGGTCAATATTCTTCTTTCAAAACTTTCAATACTCATTTTAAATCCCAGCATAGAAACTTGCCACCTTCGGGCTTGCACCAATCAATGGCTTTGGGCGAGCAAGGCTTTCATAGTCCACGTTACCGTGAAGGATAGAAATAGCTCGAACATTTATCGTGCTTTCAGACTAAGTCCACTAATGGGTCTGCAAAGATCAAGTCATGTAGGTCTTAACCGATCGAATTGCTTGCTTAACAGACCGGGTTTCAATTCTCAGACGTTCTTTTGCTCATATTTTGCCCACGGACCTTGGGAATAAAACAAAACCGATGTCTTATCTAGCACCTTAAATTCGTGGTCGTAATTCCTCAAATTAGACACTGAAATTACAGGGCATGGCTGAACAGGAGAGTACTGGGCATGTTCTTAAGGATATCGCACCAGTTGATCATTCCATTAAAAATCAAACTTGCAAATACAACAAAAACCTTATCACTTATAGGATTATGAGTACATAAAATCATCATTTCCTGTTACATGAACAAAAAGGATCCAACTTTCATGAGAAAGAATTCTAATGAATTAAACGCGTTGAATGGCCACAAGAGAGATAATGGCAATTCCGCTACCGAGACTTCAACAGTTGCTGACCCCGTAAACCATTCCAAAACGCTTTTGCGGTTACAGCCTTCTTTCCAGGAAGTTGTAGCTCTAAAACCTGGCCCACATAGGAGAGTTTCATCTGATATCAATGGCAAAAGATGTCATAAACCCAAAAAAAAAGTGCAAGGTTACCTGCAACAAGGAACTATTTGCACATGGGACCACCAAGGCTTCTCCATCAAAAAATATGCACATCTCATCATGCTTGCAGTTACTGTCATTATTGTGGGGAATACCAACTCTTGTGGTAATGATCTTGAGCTCTATAGTGTTGATCTTTTTATTGTTATCAACCACTTGAATTTTGGCTCGGGTACCTGGCCAGCCTGCAAATGCACGCACCTGCAATAATAGTCAATTCTGAAGTACACGAAGTATATAGAACTAGAGTTCAAGACAATGTTATTTGTATTGTACGATACGCATGCGTATTGTAAGATACGTACCGTATAGGTTTAGAAAACCTATACGGTACGCTTACGATACACGATACGCTCATGTATCATAAGCGTATCGCCCGTATCATACGATACGGGAAAAAACACAAAATTTGTTATATTTGAAAGTTTAAACGCTCCTCCCTCTCTCTATTCTTGTGTTTAAAGACTCCAAGAGATGTGGGAGGGAGAGATTTTGCCCATTTTCATCAAAAATAACTGAGGATTCATAGATTTGGGAGATATTACAGTTGAATCATGAAATATGATAACTATATGTTTTGAACTTATGAAATTGTGATGTAATCTAAGTCCTAACAATCTAAGTCCTAAGATTCTATAAAATTTTCAAAGTTTAAAATTGTGATGGATGCTTATTACGTTACTTTGAATCTCTGATTTCTCATTTTTGAATGTGTTGTTGATAGTTGATACACATGAATGTTCCTTATGTATAATGATCTTTTTTATATTTGAATACATATTTCTTGATTTCTGATTTTTTATTTTTTCGGATTTTTTATGATTTTTCTCTATTTTTTTTATTTTAATATTTTTAAATTAAAAATTAATTTTACGATACGCTACGCGACGTTTGCGATACGTTACGATACGGCGTACAGGTCGGCCGGACCGATACGCGTTACCCTACACCTTTTACAACATTGGTTCAAGACACTACCTTGTTATGCAAGACCAGTGCTTCTTGATCAAAGTTCATCCATGATTCCTCTGACCTCACCTGCTTAATTTGAATCAAACAGCATGTAATAACCGATAAAAAGTGAGTGATGAAGCAACAAATAATCAAAAACCCATCCTTGCAGCTTCAAGATGGAAGTGAGTCAAGAATGTCACTAGCAGGTGTAAAAGCATAATAATTGCTGAAATCATGGAAAGATATTTTACCGTTCCAAGATAACACCAGCCCAAAAATTATCACTTTCATTATCCATCACACTCTGATCTTTTCTTATGCACAACTTTATAATAATATATATATATAGATACAGTGAGCTACAAAAGCTGAATGTATGGAGAAATAGAGAGAGAGAGAGAGCAGTTCAATGCCAATGCGGAACTTGGTAAATCTTATTTTTGACAGCTATTTTTAGATATTAACATTGTTCATATGCCAATTGTAAATGCACAAGGCTGCCGCATTAACAAGCTTCAAAAATCATGACATTAACATGAGGGGCATTTTGCACTGTAGGCTCCAATAACTGAAGGTCTTTTGAACCTTTTTTAATCTTTAGCAGCCAAATGCTACCGTGTTCCTTCCACAAACTAGAGGAACATATCCAAATAAATTGTTGACAAGATGAAGAGCACAAACAAGAGTACACGTGTGACAGGTCAGAGAGAGAATGCACATATTGTGTTTGTGTGTGTCCACATGCCACTCTAGACTACATGTACGCACACTAAGCAAAGTCAGGAGAATCCATAGATAGCATGGTGAAAGATGAGAACATCACTACATGAAGTTTCTAGCGATATCCTTCATGAATGATACTCATTTCCAGTAACTATAACAGCTGAACAAGTCTTAGGTATTTCCTGCAATGGAGAGTATTTTGTTACAGATTTGTGTGAAGAACACTATCCTCAATCAAGTGGGTCTGTACTAGACAAATGACCAAAATATCAGCAGGCAACACGTAACGAAAGCAAGTCTAACCTAAACTAATCAACTATATTCATATAACGTGCCAAGGTTCATATCCCCAAGGTTCAAAGACAAGACATGGATAAAGGTTGATATAAAGGCTGGAACCGCTGCCAATGATGGTTCCCACAATATATGCACATAGAATCCTAGCTGCGAATGTAAGAACGCACACATTTCTGCAATATTTATGCATCATAAAACAGCAAAGGTTCTCTTGGAAACAAAGCAATTGAACTCCACTATGAGCAAAGGTAGCTTCAGATCACCCATATGTTCATGATACCTTAGGTGCTAGAGTGGCCAGTGTGTCATCTTGCTTTTCAGCTTTCTCCATTGCTGAACCATCCAATATAGAAGGCAATTTACCTAATAATAAATTAGATCCTGCAATATATAACACCATTGGCCTAAAACTCAAGCTGAAAAAATAGAATTCAAAAGAGAGGAAAATAAAATAGAAGCCCAGAAATCATGGTATTACATCATTGAAGCTATCTGGTCAATTTGCAAGTACATGTGAGGTCAGCTCCGTGGTTCCAGGATAACAAATTAAACTCCATGTGATCGTATTAATCACATGACTATCATCACCAAGACTGCTCCCAACTATATGGAGACTAGCACTACCATTCCAGTATTTACGCTTGTCCATATTATAACAAAAAGAACCATCCCCAGAACAAGAAATAACCAAAGCTCTTGTATAAACCTAGGGTTTAGATATAGATATAAACTTTAACATAAAAAAATAAAGGTGGACTACAGCCTGAATTGTGCAATTTTCAAAAGCCACCAACCTTTTATTCACTAATCCCCTATACTTGCACCAAACCAATGACAGACCAATACATTTCTATTATCAAACATGCAACTCTTTCGGTTTGCTAACTTAGAAATTTCTTTATTTAATGATGATTAGAACAAAGGTGAGTAGGAAACCTAGAGTTCAATACATAGAGATTGCATTATAAATCCTCATTCATTGATCTAACCCACCACCAGTGAGGGCTTAACATGAAACAGATACCAGTTCCAGACAAACACAGATCCACTAAAAAATTATATACACCAGTTGCAGATTGTGTGATAGACATAGTTGGTGGATCTAATGAAGCCGATCAATAAGACCTGATGCTGCCCAACCACTTTCATTGCCATGCGGCTAAGTCACTTGAGCATGTGTGTTAGGCACCCCCCCGTGCGTCGACGCAAAGCATGTGGGTGTGGGTGCAGATTCACATCGGATTCGCCTCCGACGCAGCTCCAGCAGAGTCCAATGCGGTCAGCCGCACGGCTTTGTCCATTTTCTGACATGCACCTGACTCCTGTCAATGACGAGTCGGTGCGGTCAGCATGCGTAGAGGACAATCTGTCCTCTTTTTTCACTAAAGTTTGAAGTTTTGAAAGGCTCACACTTAGGCTTTAACCCTTTCACGTGTGGGCAGTGAGCACCTCCCTCCTATGTCTTTGACTACCAAGTGTCCTACCTCTGGCGAGCAGCAGATTTTCCCAGCGGTGAACCGTCCTTCATTCAAAGCGACCTCAGGCATTCAAAGAAGACCGGCGGGCATGGCAGTGAGCATTAATTAGTGACGGCAACCTAAATCAGTGATTTCGTCTTTGGGTAACTGGGTTTGTGTTTTACAAATCTTTCATTTTTCTTTTTTGGGGTTTCTTACAAATGTTTTCATGTTTAATATCATGTTTATTTCGTTCTTTTTTTATGTGTTGGCCTGTTTCCTACTGATTTGCCCCAATTTATGCATGTTGTTCTGAGTCACTTTTTCATTGTTGTTATTTGTTTGTCGTTAAGTTATTTTATCTTCGTTTGCTTCTTTATTTTGTTAAGTTGTTATGATGTTATTTGTTAATCAATTTCAGTATTTCTGTTCTGTATGAGCCACGTTTTTTCTGTTGAGGAATGTTGTTCTTAGTTATATGTCAGTTATTAGTTAATTCCACATAACTTTTTTGTTTTGCAGTTTTACTTTTTAATTTTACTGAATGCTGGGTTTAGTTTTTGTTTTACAATTATCAATCTCTCATTGCTTGCTGCAAGAATTATTTAGCAGCCATGCAATACACTCTCTGCACATGAAGGAAACTAGGTAGATTGGAAAAGGATAAGATGATGCATGGCTGCATTTTGAGTATTTGACATATTCTTATGATTATATTTATTGGTTAGTTATACCTATAGCTTATAACATTGTCACTTATTTTTATGATTATATTTATTGATTAGATCTTAAAAAGTATTATCCATAGTGTGTGTGTGTGTGTTATATATATATATATATATATGCGGATCTACACTGAAATTTTTTTGGGATTTGCCACACCCCTCACTCAGGTGACATAGCCATGCAGGCTACATCATTTCAGCTCTCTTCTCTCACCACATGTACTTTCGAAACCCTAAAGGCCTAAACTAAAGCCTAACATTACTAACCTAATTTAAAAAGAGAGAAAAAGAAAAATAAATATAAATCCCTAACATAATCACAACTTCCATGTTTATAATTGTCTTTTGATACAATACTAATAAAAGTATTAGGAAAATCAGTATATATTTATTGTGTGTGTGCGTGAAGCACTGTTACAAATAACAATAATATTTGACTATTCTCAAAGTATTGTGAAAAAAAATGACAAAAAACATATGAAACAAAAAAAACAAGGAGAAAAATGTTGGGGCATCTACAACCTTATTTGTGATTTCACAACTTCATAATTCTATAAAAAAAATAGTAGAAATATTGTAATTTCATGGTTTTCTCTATTAAGTTATTAACATTTTATACATTTTAAAAGTTTTCAGTTGATCAAGATCTTCTCAAGTAAAACAATATTTTGAACTAATACCTGAGAAAAATCTTACTAATAAGAACCTGAGAATGTCATTTGTCATGTCATTTGTGACACTGATTCAGAGCAGTAAAAAACTTAAAACAACACACTAAATATTTAAAGTTTAGTAGTAAAATAAACTATAGCAGCAGTTCTAGATATGAGTACATAACTGCATATATGTATACATACATATGTACACGCCATGCATATATACAGACATAATAATATGTAATATATATAAAGGAAAAACTACTTCAAGTAGCACAAGAAAAAAAAATCTGCCTCAGATGGCAAAAGCAAAAAAAAACAGACTAAAAAGAAGAAAAAAAATAGGCTACTAAAGAAAAAAACCTAGGCTTTCAAGTAACTAGGTGCTTTCATATGGTAGCTTGCTAGGAAGAGCTAGGTCAAGCCACGAACCTAAGGGCCTAGGCACAAGCCTAAGTGAATTTTTAACGACATACTCAGTAACCAAAAATTTCATCTCTCCCTTTCTCTCTCTCTTCAATTTCTTTCAGATTTTATTTTTTTCTTTTTTGGTTACCCTGTATCAATGATTAAAGCACGAAGTCCATTTTCACAGTGGTGGTCAACAGACAAAAACTGTTCTTCTCAACTATTTGTTCTTTGAGTTTTCATGGTCTTCCAAAGTTCTTTTAACAAAAAGGAGTCATGAACTTCATGAATCTTTGAAGCATGATAAGATCCGTTTTAAGAAAAGTTCTTAAATTGTTAGTATCAAAATATGATATAGTATATATATGAACTTTTATTTTCATCCCTTTTTCCTTATTCAACAATTTTTTCCTTTTTCCCTGATCCTTTGTCTTTTTCATGCCTATTGCCTTTTCCTCAAACTTTCTTTTTTATTTCTATCTCCTTAATTGTTCACAACATACGAAACTGCCCAAAGAATATCAGACCACAGAAAAGACCTGCCCTTGTGGAAGTTGCATTACTCCTAAATGACAGTACCTAATGAATGGATACACCTCATCTAGTTGAGCTTCTAAAGATAACGGTAAAATGTACTCACACTATCAAGAAAATCAGCAATTCCTTGAAGCTCCTTTGGACAACCAACTATCATTCAATTGAATTGCCCAAATGCTTACTTTTAGCATTGGAAATATACAACGTCAGTACAAAACAACAAGAATGCAAACTAATAACAAGAGGACTGTGTATTCTTGCTAGAAATAAAAAACTGCAACATAGATAAACCAATACCTCGATCAAACAGTATGGAAAGCAACTCGGGTGCCTACATGGGAAGATTGACATGGCTTAATAATTCATGCAACTAACAAACAGCAGAAATGCATTAGAAAATATATAAAAATTTAAAAGAGAAATAATACAGAACTTAATGCATGTCAAAGGTTAAAATTTACGTTTTTCACCCGTGAATTTTTAAGGACCATGATCATAGAATAGACTGATAACTATCCAAAATATGCATTTGGACAAACTTCCCCTTAATCGATAATGCTAGAAGTAACATCTGGCAATGCCCCACTATGGAGTACAGGTAAAGGTTTATAACTTTATACATTTATTTGACTACATTAAGAATTTCTTTGCCTGAAGTGTGAAAAAAAAAAAAAAAAAAAAAAAAAAAAAAAAAAAAAACTTGTTATTGTAATGCCACAGTTTCGTTTAGAAGAATCAGGTAATTTCTTGAGGCAGTTAGTTGCTAACTTTCTTCTCACAGCATGTCATCACCATTGTTACAGGTTTGAGTTCCATGAAATCTTTTATTAGCTAACCGGTTTACTTATCTCAGCCATTTCATGCATGAGGATCCAAGAACTACTTGTGCCACATTGGTTTGGGTCATATTAAATATGGATGCATTCTCAGCTCTTATGCATCATCTTCCAGATTAATCAGGTTCACACAAGTCTAGTTCATTCGAAGAAGAGGCCTTTTTGTTGGTTGCGAGGTCATTACTTTATGCAAGCATTTTCAGATATTGTATTACGGCAGCTCTCTGTTAAGGGAAGGTGTCACTGTTGTCCTCTTGTTTCATCTTGTTCCCTTATTCAACAAATTTTTCTTATTTCTTCCCCAATTCTTGGGACTTTTCATGTGTGTTACCTTTTCCTCAAACTTTCTTTTTATCTGTATCTCTGTATTTGTTCATAATATCTTACTTAATCTTAAGTTTTCTCTCATTAGTAGTACTAAATTTCATCTACTTAACCTGACAAATATACTCTTGCATCCATCACCAATCTACCTGAGAGTACACATGTCCCAATACAGTATAACTAATTAGAGTTAGTTTTTCCAGCCACTGCAATAGAAAAGCAAACACCACATATGGACAATAATCTACATCTTGTGGCATGAATACATACGAAGATGACATGAATATTTTAAAATAAAATTCTGAAGGTTCCTTGTTCAGTTGCAAGGATGTACTTTAATATGGTCATCAACTTCTAACTTCTCTTTTGCAATAACCGGTCCAGCATCCAAAGCTCGAACTGTATATGCAAGTGAAACACCAGTTTCCTTAACACCATCCTGTTGCCAAAGTTTAAGAAACATGTAATATGATTGGCATCCAAATATAAGCCAAATGAAGAACAAAACTAATTGAATCTGAGCTTGTACTTGTAGCTAATAGCCTAATACCTGTAAAGCCCTTTGAACAGGAGCAGCTCCACGATATAACGGCAACAAACTGGGATGAATGTTAAGAGTGCCTACGAAATTTATGGAACTAATCATTCCACAAGCAAAATTCTGGACAAGATTTTTAAAAAATCAGAGGTTCTTTTCAATAATCAATATGATGCTTAAGTTGTCATATTGTTGAAAGGACTGTTAAAATCACACATAAAAGATCAATCTGCATCAACAATGCAAAAGTAAGGACTGAACTACAAACTTCGAAAGGCAGGGGCAATTTCACAGCCTACTCCATTAGGCAGGACCTTTTGCAAAACAACCCAAGTTTTTACTATATTTTTTGTTCTGACAACCATTAAGATGCTACAATCAATAACAGAGGATGTAGGAGGATGGTTTATATGCTGGCTCCTCGCTGTAAGCAGACAGGTTTTCCAAAGGCAAAGTCACTGTTTGAGACATTACAGTAGTGCTTAGTATGGTACCCCTATTCTATTAACTAATAATTTTCTGCATGCATTTTCAAATGTCGTGCAATCAACCTTACGAACTGGTCATGTCTCCTGCAAATATTTTGAATAAAAGGCACAGGAAAATTACTAAGCAACTGAAAAAATGCTGAATACTTTAATTTCAGAAGCACAAGAAGTCATCCACAGATTATTTACAAATTTGTGCATCACTGACTCACATCAGATACCAAATATACAAAAGTCCACTTTTTTGGTATCAGGAACCAAATCTTATTAAACCTATGATGGTCAAATTCATTACATAAAATAATAAACTGGAAAATATCAGCCTAGAAAGGCATATATTCCAAGCATGCCCAAAAAATCTAAACCACTTGGAACATAACCTGTAAAAATTTTAGATGCCCTTTTCATGGGAAACTACAAGTATATCACCCACTCCACCATGGTGATTCAAAATAACATGGTTCATGTGGTAAGACCAGAACAAAAGAACAAATTACTATCAACAACAAGCTCAATTCAGGTTATCAACTAACCACACTGTGGTATCTCAAGGAACCTTCTAGGCAAAATATTTCCATAAGCTGCTGTAATGCAAACATCCGGTCTTAGGGCCCTTAAATCAGCTAAAAAATTTTCCTGCATAAAACTACAAAAAAGATTCAGGAATTAAGAAGCCTTAATTTTTTTTCTTGAAACAAACAGGCCAAGGAGAAAATACCAAAGCAAGTATCATACAGGGAAAAAGATAGCTTGTGGATTGTGCTTAAACAATTTCACAAAATGCTCAATTGAAATGATGTAGTGATGTTAACATCAATACAAACAAATTTAGTAAGAGAACAAGATAAAGTAGCTAAAAGCAAAAGCTGCACATTTAATTGAGAAAGCAAAGGGTGGCAGATTGTTTTAGACTTTAGTACAAGTCTATGAAAGGTGCAGTTCATGTTAACAGAAATTTGTGAACCATTTAGACCCAATCTAAAGGTCTGGTAAACTTCGTTCCAGCCAAAAAGTAGGAAAGATCCTCATTTTGATGTTCCTTGTCCACACTGAAGGTACCATAAAATATTTAAGTCGTTTGCTGGATCAAGACAGCTGGAGAAAATGTTAGCATCATAGAAGATGTCATTTGTAGCAGAAGGCTATCCTCTTTTCCAGAAAGCTATCATGTGAATGCCCTAAGGGCATGCTATAATTCAACCAAAGGCATAGAAATTGCTGCTTAGCTGATCTTCCATATGAACAATTGACATTTCTTTCTATTTGGATATGAAAATCAAAGACATGATTGATCTCTTGCCTTTTTACTCTGCCATATACAAACTTGTTGAATCTCGGCATACAAATTCTGTAAAACTATTTTCTTGCATAAATGCTCTAAGCACCTGCATGGATTGACATTTTCCCCGTTTAATGTATCTAAGCTTACCCTTGTTCATGGATGCACCATGCATCCTTAGCCATTCAAAGTTTAGTAAGATTGATTGCAAATTCTTACTCTGCCAAACCAAGTAGGAATCATTATTTTCAAGCATAGTTGTTATCATTAGATGTAACAGGGGTAACCTCCCTTGTTAGAATTTAAAGATTAGACATTATGTAAGTATACATATGTATATTTCATATATACTGTCATACATCTAGTTTCATGTATGATTTGTATATATGAATATCTATGTATGCATAGGTGTTTATGTATTGTATTTTATTTGTTTCTTCTTCCTTTTTATGTACTTTTTTTTATTTCTTTTCTTTTTCTTTTTTTACCTTTTCTTATTTTGTAAAGGGGAACTAGCTGTTGGGAGAGCTTCCAACGGCTAGATTTCTAGCCGTTGGAGCTGGCCCAACAGCCAACTCCTCCTTCTTCTCTCCCTTTCATTGTACTATAAATAAGGGACTGTTGTCCCTTGTTTTGTTAAGGCTTTTAGGCCTCTCTTGTGTTCTCTTCTCTTGAGATTAGTATATTTGATATCTTCTCCTCAAGTTTGAGGTTTGGTTGTGCATTACCTATTGAAGGTGTTGGGATCTTCAAGAGTGTATCTCTTGAAGCATTTGCATTCTCAAGATTGGGACTGATTTACATCCCTTTCATCACAATGTCCAAAGTTGACCCTCAAAGGAGTGTTGTCTCAATGACAACAGCAGTTAATAAAAATTGTGAATAGCATTGACCGCATTAAAACCAACAGCCAAACCAATTTCCAACTCAAACAGTAATACAAGCTCTTGCCAATAGCAGTCAGCACTGGATGAAAATAACATAAGTTCACAAGATGTAAATTTCTTCGCTAATTTGATTTCTTCAATTCCTCCTACCAGAAAAAACAACAAAGGATTAAAATTGAAGCCGTTGCTGAAAACTTTACCCATATTTTTATTCTCCGGTCTGGCCAAAATTCCTATACTAACCATATAATGTTGTTCTAGCTGATCCAACAGTGGTCCAAACTATGAGACTTATTTCCAAAAATTCTCAATATTCACACTCTAATGAATGTCAACTAATTAAAGCCAATCCAGTTCTCCCTTCTTATCGCAGCTTCAAGAATGATAAATAATGTTTCCTCTGCTCTCCAATTCAAGCTGCAACCTCTCGTTATATGATTCCTTAGTCCAAATACCATATTATGTAGCACAAGAGGGGGAAAGCAACAAGGATAGTGAGAAGTTACTTCTCATTCATTAGCATTATAATTACTAAATCTCTTATTTAGTTATACCATTACTCTTATTATCGTGACTAACATTGCCTGAAATGCATAAAAAGTAACAATGAGAAATGTGCCTTCTAAACAGGATATCTACAACAGAAACCCCAAATATGTTCATCATAACGTGTATATATGGTATGGAAAAGCAAAACATTCTATGCAGAACTCCTGGTATACAAGAACAAATGTTTAAGAAGACAATACAATGTTATTACTTATTAGACAAATCCAATAAGCTAATAATCGAAAAAGAGTATTAAAATAAAATTTATGTTAAGTCAAATTTAATAATAAGCCAACAACAAACATTCTCAAATTAACATTTTAAGTGTAAGAAGCAGATAACAAAAGTTTACCTCCCCAGCTTTCTCAGGTGTAAAAATAAGATGATGAGGAAAGCCACTGTCCAGAGCATGTTCTGCAACAGGGGATGGAAGTTGCCTTCTCCCTCTAAGCCTAGCAGAAGGTGGTTGAGTGACAATTGCTACCAACTAAAAGGAATTATCAATTACTTCCATCACGCTAGCAACATAACACCCTCTGGTACCACCGTACCAGCATTTGGAAGTTTACAGGAAATCCATGCAAAATGTAATAACAACAATTGGGTGAACTAACAAAAAAGTGCAGCTAACTTGGAAGTTGGTTCAAATATTATGATATTGAAATGAAATGATGGATGAACAATGACCATATTGACATGTGATGATTGATATTTGAGTGGTAAAAGAGTGCATATCCTCTTCAACAACAAAAGATGACTTTAAAGGCAACATGCACTATCCAGTGAAAGGAGTACAAAAGGAATCTGGTTAAGCATAAGGTTACATCAACAACCACCCTAGCTTTTCTCCCCTTCTACCTTGGCAACATTTGATGGTATATGAATGTTCTCTGCCCTAAGACTATACTGCCTGTTTGATTATTACACATCAATGCTCTCTTTTGTTTAAATCAAGAGACCTGCAACCTGGATACTGACACCATGTTGAGAATTAACATTCCAAGGATCTCTGGTATTTCCTCTGGTCTTAACATTTTAAATTGCTTCAAGCGTCTAAAATTTTGATTAGTGATTTTCTTTCACTTTCTCAAATAGCAAAACCAAGTCATTATAGACTGAGTTAACCTGCATCAATGGTATCCAAGCATTTTAATTTTATATTAACGCAATTAGCAGACCCCTTGGACTGCTTCAGGTAGGCATTTATGCTTCTCTTATGATCTTGATGATTTTATCTAGCCTTGATTGGGCTTCTTAATCATTAGATTAGTCTGTCTTCTACTTTTCAGGAAGAATTCCTATTTTTCTGAGGGCAGAATACTACAAAATGGATAACAAGGCTAAGCTTCCACAAGCAACGGGTTTGGTAATTTGAGATGAAAAACAAAAGCAAAGGATGAGTACAGTAATGAGTTAAAGTTTTAGGCCAAAGCAAGTCTCAATGACAATCAAAATGTCGTTCAAAATTTGAAAATCATGATTAGTGCTGCTTGATTAAACGAAAAAAGAAGTTCTTGTATTGCAGACTTTAAAAAATAATAATAAATAATATGAAGGAAGGAAAAGGACAACAACACGAGTTGCAGCGGATTATGTACACATGGATTCACATCGGATTATTTCCTCATGTGAATCCATGCGTTTATTTTTATGTATTTTCCATATGTATTATGTACACATAACAGATGCCTGAAGACAGTTGTATCTGGAACCAAGTCACTTTGGCGCTGTAACCCGTTCGTGTTGCAAAACTCTATCGTTCTTTTAAGTCTTCTCAAATCTGCGTTTTCATTAGACAGATAACTATAAGCTTAACATTTCAAAAGTAGGTCGTCCCAGCATGCTCACCTTCAGGCTTCAGCATACACTATCAGGCCTTATATGAAGGAACTCAATAGCCAATCTAAAAATCTCTAGATAAAGCATCTTCTCATCGTGGTAGGGCGAAAGAAGAAGGAAGCAACATTAATGCCTGTCGCTACTCGACAAACAGTCACCACATCCAAACGACTTCTTCCTTACGTCGTTTGGCGATCGAGTTTTTAATCGAGTAAACGACAGCACGTTGTTCGGATGAAAAGTCTCAGATGAGCAAGAAAAGAAGAGTGGATACTCAAGAAAATCCCACCTCAAAGATGGAATCCGCGGCTTGTGAGGCATCCATAATCTTACCAAGAACATTCACAGCCACCACCTGGCATATGAAAGGGCGAGTAAGAAGCAAGGAGATGGGAAAGAAAGAAGTAAAAATGGAGTAGGAAAGATAAAGAACTAGCCTGAGGCGAACCAAGGAAGACCAGTCGCTTCTTGCTGAAGACATTGTCATCCAAGCCCTTCTTCCCCCTCGGACCTAATCCCGATGCGCAGCAGAAGCGTCGGCCAACCAGCAGCGACGAAGGGGAGGGCGGCATTTCCCCCACTCTCGGACGCGCCTTCCCTTCCTGCTACTACCGTTGTTGCCGCTACTGCTGCTACAGCTATGGATGACCACAAAAGCCGGTGAGGAAGCGGGGCTTTTCGAGTCCGAGCCGACTGGTCCCGGAGTTCAATCGAGTCCGATCTGCACTCACCTGCAAATGGGACGATCGGAACGTTTCCAGATTTGGATCATCAAAAGCAAGATTAGAATTCGGATCCGGAAAAGCAAGCCCGTTCAAGAAACGGACCTGGGTTGAGTTCACATCTCGGTCCGCACCAAGTACCTCTAATGGAGCAGTCTGATTAAAATAAAAATTTATTTAATACTTAGCAAAGGGGATAAAACCACCGACCGCTTGTAAAGAACTTGCAGAACGTGATCTCGGGATCTGCTTAATAAAACATTAAAAATGAATAGTTTGTGAATTAGATAAAAATCAAACATATATCACAGGATAGGAAATAAAAAACCGTAACGGGAAGAAGTTGAACCGACCCTCATGTTTGGTTTTCCGTCGGACGGCGAGTTTTACGGTACTGAGTCGCCGACGATCAAATGGAGCAGAGACACGAGCCAAGCTGCCGCCCATCTCAATTCTCATGCCATGTGGCCGTTTTTGAACCGCTGGATTACTCCAAATTTAAAATCAACACATATGATGCCGTAATGCAAATATATAACAATCAAATATATCAAAATATTGACATGATATTAAATTAACTTTCAGAGGTTAGTGTAGACAGCCACCATGAGGCTCTGCCACTGGAAGGCTCTTTCTTTCACGAGATCCATCAGATGGGAGGAAGAAGGAGTTTGATTTGCCGAATCAAACCCTGCTGGAGTTTAGGCCTCCGACAATATTATTAATGCAAAATAATACAATTTGCGATACGCGAGAGGATATCATCTAAACATGTGTGAACAACTTAATTTTACAAGTTAGACAACATTACAATTTCCAAACTTGGGTTTGTTCAGAGAATTAAGTCTATATCAAGCAAGTATGTTGACCCATCATGGAATGCCTCTATGCTCAAATGACCTTACCGACTGGAGAGAATATGCGGGGTAATACAACCTCATTCTAGTCAGATTTATGATACGGTGATAAAATTATACTATTATTGGTTACCACGGTCGGTATGGACATTATAGGCAGTCCGTAAGCTGTTATAAATATGCATTTATGTATCACAAATAATTATAATTCACATGATAAGCTTCATAATCTAATCATCATGCGTATTAGTGAAAATTTGAACAACAAATGACAACAACCCATTCCAATTAAAACGCGTCGGTGCCGTGGGGGCTAGCATAACTTTTCGGTGGGTTGGTGTCGCCGATAAGACGCTTTGATTCTTATACGCGCTATGAGGGTTATATGCACTATGAGGGTGAAGTGCAATATAAATGCAAATTCTTTTCACCAGATAGTAACATAATAAAATTAGGGGTCATTTGGCCACATGATACTTAGTAAGTATTTTATAAATCTGCCTCAAAAAATTTGGACAGATTTTTTAGCTAAAACTGAAAGTTATGATACTAATTAGCTTTGATTAAACAGTTGTCGATGGGCCTAAAATTTAAGTCGACGACATGATGCAGGATTTCGCAGTTTTATATTTGTTTGAGTTAAAAAGCAGAGCTAAGAACGTGTCATACCCGTCATTTAGTTTGACTGGACTCCCTTTTAGTCTGTCGAGGATGTCACGAATGAGTTCTTTATTGTTATCTACACTATGAAAATACGCTGCACACATAAGATTCAGAAAAATACAAGCGGCTTTATTCTACTAAAACTTCGTAAGCTGCCGCACTCAGCAATCGTGCACAGAATTAAAGAACCGAAGCTCGCGTCTGTAAAAGCAGAGATGCTCGGACCCACCACAGCTTGGCTCGTCGATCGTGGACCAACTTGGAACACATTGCCCACGTAAAACAAGCATACAGGGCACGATCCGGGTTAATTGCAACGGGATCCTCGCATTGGGGTCCATATTCGAAAGACAGCGTTGTTTTGATCAAATTTGCAAGATAACTATTTGAATCTTTTTATTTCTCATGATCAAATCTGCAAGATAACTATTTTATTTTTATTTTTCATTGTTGGTGCCTATTTTAAGAGGTTTTTTGGCATTAGGGACAAAGTATGGGTGTTTCATGAATTTGTTTTAAAATTAAGATAAATTCATATAATCTTTTTTGTGAATCTTTTAAATTTTAAGGTAGATTCATGCAACATTACTAAATTGGAGAGGGCTCTCTGCATGACTTCCCATAACACTCAAGTGGCCCTAATTTTCTTAGAGCATGAACAAATATTAACTTAACTCAAACAAAATACGTTTCTAGATAAATTGGAGAATCCCATTGCATATGAGAATCTTAAAAACTTGAGAATTATCAAAAGCGATGAGATATAAGGTCATCAATCACCCAAAAGAATAACTCACATCCGACTCATATCCTGCATCGGATGATAGACTCATATCCCCTCCAGTCACTGGCCAACCCATGAAAATTTCATGACTTTTTTGAAAATAAAAAAAAGTTTCGGAGGGAGTTTTCCAATTTGTATCAATTACTGTAAAATTTCCTAAATTTTAGGAGTATTTGAAAAATACTAGAAATGGAAAACGAATAAATCAGAATGCGGGAGGCCCAATTGTCGGTTTTGTGCTCTTTCTATTCCTTACGCTGCTACGCATGGTTTTTCCCGCTCTGCTGGCTGACCAGTCCTCGTTTCATCCTGCTCCGCCACCATCATCGACGGAGGAACGGTCGTGGAACGTGGTGAATTGGGCTCCGAGAAGAGAGGTGCGGGCACATGGCTGCGTCGAGGGTGAGGCCCGTCGCCGCGACGATCGCAGCGGCGGCGGCGGCAACTGCTGGCGTGGTGGCTCTGCAGCGTGGTGAGAGGGGGTTGGTGGAAAATGAGCGTGGGGAGAGAGGGAGCGCCCTGGAGAGCGTCAGGAGGCGGATTCAGGCCACGGATGGGGTCGTCCCCAGCAGGCAGGTACAGGAAGCGTCGCTTATGGGCAGCAGCAGGATCAATCCGTTGGACGTCCTCGTGATCGGTGGCGGCGCCACCGGTTGCGGCGTCGCCCTCGACGCAGCCTCAAGGGGACTCCGCGTGGGGCTAGTTGAGAGGGATGATTTCTCGTCTGGGACCTCTTCCAGGTCGACCAAATTGATCCATGGAGGTGCGCCATACGTTACATTTGTAGTTGTTCATGCTCTGTTTGTATTTCATTTGTATTCCTCTGAGGGTAAGTGGAAAATGCACATACTATTATCCGGCGGTTCCTATCGATATAGTTTTTCTTCCACCCCGATTTCCTTTTAATTATTCCCTTTTTTAATTCTTTTTTGGAGCATCGATCGCAATTCTCCTCGTTTGTTTGGTTCTCGGACAGATTACGGGTTCTTACTAGCTTAATCGTGAAGGAATACACTATTTGTTCAAGTTCTCTTACTTCGCCAGAGTAGAGGAAAGAGATCAACTGCCTACTAATTTCTTCGCTGATGCGAATTTTAGTTCCTACTTCCTGGCTTTTGTTGAAAGCAATTACGATTTTGATTGTGTAACTTGTTGGGAATCGGCAGTTATTTTAAGAAGAAAATTCGCATATGTTACGAAGATTACAGCTTATTTATTTTTGCGTGGGGTTAACTCATGGAGCACATAGAGACACCTACATGTATAGGAAGCAGAGCATTTCGTTGTATCTCCGTTCATGCATTGGGTAATCGCAAGGGGGGCAGTGTATTAATTATTGATATTTCTTGAAATTATTGATATCACCACGTGGGGATAACTACCGGCGAGACACTGTGATGCTATGCGAGATGTGATGTTTGTTCGCTGGTCGTCATGAACAAGTGGACGCACAAACCTCGATGCGGTTGTAACGAGGTCTAATTTTTCTGTACCTGTTTCAGTTTGTTTACAGGTACGAATTTTCATTTCGGACTTTTTCAGGTGTGCGTTATTTGGAGAAAGCTGTATTTAATCTTGATTATGGGCAACTTAGGCTGGTTTTCCATGCTCTTGAAGAGCGTAAGCAAGTTATCCAGAATGCACCACATCTATGCCATCCTTTGCCATGCATGACTCCTTGTTTTAGCTGGTTTGATGCAGTATACTATTGGTTGGGTTTGAAACTATACGATTTGGTTGCTGGTCCCAGAATGCTTCATCTATCTCGCTATTACTCAGCCAATGAGTCAGTAGAACTGTTTCCTACACTTGCAAGGAAAGGTCCCAGTGGAAATCTGAAAGGAACAGTTGTATATTATGATGGGCAGATGAATGACTCGAGACTTAATGTTGGATTAGCTTGTACTGCTGCATTGGCTGGTGCTTCTGTTCTTAACCATGCAGAGGCAATTTCCTTTCATAAGGACGAGGTCTCTGAGCGAATAACTGGTGCTCGCATCCGCAACAACCTAACAGGTGCAAGGCTATGTCACTCTTTTTCAATGTCTTAATAAAATAATATTATATTTTTGTTACTTTTGAAATTTAATATGGGCTAGTGCCTTTGCTCCTTTTCTCTGATGGTTATTATTACGAATTCCTAAATAGGTGTCTAATGACTACTTTGATGTGTAATTATGAAATTGACCAACTAGGAAAAGATCTTTTTCCCCTTTTGCTGTAATGATAAATGTTAGTAATCAGGGCAGAGTGATAGAAATGTAGCACCAATATCTGTAACCCGAAAACAGCACTCAAGCAGGAAGATAGAGAGAGAGAGAGAGAGAGAGAGAGAGAGAGAGAAAATGAAAACAAGAAGAAACTGAGGAGAAGAAGCCGTAGCCAAAATGGTTTGCACGGCCTCTATTTATAATCTCATTTTCAGAATTCTAAGAGTCTCCAATCGTAGAATCCTAGGAGATTTCACAAGCTTCAAGGACATTAATTACATCATAGAAACCTAAGAGACTTCACATATTACAAGGATATTAACTACAACATAGAATCCTAGGAGACTTCCCATATAACAAGGATATTAACTATAACATAGAATCCTAGGAGACTCTTCACATGTTACAAGGACATTAAATATTTTAACACATTCTACAAGGAGGTGGAATCCTAAGAGACTCCTCTTCAACGTGCTGGTGAAGGATTTATATTTTAACACCCTCCCTCAAGTTGTGCATGGTTTTGCACCATGTACAACTTGCCTTTTAGAAACCAGAATCGTTCCTTTGTTAATCCTTTTGTAAATAAGTCTGCAACTTGTTCATCTGTACGAACATAAATAGGCTGAATTTCCTTGTCTTCCACCTTTTGTCTAACAAAGTGTTGATCAATCTCAATGTGCTTTGTTCGACCATGTTGTACGGGATTAAAGGCAATGTTAATAGCGCTTTGATTATCGCACATTAACATTGATGTTTTAATCTTTTCTCCAATGTCTTCTAGCAAATGTCTAACCCATGTAACTTCAGCAGTACCTGCAGCCATGCATCTGTATTCAGCTTCAGTGCTGGATCTTGCTACTGCCTTTTGCTTTCGACAACTCCAAGACACAAGATTACGTCCAATGAAAATACAAAAACCAGAAATGGACTTTCTTTGATCGGGATCTCCAGCCCAATCTGCATCTGTGAATGTCATAAGTTGATGTCCAGTAGTTATATTTTCACTCTTACCATAAACTAAGCCATCTCCTGCTGTCCCTTTAAGATATCTTAATATTCTTTTGACAGCATCCATGTGAGTATCTCTAGGTGCATGCATAAATTGGGATACTTGATTCACAGCATATATAATATCTGGTCTAGTAAATGTAAGATATTGAAGTGCCCCAACAATACTTCGATATTGCGTAGGATCTTCATATAACTCCCCATCTTGAGCACTTAGTCTTTGATTTAGAACACTAGGAGTTCCAACAGGCTTACAATCAGACATACCTGACTTTTTCAACAAATCCAACGTGTATTTCTGTTGTGTCAATGTGAGGCGATTATTGTGCCTATCAATCTCCACTCCAAGAAAGAATCGTAAATCACCAAGCTCTTTCATTTTGAAGTTTTGCATCATCAAAACTTTAGCTTCTTCTATGTGTTTTTCTGAATTGCCTGTGATAACAATATCATCAACATATATAAGAAGTAAAGTAAATATGTTTTCCTTTCGATAAATGAAAAGAGAGTGATCTAGAGGACATCTCCGAAAACCACATTCTTGAATCTTGCAAGAGAAACTGTCAAACCACGAACGTGAGGCCTGTTTAAGTCCATAAATAGATTTTCTTAGTTTGCAAACCCATGCATGAGAGTCTCCTTTCGTGTATCCTGGAGGTTGTTCCATATATACTTCCTCCCTTAAATCACCATGAAGAAAAGCATTCTTCACGTCCATTTGATGTAGTCTCCATCCATATTCAACTGCCAATGATATAATCACGCGAATTGTTCCCATTTTGATCACAGGGCTGAATGTCTCATCATAATCTTCTCCATATTGTTGTGTAAACCCTTTTGCTACTAACCTTGCTTTGTGTCTTTCTATGCTGCCGTCAGGTTTGTATTTAATTTTGTATACCCATTTGGAGCCCACTACGTTCTTTTCGTGTGGCCTCGGAACGATCTCCCATGTTCCACATTCATGCAAGGCATCCATTTCTTCTTTCATAGCCTTTCTCCAATGATGTGATTTTGATGCTTCATCAAATGAAGTAGGTTCTTCCTCCTTGCCAACTTTTGCCATGAATAACTGAAAATCAAGTGATAAAGAATCATAGCTAACCCACCTGTGAATGGGATGACGAATGCGTTGGGATCTTCTAAGGTGGGGCATGTTGTCTTCTTCACTGTGAGCATCTCTGTCCCTTAGTCGTCGACTGTAGATAAGACCCGAATACCGATGTGCATCGTTGCTCTGTTCATTATTGTTTTCGTGATGACTTAATGACTGTGTTGGATCTTCTTGATTTTCACTTTGAGCCATATCCGACGGTTGTATTGCTCTCTCTGAATCTTCACTTTGAGGCACATCATTTTCTATAACAGGATCTGCATTGAATAACTGTGTACTGGTCCAGGGATCATAAGATTCAATGGTCATAGGCATTTCATTTGTATTATCAAAACTATGTTCATCAAAAATGACATTTCTTGAAGTTTTGATACGTTTAGTTGTTGGATCATAGCATCGAAAACCTTTATATTCATCAGCATATCCAACGAATCTACATTGAATAGCTTTGTCTTGAAACTTGTTCCTCAAGGCAGCATCAACGTGAACATAGCATACACAACCAAAAACCTTCAAGTTCTTGTAATCAGGTTGTTTGCCTAAGAGTGTAAAATATGGCGATTTAGACATCAAGAGTGTCATAGGCAAACAATTTATTATGTATATAGCAGTATGGAAGGCTTCAGTCCACAAGGAAATGGGCACATTAGTATCATGCATCATGCTCATGGCGCTTTCAACTATATGTCGATGTTTCCGCTCAACTACACCATTTTGTTGTGGTGTGTAAGGGCAGGAAATTTGTCTAGTTATCCCTTTTTCACGTAGAAATTCAATAAAATCAAGCGAGGAATATTCTCCCCCTCCATCACATTGAAAATGCACCACATTGGATGAAAATTTAGTTTGAATCATGGCATAGAAGTTTCGAAATATGTGAGGTACTTCTGATTTGTGTTTCATGAAGTAAATCCAGGTGAAACGTGAGTAAGAGTCAATGAATAAGACATAATATCTTGACCCAGACATGGAATCAATAGGGGCTGGCCCCCATACATCAGAAAAAATAGTTTCAAAAGGTTTGGAAGCCCTTTGATTTATATTATGGAAAGGTAAAACATGACTCTTACAAAGTCCACAACTTGAACATTTTTTGACACTTGAAGTAAGAGGTAAACTTGATCTTGGAATGAGACTATCTGTGACAAGTTTTTCAATGAAATGTCGACCACAGTGTCCTAGCCGACTATGCCACAAATCAGACTCCAAAAATTGGTTAGGGCCCCTTACTTTTGATTGAAAATGGCAAGAACTTGGCACTGATGACGCATTATGAGAAAGAGAAAATGTCTTCAATCCTATATCAAAAGTGGATGAATCCTTGGGTAGACATTCCTTGAGGACGTACATATTCCCTTGACGCTCCCCTCTAGCGAACATTTTCTTCGTTTGGAGGTCCTTGACATAGACAGAAGAAGGTGTGAATTCAACAGAAGAGCTTGTATCATCAATGAGTTTAGAAATGGATATGATGTTCTTTTTGATATTGGGAGCAAGAACAACATTAGACAGTGATAGAGACGAGGATGACAATGGAATATGTGCATTTCCAATATGTGTAATAGGATGAGATTTTCCATCACCTGTTATAATGCAACTTCTACCGTAATGAGGGGATAAGTTAGTCAATTTACCTGCATTTCCTGTCACATGGGTAGCTGCACCTGAATCCAAGAACCATTCTCCCTGCTCATTTTGCTTTATAGTCATCTTTGAGAATGCGGCCATCAATAGCTGTTGCATATCTTCAGCGGTGGATTTAGAACTTTGTCCTCCTTGTTTATAATCATGTCTTACTCCTTTGTTTTTATTTTGAGGATTAAACCAACATTGTGCCTTCATGTGTCCTTTCTTGTTGCACTGAAAACAAATTGGTATTTTTCTTGAAGTATCCAAAGGAGACATACCTTGGTTATGTGGTGTTGGTAGAATGCCACGACCACCATGGTTGGAGTTCCCATGGCTCTTACCAAACTTTACATTCATAGCCAACACATTTTGGGAGTTCCCTTGATCAGTCCTTTCAATGACTCTTTTCATATTCATTTCATGTTGGAGAAGTTTACCTTGTAGTTCGTTGAAGGAAGGCAGAACAGGAAGGACCTCAAGAGCTGTAATAAAAGCATGATAATCATGCCCAAGTCCATTCAAGGTTTGCTGCACCTTTTCCTTATCAGAAATGTTATTCCCTGAGGCAGCAAGTTGGTCTGCGACGGCCTTAATACGCCCCAAATAATCCATGATAGACGTTGAACCTTTGCTCAAATTCTGAAATTCTTTCTTTAAGTACATAATTCGAGCTTCTGATATTTGGGAAAAGGTATCAGCAAGGGTTTCCCATAATTCTTCTGCAGTACAATCATCAGAAACTGAAAGTAACACTTGTTGAGATAAAGTGGACAAAATATACGCAACCAGACTTTGATCACGTCTCATCCACATAGCATGTTCAGGATTGTTGTCTTCATGAACAGCAATAACTTCTCCTGCCTCATTTTTTATTTCCTGTAAGACGGATATTGGTGGAGCCTTTGTTGAACCATCGAGATGTCCAAAGAGGCCTTGACTTCTTATGAAAGGCATGATTTGCCTTTTCCAGATCAGATAATTCTCATGGTTGAGTTTTTCGGTAATAAGGTGAGGAAGAAAACTTGAGGACATGCCAGAATGCGAAAGGTTTTCCATGACAGCAGAAAAGAATGGTATATAGGTAGAAGATGAGAGGGAAAGAAGACACGATATAACAAGATGTGTCCTTGGTAAGCAAGAAGAAAAAAGGAACAAGAATTGCGCAAGAGAAAAGTAAATTCAGGATAGAGACAAGATGAGAAAAGAGTTCTAACCAGATCAGACCTGTTTGGGCATTTCGTTTGGTAGAGATAACGTAACCTGGCTCTCTGATACCATGATAGAAATGTAGCACCAATATCTGTAACCCGAAAACAGCACTCAAGCAGGAAGATAGAGAGAGAGAGAGAGAGAGAGAGAGAGAGAGAAAATGAAAACAAGAAGAAACTGAGGAGAAGAAGCCGTAGCCAAAATGGTTTGCACGGCCTCTATTTATAATCTCATTTTCAGAATTCTAAGAGTCTCCAATCGTAGAATCCTAGGAGATTTCACAAGCTTCAAGGACATTAATTACATCATAGAAACCTAAGAGACTTCACATATTACAAGGATATTAACTACAACATAGAATCCTAGGAGACTTCCCATATAACAAGGATATTAACTATAACATAGAATCCTAGGAGACTCTTCACATGTTACAAGGACATTAAATATTTTAACACATTCTACAAGGAGGTGGAATCCTAAGAGACTCCTCTTCAACGTGCTGGTGAAGGATTTATATTTTAACACAGAGTACTTTTTCAGTAGCTTCGGGAAGGAAAAATACTGGTACATTTTTCAGGATGCTGGCGGCACTCATGAATATGTATACAAAATATGCAAATATCCTTTCAGCTCCCAAGCAAAAAATAAAGAGTTTGTGGTTTTAGCAAATTGAACTGAGGTGTCAAAGGGCACTGGTGAAATCACGAAAAAGTATATAATTTGAGCTTCTGCTGCACTTTTCTTTGCAATGGTATAAATCTTTCAAAGCGTTATTGAGCAATTTTTCTATATATATTTTCACATTATTTCGGTCTTGTATTAATGTCTTGATTTGGAGCATAATTAATTGATTTGATCCACTACCATGCAGCAACCATCTATGTTAAAGCATCATTAAGTTGTTTATTCTGTAGGTCGATAATGCTCCTAACATGAGGCAGCTAATGGGTTTTGTTGAGTTCGATTATTCATTTTGTTGCTTGATATACGTTGAAGCATCTTTAAGTTGCCTACTCTGTAGGTTGATAATGCTACTATGAGGCAACTATCTGGGATATGGGTTTGTTGAATTAGATTATCATTTTGTAGCTTGATTCAATTGCATATTTGGCAGTATCTGCAGTTGCACAAAGGTAATCATGTTTCTCAGTTACTGTTAGTGACTGGTGAAGTTTTTTGGTTTTATGTTTTACTCATGGTAAGGATGGTCTTAGAGGCAGACATTTTTCTATTCTCAGCAAGCTTGCTTTGGCTGCTGGCATGAGATGTTGAAGTTGTTGCCTTTAGCCCTAAGCAAGTGGAGGCTGAAGGGGTATTGCTAAGAGCATGTGCCTATTAAAGGGCCATAGATGGCATTGGTTTGACTCTGATGGAGGAGGAGAAAGCAAGATCATTAATGGCTTGTTTTTTATGAATTTATATTACTGTATTAATAAATTCATTTCTCGTCATTTGTTATGCCCCTTACCTTTTGCTGATGGTACTTCAGGTAAAGAGTTTGATGTGTATGCTAAAGTCATTGTAAATGCTGCGGGTCCATTTTGTGATTCTGTTAGGAGAATGGCTGATAAAGATGCAGAACCAATTATATGCCCTAGCAGTGGAGTGCATATAATTCTCCCAGATTATTATTCTCCTGAAGGAATGGGCCTAATTGTTCCGAAAACTAAAGACGGTCGCGTGGTTTTTATGCTTCCTTGGTTGGGAAGGACACTTGCAGGAACAACTGACTCCAATACTACAATAACTATGCTTCCAGAACCACATGAAGATGAAATACAATTTATTCTGGATGCCATCAGTGATTACCTTAATGTGAAGGTATATATAAATAGTCCAAACCCCGAGCTTTGTTCATCTTATTTTATTATACTATTTCATAGCATAATCAAACTTGAAATTTCTTCAGCTTAATTCTCATTTTTTCTATATTTTTTTTTTCTGAAGTTTTAGTTAGTAACTTGACATAACTGATGTGCATAACTTTTTGTGTTCTCTTAGCAAGCACAGTGTCACTTGACATTGAATCAACAACTTCATGTACTTTGTTTCAAAGTGCAATTATCATGATATTGTAGGTTGTGGTTATCATGTGTGCTCTTATGTGAGAATTTGCTTTTCACATTCTTATTTTCTTAAGAAGCTTGTAAATGTCCTATAATGAGTGTATTTTTCTATCGAGAAAGTCAACATGAGACTGTTTATTTCCCTGTTTTTTTTTAAGCACGTACCTGATACTATTGATTTTAGAATACCATATTTATTTCAGATTTGGATATCCTTTTCTTGATTTAGAATATTTCTGAAGCTGGGAAGGTGTTTCTTTTGGCACTTGAAAAATTTTAGGTGCGAAGACTAGATATTCTTTCTGCTTGGAGTGGTATTCGTCCACTAGCCATTGATCCATCAGCCAAAAGCACTGAGAGCATTTCTAGGGATCATGTTGTGCGTGAAGATTACCCTGGTTTGATCACTATTACTGGAGGAAAATGGACAACATACCGTGGGTATGATTTGTTTAATTTGCTTAGGCAATTACTATACATTGCTAGTGTGATATTTTTATTTCTTATTCTCTTCAATGGCGAGGGACATTACCAAATTTTTGGATGCATCCAACCTTCTTGTCCATGTGGTGCATGTTTATTGTGCCCTGTTATCCTTGCCTTTTGATGTAAAACCCTCAGGTACCGCTCTGTAGCCAACCAGAAAATCTTCCATGTTTTCGCCAATATGGCAAAGGATCCCTAATTTGAGTTGCTTATTTATTAATGGGTAGATGGCTTATATGAAACACAAAGTACTTATTTGTTTGTCACTAATTTGAGGATGAAGGTTGGAGTTGTGAAACTTGATTAGGAGATCAGTTATTTAAGATGTCATTTAGATGCATTACCTAGCATGTGTGTCCTGGATTAACACTGAATGGCACTTGGACCCACCAGGAACTTCATAGACACGGTGAATCCTGAATCACCTGCTTCATTTATTTCCTTAAGGTTTCGATTGCTTATCCTTCACTTGTATTTCGTTTTTTGTTTTAATTTTGTTATCAATTGCACTAAATTTCTATTTCAGCTTATCCTTATTTGTACTTTTAGTTATGATTCTTTGGCATTGTTGTTCAGAAGTTTGTACCTGAGGTTGTTTCTTTTATGTCAAGAATTATATGTACATGCATGTTGATGCATCCATTTGTCCCAGTTTTTGAGAACTACCTTGTCATGTCATGTATGACTGCTTCATATGGTGTTAATGTGTTCATATCTATGTAGGGATAGATTATTGAATTTATAACTTTCTTAGCAAGTTGGGTTCTTGCTATGCATATTATTGTGTAATTACATCCCACAGGCAATCTATTACCTATATCTGCTTTTTTTGAAATTTAGATGAGAAACTTATCGGTTCTAATCAGTATTATAATGCTAGTTTATAATCCACAGTCTGCTTGAGAATTTTGAGTCACTGTTCAAACCAGCTCTGCAGCAGATTAAATCATAATTGCAGTTATTGCCAACATGAGAACTGTACTTGTTCTTATGATGATGTGGGCTTCCATGATATCTTGCATGAAGTGATCTTTTAGCTCTTGCATTTGCATCAAGTTGTTGGGGCTCATGGAAAGTGTCATACACTCATACTGTCATTGTGGAAGGAGTTCTTTCTGTGAGATTCTATGAACCAAGGTTCTTGTTTATTTTCCATCTCCTTTTGGTATTTGGTTCAAATTTGTTCTGCTGTTGTATCTTCGTGAGAGGTTATGATTGACAAAACTTATTTACAATTTGCTGGCTTTTCATTTTCAAGGATAGATTACAGTTCACGTGATCAATATCTTCTAATCTCAAAACTCCGGCTTTTGTGATTGTCATCAAGCAGCAGGATCATATTGAAAACTTCACAGTTTTCATCTGGCTTTCGACTTTGCTTGATTTCGTAGGCTCACATATCTTACTATCTTTCTTGTTTGCGAATTGCTAATGGCTGCCAACAATTATTATCAAGGATCATTTTTTGTGCTCTAGGGAAAATACAGTGGAGTAGTTAAAAATTTGCAAGCGAAACTCACCATAGATTAGGGGATTATGAATTCATGATAATGCCATCAGAAATTGTCACAAGAACAGCACAACTTTAGGCTGGTCCCAAAGAGGGCCTCAATATTTTGTGGGAAAGACAAACTTGGAACCGAAATGCCGTATTAACTGGATTTTCCTAAAAGCCCTTCAACTTCAAGAAGGTTAAGCTTTGCTGTACCCTGGGATTGTCTTTGGGCCGTTCCTATGCAGCTTAGGTGGAAGGCAGAAAGGCCTCCTTCTGGAGGGGACCTGAGCCATCAGTGAGATACCACTCTGGAAGAGCTAGACAGGACTCCATTGTTAAAAGCTTGAGATAGTAGTCGGTATTGTATATACCAAGTATATTTTGTATATACATACATGTATAAATACATTACCATTATATGGAACATATATATATATATATATATATATATATATATATATATATATATATATATTACATACATATATATATATATATAATATCTTAAGTATACTATCTACATAAGGCAATGAGATCGATAGATGTATTTTATTTTTGTTTTCCTTTGTGTTGTTTTCTAATTTTTCTGTTTTCCTGTTTTGGTCAACTTTGGTCTTTTAACAAACTTAACTAGCCGTTTGAAATCCTAGAACAGCGAGAGCTATTGGAAGACTCTCCAATGGCTACGGTTAGCCTTCCTTTGTGTATATTGGGTTTGCTCCTCACTTGTGTGTAATTCTTTATCTTATATTCTAAGAGAGAAATTCAGTATTCTTTTTCATTCTTGAGTGCTCATTTGACCTTGCTGTCATTTTACTGCATTTCTTTTGTGTGTTTCTATCTAGTCTTGTGCCGTGACTTGGTGAATCTACTCAACTTTGACATCCGTCTGCTAGCTTCAGCTGCCAATGAACAAGGAGTTACGGCTCGCTCATTTGGTATTTGCATGCTAATCATGTCTTTTGAGAAATGGAAAATGCAGATGCAAACCATGATTATATTTGAGAAACCTGTGCTGTTTGCTTTGAAAAAAGGAAAAATCATTTCTTCCAGTTGTGGACGGGCTTATATAGATTAAACATTGATAATTTCATACAGATAACAACAGTAATTTTATCTCTATCAGCTAATGTCTGATTAAACTGTAATTTCAATTTTTTGCATCCTAGATCTCAAATGGTAGTAATCACTGTTTTCATTGTTGACAGTAACCATTAGAGGGTTGACTAAAGGAGATAAAGATGAAGGTAGGGGTGGGCATCGGGCCTTGCCGGGCCCAGGTTGGTTTTGGGCCCAGGCCTAGGCCCGATATTCGGGTATCGGGCCCGGGTCCAGCCCGGTCCGATTATAATAAAATTTTAAATTATTAAAATAATATTTTAAATATAAAAAATATATTTTTAATAATAAAAAATTAAAATTAAAAATAAAAAATAATATTTTTTAGGTCGGATTGGGCTGGGCCCGGGTTTTTTTCTGCCCAGACCCGGGCCCCCGCCGGCGGCCCAGCCCGGGGCCCAGCCGTAGATGAAGGTCGAAATTCTGAAAGATGTTGTGGCAAAGTCACAAAGACTGTCTAATTGCCACTATTGATGCATACAATGTTCTGATAGTTTCCATCCATGAATTCCAGCAAGATGTTATTTTCAGGTTCACATACAATGAGTATGAAATCATAAAAGTGTAGACCAAGTGTCATTTCATCATTTTAATAAAAACAGTAATTTTCTACTTACATTATGAGTAGTTTTAGACATGTTACATTGTCTTTTTTGCTACATCTGTTTAACAATTATTTTGTTTTTTGGATTATCAATCTGGGTTCTTCTCTACTTCTGTTCATGTTATCAGCAATTCATAGCACTAACTTGGTAAAGTTCTATCAGCAATATCTTGAATGGTTATAAAGTCCACATTCAATATTTCCCCTTAAGCTTTTAAGACCATTTATAAACATGGCACTGAAACTTTATTACTGAAATGCTAGGTTTGTAGTCAGGAATGATCAGTGATCAATTCTTTCCTAATTGATGAGCATTTTCTCATGTCTTCTCCTGCAACAAAGTTGTCCCCTCCTATCAGTTTGAAGGACCTTAAATTAGTTACTTCAAGGATGTGAATTTCTTTAATCTTACAGAAAAATACATTGGCAATCTAAGTTCTTCAGTGGTTTAAGCTAAGTCATACGAGTGCGCCAAGCGGCCAACTATCGTGGCACACCCGCACCGATGTGGGTGCAGGTATGGGTGCGGCCCGACACGGCATCAAATGAGTTTTGGCTATTGTGGAAAATGTTTTGGCCGAGTTTTCATTGCATTGATTAAAAAAAACTAAAAAAGTTTAAACATATAGACAAATAAAATTACTTGGATAACAAATAACATATATATGTGTATAATATATATATACATATATATATATATATATTTTTATTTATTTATTTATTTATATTCTCTCGCCGCACCCGCACCCAATTTTTTTTAGAACTTGCCAATCCCGCACCCGCACCCATGTGACATAGGATTGAAGATTGATTAGTATCTGAAAAGTCATGCTAATTCTTTCACTGAGGCTTAAAGATTCTACCTTGTAATTTTTTTTTTTTTGATAGTTGCTAAAATTATGTGAATTGTATTGTGTCCAATAAATAGTTTTGATGATTATTCCAGAGTTGCAACTCCTCTTTTTGATAGTTGATTTGCGCTTTGAAGTCATAGACTTCCAGTACTCTACACCATCTTCTTGCAATTATATTAGCTGCTGTAGGACCTGGCTGAGTTGCTTCTATACTGCATGTCATGCATTTAGATGCATTCGTCTGACTCTAGCTTGCTTGCGGAGATTTTTCTATGAAATTTTAGCATGTTAAACCGTTGCTTGAAAAACTGCTTTATTTTCTCACGATATCCAATTTCAGTGTCATTAATGTGGAAACCATCCTGTTGGTGTTTTCCTTGGACCTTTTAATGGTTATTTTTGTCAATTTTTTCTGGTCTTAACATTTTTTTCTTTTTCAGCATGGCAGAGGATTCAGTTAATTTAGCTATAAAATCTGGAAAATTGAATCCATCAAACTCCTGTGTGACTCAAAATCTTCAAATACTTGGTGGAGATGGCTATGATCCTGCATCATTTACCATACTTGCTCAACAGTATACACGCATGAAGAAGTCATCCTCTGGAAAAATTGTGCCAGGGGCTATTGACAGTGCCGTAGCTAAGCATTTGTCACATGCATATGGCACAATGGCAGAGAGAGTAGCCATTATAGCACAGGTGAGTTTTGTTCCTTGTTTCCAATTTCCTGCTTGTCTCTTGCTTTCTTGTATGGGTTGTTTGGTGATATTAGTCAAATTTTTAATCACTGGAAATGATAATCCTGTTTTAGTAAATTTGTTGCTCACAGAGAGAGACAGAGGGAGAGAGAGAGAGAGAGAGAGGCTACACTGTTGCATATGCTTATACGGCATGTGATCTACCAAATGAATTTCACTTGTTGGTTGGCCTACCCTGGTATACACGACTGCATTTAGGTATCTACTGATACCGTATGATGCTTCTAATAATCTATGGCACATGATTGGTCACTTCCTCCTCATGGAAAAGGACACAATTTGTGATGGGCAACATTTTCCTATATTTTGTCTTTTTTTTTTTTCTTTTAATAGTCTTATGGATTACTTTACATTGGCATTGCACTGCAAGTGGTAAAACCCCTGTGTCCACTCCCACAGGCAAAAAGGTACCTGCTGCCGAACACACACACCTTTGGCCTTGGCAGGCATTGTCTCGGCATGGGTTTCAAAACTCATGGGATTGCGATTGAGAATGTAAATGATTTGGGTCATGCATCTGCTTGACTTGACTCTGGTTTGTGGGTTTGGCTGTAAACTTGTAGCGCTGATTAAGTAATTAGGGGCGGATGTAATCTGGTATGCAGAATCAAGTCAAATTGGGATTCAAACTCGGGTTCTTCCTATGGTGCGAGCAGATGCTTAGAACTGCTTTTAACCTTTAAGAGAAAAGGTCTTACCATTTAAGTTTGCCACTCACTGCACAACATGGATCACCTTTCAACATCTTAATGTAATCATACCACAAGCTTTCAATTGTGGAATAAGCCAAAACTTTTTCTGCATATTCATCTGACAGAAACTCGACCATCACCCCAATAGTCAGACTTGGATTAGGTTTCAGTTTCTTTTTTGGTTCTAGTACAAATCTGAGTCTGACTTCGACTGTGGCACTTCCATATTAGATTTGGTAATGCCTACATTTGTCCCATGTATGTCCACATTTGTGATATCCTGTCATTTTGGTGATCTTAGTAAGTTGTCCCTACGGGATGAGTAGAGCCCTGTTGTGGGTTTGTTAAAATTAGACCGTAACTTCCTATTAAATAGGATATTTGATAGTTTGTCTAATACTTGCACACACACACTGTTGTATGTGAAGCTCTGCATTGCCGCCAATGGTAGAAGTTCTATTTGTTTGTCTTAGTTATCAAAATCTCAACTAGTCAGCAGTCAACTGACTAGTGTCATTAGTTGGTTTAGTCGGTTATTGACTGACCTGTGTTTCAACTTTGAAACCAGCAACTAATTTGTTAAGCCAATCAAATAATCAGCCTAAGCTCAGTCGATTAATCACTGACATAAATATATATGCACATTCTTTGATAACATATATTCTTCTACATTTGTTTTTATATAAATATATCTATTTAATTATTTATAGTTAATCGACTTAGACTGAGCTGGAATGACCATACTTAATTAATCTTTTTAAGTTTGTAGGACCTTGAAACCTACTGACTTCCAATATTGACGACTTAGTTTATGATTTCTGTGCCTATAATAAGTTCAGTCAGCAAAATAGGATGAGGTAAAAGCGTTGTGTTACTGTCTGATACTATATGACAGAATCCATTATGCTACTATTCAGCATTTGTGAAAGTTAATGTCAAGTTTAGCAACGTTGAAGCTGGGCAATCATGAAAGCTCTCCAAATACACTAATGAACTTTTTGGTCGTCTTGTAGAATGAAAATCTTGGCAAACGGCTTGCTCATGGATACCCGTTTCTGGAGGCTGAGGTGGCCTACTGTGCTCGGAATGAGTATTGTGAATCTGCTGTTGACTTCATTGCTAGAAGAAGCCGTCTTGCTTTTCTTGACACTGATGCAGCGGGCCGAGCATTGCCTCGCGTAGTTGAGATCCTGGCTGATGAGCACAACTGGGATAAGACACGGCGAAAGCAGGAACTGCAGAATGCCAGGGCCTTCCTTGAAACCTTCAAATCCTCAAAAAATGCACAGTTTCGTGATGGAAAGCATACGGGTTACTAATTTATTCCCAAGCACAACAACCTTCATATAAACAAGTAACTGATTTCAATTTCTTAATATATCTCCACCATTGCTTCATTGTATCCCAAAAGAAGGGATACCTCGTTACCTCACCTCAAAGGCCCTTCTCTGGAAAAAAATAATAATGGTTTCTTTCTTTTACCTAAAATGTACATTTCCCCCATCGTTCCTTACAGTCTCATTAAACTTGCGATGGATCAGTGCAATTTGGATAATTGTTCTCATTTGGTCGTGTAAGTTGGAGAGTCGCCGATTGTTTCGGGTGCATTAATATGTTGTTGTGTTCTACATTGAAAGCCTATCTTGTCTGGGGAACTCTCTAGCTATTGGAGCAATACTGGATCACGTATCTTCCATTCCCTTTTTGTTTATTTCTTCACTAAGGTGTCTGCTTATTCAGTACTGTGGTATCAGCCGTATCGTTTTACTGAATGAGACAGCGAAATGGACTGCATAGGCCGATACTAATGTGGGTGAATCGTTCTATTGTCCAATTTTTCTTTTTAATTACAGTAAGAACAACATTAGCTAATCATAAAATGAAAACTAACACTATTGTTATTGGTCTTTCTCATTCCAACTGTACCCTTACCGCTAAGATACGGTGTCACAAAGTGGATTAGATCACTCAGTGCTTGTGCGTGAAAATGGAACTTATATCTTTTACAAAAGCACGCCAATTTTGGTGTAAGAAAAATATACTTAGTTTAAAACTTTTCCCTTTTATTATCCTTAAGTTACACAGTTAAATTAACGCAATCTAAATTTACGACCAAACCAAGTGGTGAGCACGTTCTTGTAAAATTTTTCTTTACATGATCAACTATTGATGGTTTCGGTGTCACACAAAATCATCCATTGCTCCCAGGGAAACCGAGTGATTCCAGTAAAGTTCAAAATTTTAGCCTTCTGAATGCTTCATACTTGGGACGATTTTTAAATCATCAAACTCTTCCAGCCCAAGTCCTAACAGTGATACCATTAAGCGACCACGAATCCACGAATGATGTATCAGTCAGAAACAGGGCATACTGACCGCTCAGACTAGAGAGTCTGGGATAGGCGGGAGATAGAGATCGAAATCAGCAGCGGACACGTGTCCTCTTGAATTTATGACGTTTCTTACTAAAATCAATGCTTACGCGCCACGAGGAAGAGAGGCATGAGGTTGTTCTTTGTTGGGCTTGGTTAGGATGACCTCCTTGGGCATTGTTTCTTTGTCTTCTTTGTCGCTGTCACGTTCTTCTTCCTTTGTTGAACGCTTCTGCCGGTGCCCACCAACATCTTCCTTCCTCCGGCCGATCCTCCTCCTTCCAGCCTCTCCAGAGAAGGTTTTTCTTCTACCTGCTCCCGTCATCGTTATATTTTTATATATTTTTTTGGGGTTCGTTCCTCTTTTCTTTCTTTTGCTTTTTCTAGATTTAGTTCTGACCGGATCCTTCTTGGATCTTCTCATCTTTGTTTGGTTCTGGCACTTTTTATAGAAGTTCCGATTTTTTCGACCGTTTTGCTCGATGGCGACTGGCCCCAAGGAAGCTGCTAGCAACAACCCAGGTCTTCAGGAGGAGCCTGATGAAGCCACCAAGGGATACATCATGCAGCAGACTGTGAGTTGTACATCCGTACATTCTTTTCCGTTCTTCAGTTTCTCATCGCACATTCTTCGCTGTGCTTAATGGTCGTGGTACTTTGAATGGCAGATGTTCCGAATCAAGGACCCGAAAGTTAGCTTGGACTTCTACTCTCGCGTTCTGGGGATGAAGTAAGCCTTTCCATTTCGAAAATTCTGCCTCTCGTTGAGTAATGGTTTTCTAGGTGTTCTAGTTGAGTCTGTGTCATCCTTGAACTTTAGTTGGTCATCACTATTATTAGTTAGTAGCACCTTGAAAAATGAGAACGGAGTTATTGTCATCTGATAGAACGAGAGCTTCTTCCTTCATTAGCATCCCTTCGTGGTCCCTCTTAGTTTTTAGTCCAAATTTCTCATTTTAGTCCATATCTCCGGTTTAAGGCAAGGCACTACGTGAATTCCACTTTACAGAAAAATACATAAGCTGCGAGCTACATTATGAAGTGCAATTCTATTTGATTTGGATGATGTTGCATCTGAATAAATTATGGAGAGCCACATTTCTAGGAAATCAGATGATTTTGATTGTCTGCTATGTCATCTAAACTGTTTTTTAACTGTTATACTGTTCCTTTCATGCATGTGCGAGTAGTCTTAGGTGTTCAGCAACCTCTTGGTGTGCATCATCCATCTATCTATGGATTGTACTGTTCTCCATAACGACTGTAGAAAGTTGAAATCAGAATTGGGAACAAGCAGAATAACTGAGTTACTGAGTTGGCGATTTCTTTTTTCCCTTTTTCCACAGGGAGGCAGGCACCAAATTCATGCAAAACGCAGTCTTGGTTATTTCTCAGATAGTGTTCATTGTTTATATGGTTCCATGATAAACATAATCTTTAGCTACTCTCATTTTACTTGGTCCGGCTTCATCTACTTGAATTGATGCTTTATTTCTCTGTAGTATTCATTCCATAGAAGTCATAGATCGGTGACCCTTTCTAGTGATGCTTCATTCTATTTTGGTGCTACAACAGTAGATGGTCAATTTTATACAATACCTGTTCCCTATTATTCTTTAGTCAAAACATAGCATGCAGCCTGCATCTTTTCTGATTATGCTGCCTTTTCTTTCTCAAGCTTTGAAGTTGAGTATGTTTGTGTGGGTTTCTGGTGTAAGTGGTCAACCTATTTCAACTTTAGGATCATGGAAGCCGTGTAAGCAAGAAAGGTTGTTGTTGACTGCATTGGTCTTGGGTCATTAGTTTTGTCTCTGTCTTCTTGCATATTGTGGATCACTCAATTAAGTACAAAATTTATGGGTAAAAGATAATTTATCAGGTACTATGTAGATATCCCTCCTAGATATTATTTTGCCTCTTGCCACAAAGATGTTTCAGAGGGACATGAATCCCGTCCTCCATGTTTTTCAACCTTTTAAAAATTTGATCTGTTAAATAGCAAGTGGCCAATTGAAATACAATATTATATGATTCTTTTAGTGCCAAAGAAGTTATTTCTCGAGGAGATCACTTGATCTTTCCATGTGGAACATGTTTCCACTGGCAGACAAGGCGATGTTATATTTGTCTGGCCTTAATATTTCAGTTTCAGTTGTACAGGGATTTTATCTATCTAAATGACTCCTCTTCATCATAACAGGTTACTTAAGCGATTGGACTTTCCAGAGATGAAGTTCAGTTTATACTTTATGGGATATGAAGTAAATATTTATAGCTCCTGACTCCTGTTGCAGTTTTCATTGTCTTTGCCAATGTATGCGTTATTTTTAGCAGTTAGTTTATAGCTTATGGTCCACATGGATTTTGTTTATAATGTTTGCCCATTTATGACTTCATTTAGGATACCTTGGTAGCTCCAACTGATCCGGCACAACGAACGGTCTGGACTTTCAGCAAGAAGGCTACTATTGAACTTACGCAGTAATGAAAGAAACACTTTTCTTCTATTGCTGACAAAGTGCTATTGGTGATTAGCTTATTTGACAGTTGCTATTATGTTATACATGTGCATGCTACTTATACACAGACATGAGAGCCTAGATTTTAAAAGTGGCGTATGGTGTCCACACATAGCAACATGCTTACGTCCATATCTATGCGATAGTGCTTGAGAAAATTCATGGGTATCTGTGGTTTTCTGTGATCTGAAACTCATGCATAATTTGTCGTTGCTTGTTTAGTACAGAACATGCTTCATACAGTTTATTTAAATAATCTCTTACTTTTTTCTATAATATGTGTGTGTGTGAGTGTGTGTGTGTATATATATATATATATATATATATATATATATATATAAAGCTAATACAGTCCAAATGCAGTAATTTTTTAGCTTAGTTAGGGAGGGGCAATTAGTGTAGATCACACAGTATGCAACTATGCACACTCATGCATACATAGAGGCACTCATGTATAATATGTTTTGGAAGATTGAAACTTGATAAGGCACATGAGCAATGCATGTGATACAAAAAATGATATCTTTTCAATTTGTCAAGCATGAGTGAAGGACAATGAGAACCTGTTCAGGTGCATGTAGCTTTGCATAATTATTAATAATTTATTATAAAAGAACATGAGGCTTTCTACAGGAAATTAGATTTGGTATACTAAGAGTTATCCAAAAGTGTCTGTCGAAACTGTTGGACGTGGACATGCTTGCTGGTAGCAGCATCCAGGTAAAGTGTATAACTGAAATGGTTTATATGCTCGTTAAAAGCTCCAAATTATCTGAAATTGCACTAAAATTTTTAGGAATTAAGTAATTTTGAGTCTTTTACGTTCCTGTTTTTTCACAAATCTATTTTCCAAGCTTCCTTAATGCCAAATATGTTCATTGATCTTTTCAGTAATTGGGGCACTGAAAGCGATCCTGAGTTCAAAGGTTACCATAATGGTAACACCGAACCTCGTGGTTTTGGTATGTATTTCTCTGTGTTAATTCTCACCTGATCATTATGGTCCAACTATGTTTTAGAAGCTTAGAAAGTCTTGACTCTTGACAACTCCACAACACTTTGTTGTGAATATGCCAGAAGGCCCAGAACTAGTCGCTATGTGTTGCATACGAGATTCTAAAATCTAACTGTAAATCAGTGCTCAAAGAAATGTGACATCATCTTTTCTTTTCCCAGGGCACATTGGCATCACTGTGGATGACACTTACAAGGCATGTGAAAGGTTTGAAAGTTTGGGAGTTGAATTCGTGAAAAAACCTGATGATGGTAAGTTCCATTTACTCATACATGATCAACGTGCCATTGATCTCAGTTGCAGTTTTTTTCTCTTCTGCTGGAGCTTTGATATATGCTTTCTGTTGGTTCTTTAAGATGTGTATGAAATAACTGCACACGTGAAGCTTACCAGGTTCTGTTTGATATTTTATTTGAATGAATGCCTTCTGTAAAAATTGTTAATGATTTCATGGGAATTCTTGTAGCATAGATGTCTTTGTGTGGCAAGGACGTTAAGCATATGAGCAACCGGAACCTCCACCCATCTGCACTTTCCTTGGCATTTCATACATCTTTCATGCTTTAATCCTAGTGAAGAAAAGACTGATCACCTTGAAAAGATCTTGTCCGACCTGCTTATGTCCTTGTTTGGCTCAGACTGTTCCCCTATGTGAAGTTGGTCCAACCTTTTCAATTTGATTGTGGCCATGAGGGTGACCTGAACAAGTGGTACAGTGTAACTCGGTAGGTGCTTAGCTAATCTGTGGTGCGTGTCCTGATGTTGCTACAGCCTGACCACGTCTACTGGTGGCTCAAAATTGTAGATCCTAGTAGTTTCCTTCAGTTGCTATTGTTCAGTATTTCTCAAATTTTTAAGCCTCAATTTTTTTTCTTCTTTTCTCTTGGTTAAGAATCTTCTGCTGTATATTTGAGCATTTTGATAAAGATAATGGCATAATGCTGTGATTCCTTTCTGATTGCATTGTTGAGTGAAGTGTTAATATTTGGTTAGATAACGTTCGCTTCTTCCATTGCGTGTTGGAACTTCCAAAGTTCAATTATATGAGACATCATAGCATGATGCTTGGGCTATCCAAGTTTCATCTGGGGATCATGTGCTGTTAGCAACTGCATCGTTGGTATAACTGCTTGATTAGAGATCCATGTTAAGCCTTCAATTTCTAAGGGTATGATGTGATATGCCAATTATCGTAAGATCCTAGGTCATGAATGTTCAAATGAACTAACTGACTGCACGGGCAAATTGGTTTTCAGGAAAGATGAAAGGCTTAGCCTTCATCAAGGATCCTGATGGTTACTGGATTGAAATCTTTGACCTGAAGAGAATTGGAATTACCACGTCTGAAGCCGCTTGAGGAAATCAAATGTTCAGCTAACTCTTTTATCTTCTGAAATGGTCTTCTGAAATGGTCGAAGTGAGAAGATCGCCAAGAGTCCTCCAAATGATATGTACTGTTTACCTATGTTTTGTCCTCCCACTTTCAACCTCAGCAATACAGTATCTCAGCTACTGCACGTATATTTGACTATCAAAATAAGGGGACCAACCAATCTATTAAGATTTAAGATCTGTATAACTGGTGACCTTGATCTGGGTTTTGCGGAAAATTAAATTCTATCAGTTAACCCATGGAAATTGCAGCAATTCGGCCAATGCCCAATCCCTTCTGAGGACGTGTTGTTTTCTCATATATATATATATATATATATATATATATATATATATATTTGTATGTGTGTGCTTTACTTGGATTATGGTAATTATTCAATAGTTATCCAACTCCTGCAATTGCTTCAAACGAAAAGATCTAGAGGACATCTGTGAACCTCAATTTCCAATTCATACAGGTAGATTTTTCACTTTTGACTCAAGACAGCATATTGGAAAATTTATATTTTTAATTAAACAGCAAATCAATGTCAACGGAAGCTATAATTGAGAGCTTTTTGCCTCCGACTGTTCCTCGTCCATCACCGAAAATTCGTGAGATTCGTTGCAAGACCATGTAACAATGTATACCAACTAGAGTTTGTAGGAGAAAGCTGCCGCAGGTCAGCAAATTTGTTCAGCCTATGGTTAATGCATTCCTTTCATGGGGTTGTTGAAACCGGTAACGAATTTTCACCTTTCACCACCACACGTGAAGAACAATATGGAGTCATAAAAGGTGGGATACAAAGACCCTGCTCAACTAACCATTCTTATCCTTTTTTACCCTCTAAAAACTCAACCATTCCTAAGCTTTTCATGGGGTTTTCCTTCGTGATATATTGGAAGGGTCATATAATATCAATTATCAAGGGTTCTCGCTACAAAAAGAAAAGAGCCTCACCTTTCGTTGAAGCATGCAGTGCATGTATACATGAACGTAGCTTTGTCTGCAGGTATACATGCATATAGCTTTAGGAACACATACATACATAAGGGCTGCTAAATATTACAAGGCAAAATAGAGCCTGAACGTAGATCATGAGGGTTATATACAGAGGATGAATGACCACAGAGAATAAATAATTGTACAGAAATTACATTCATATACAAGGGGAGTGGGGAAGATTGGCTATAGAAAGTCCCACTGCCAGTAGACCTTTTCAACAATGCCACCACCACTTCGAACAGCAACGTGGAGCCTATCAGAAGCAGGAGGAACACCCCACAAGAGTGGAACTGCTACAGTCATCGTAAGCCTCTCCTGCAGGCCGCCAGAGCTGGATTTCTCTGCAACCACCACCTGGGACACAGAAAAATAGCATGGACTGAGGAAAAACTTCAGGACATGAATATTAGTGAGTAACTCAGTGCTATATTTTATGAGAACCAAGTAGGAACTGTTATTCTAGTATGGGATCGACAAAAGTAGCTCCCAAACAAAGCTGAAGAGTGAAGGCTATTTATGCTACAGTCAGGACAGTGGCTGTGTCACGTCTGCAGGTATCTAAACAATACATGCTAATAACCTTTTTCCCATTCATCACGAGGGTCCAAACTCAAACCCTTTTACATTAAGCAGCGCAAATTAAACTCCATTGATCATTCTTTCAACAAAAAAAAAAGAAAAGAAAAGAATATGCAGCATAGAAATGGTATCTTTCTGGGGAAAAAGTGACACATCATGATATTTTTGAAATAAATTGTGTTTTGTTGCAATAATCTATCAGAATGATAAAAATAATGCAGTTAAGACGAGAGATATATATAGGAATGTAATGCGGAATCACAAAATAATAAAAAATGCAATGCACATATCTTTGCTGCTTTAGCATAGAAAATTAGGAACTGGATTACATACCTCCCCACCATGCTCTAATACTGCATCCTCTACAACATCACTGAGCATCTCAATGGAGCGGCAAAAGCCAAATATGCACAATTTTCTGCCCATGTCCAGCCCCTAGCATATGGTTACATATGATGAACCCATTAGGTGCCAGATGATGATGGAAAACAGTATGTAACTGAAACGTAGAAGGGACAAAGATCCCATACATTTGTTGCAGCAATATCAAAAAGTGCCCCTAGACAGAGTTTCTGCTCTGGATCCATGTAGTCACTCTCCTGAAATCGCTGGAGCCTCTGAGTTGCTCGCTTTCTTCCATTTTTCTGCCAACAAGCAGATGCGAGAATAAAGGTTGAGAGGAATCATATAAACAATATTGTACTAGTAACTAGATCAATAAACAAGATGCAGAACAGTGGCTATACGAAATCCCAACACCTATCACAACAGCTATGAAAATTTACTAAGAAATTATTTTCATATTAATTTGGAAATCCTCCAAAAAGAGAGTCATCTATATAATAAATCAAAATCATTGGTTCTCGATAGTGCCATTTGGAACAGGAACAAGTGTAAATGAAGTGCTAAAACTGCACTACTGCATGCATTTCTAGATTTAGGCATGGAAGCAAACCCTACAAAGAAAATAAATTTAATTGTAAAAGTGAAAGAGCAGTGTATGATAAAATCCTGAATATATGATAGAAGTCCTTGTGAGGAAAAAGCCTAACACCAAATCAAACAACAAGCAACTGCTTTAGACTAAAGTTGAAGGGCCCAGGAATTCCTTGATGGTAACTAAATTTACAGAGTTAAACTCAATGGCCTTTTCAAGGATAACACATCCTGCACCTCTTCTATACAGAAGTTAATTTCCAATTATGTTTAAGAATTATGACATGCTCAAAAGACGTAAGTTTGTCATGTCATTGTCAACGACCATAGGAATTTTTTTTTCCTAACTTGCAATATCTAGCAACTAGCAATTAAATGCCGCTTTAAATTAGCTCCTTGTGTTTCAGATCCTACGGTATGTTGTGACTGTCATCGAAACAGGCATTGCTGAAAAAGGGAAGGCAGCCTCATAAAATCATAAAGTGCTCTTTTGGCAATGAAGATCGGAAAAGAAAAACATTCAACCATACGTCATATGACAGGACCCTTTTTGGGACAAGGGAGCCTCCAATTTGCACAAGCCCATCAGTTGTAAAAAGTGTAACCCTGTCATCCTGCACCCATTGAATACCTGTAAATGCAAGCAGAAACATTAGTCATTGTTTTAAAAGCCATATCAGCTTTGCTTCTCATTGACGTTGAAAAAAAAAAATGTCACCTCTGCTCATTCAGTTATTAAACATTCAGTTGCATTGTATAAATAGAAGGAAAGAACCCACAAAGTAAGATTGCCAACGTTTGCATAGTTTTGATCACTCCATACCAGAGAGGCTTTATCTTGTGAGACATTTTATTCTCTTTCCTCTCAACTTACTAGGAGTAACATAAGGGAAATAATGGACATTCTTGAAACTCAAAACATTTTTTTCAGGAGAGAAAAGGATGCAGTATATGAGAAAGATATTTGAACCAGTCAACAGTATGCACATTTGTATCTGTCCCTGCTTATTCCTCCACTACATAAGAGAGCATACTAGCCTCAAATAAGACACAGTTTTGAATTCCTTGACATGAGGATACTCCATGGTCGTGCATATACCAATTTTTCAGTACAACAACATTGAATGTGATAGAGCATTCCGAGAGTCCGGGGGCACAAGTAACAGCATTTTAGCCATCCAAAACAAATGTTGGCACAAAATATTTTCCCCTGATCCTTGAAGGATAAGGTTAACCCAGCACTAGTGCTTTCTCCTTTCAACTGAAACCGCTTTTTTGAATGTGTGATTGCACTAGTACACTTATTACACTGTTAATCTATAAGGTAAAACTTTAGGTGACATGCAGGGTAGGTAACCAAGGTATGGGTCATGATCAAGATAGCTTACCTGTGGCCCCATTACAACCACAGCTTCAAACCAAGTTTTAACAAGCTGCAGTTGTCCAGTTAACTAGTTGAGTTCATGTGAATTAAGACTTAGCCCCTATAAATTTGACCAGAACCCCATATTAATAAAGGCATGACACAATCCAGAATCTCGTCCACTAGCCCTGGCATGGAAATTGGAATAACTCAAATTGTACAAACACAAGCCACCTGGTATGGAAATTGAAATAACTCAAATCGTACAAAATAGGAGCCAACAAATACGTCCAACACATCCATAAACACGTGTACAGCACAAATGGCATTGGCAGATGAATGCTACATCTGAAGAACACAGGAACACCAAGAAAATTTGTTTTTCCAGCTCTGGAACAAACAATTTTGACATCCAATTGCGTTGCCGTCAGAAAATGCATGAGTCATGAGTCGTATACAATAAGCTGCTGGAAACTGCTAAAAAAATTTGTAGTCCTTCAGGAAGCAATTTTTGTTTGACAGACGACAGTGAGCCTCTTGGACAAATTCTTTCATGATTGCCTTGTGGCTTTCGACTCGCTAACAATATTTGCTTACACATTCTTGAGTACATAGATGCACCAACCAAAAAAAAAAACTTTACCTCTCTACCATCCCATGCGTGCTTCATCTTTCGGGTTAAGAAAAAAAGACATTACAATGTTTTAAATATTTATCCGAATAAATTTTCATTTATCCTACCCGACCACTTTCCAGTCCATTCTTGTTTCGTGTCATATAAATGTCCATATCACCAGTCATTCCATGACAAAATGTCCAACCACTCGACAACCGAGCCATCTGGTAATATATGAACAGCAGAAACTAATGGAAACCAACCATAACAAAAACAAATTCCCATATACACACCAATGATGGCCTAATTGACTATAATGCTTCAATCTACCACGAAGAGTTGGGCAACACTTCGATTTTTGGGAATGAGATTTACAACATTCCTTTGCCTATAGAAACCAATCATGTGGTAGCTCTCCTTTTTTTCTTTTCACGTTATAACTATTTTCCATGAATGAAATCCTTGGTCTCATGGAATTGGAGCTTCACAGATTTATGCGGAACGTTTCGTATGGATGCCCTTTGACTGGTGTTGCTGCAAGCCTACGATATGGCAGACCACATTTCACATGAACTTGGTTTCATGGAAAGAAATTCTTCGATTGGTTCCAATTGGTTTACGCGACTAGAAGTTCGAAGAATTTAGTAGGTAGCAGCACTTTGATTTTTTTTGTTCTGGAATTGTTAATATTCTATTTCGGGTGTAAGAATCCCGCGTACGCATGACAGAGGAGACGAAAACGCAATAGAACGTTCCAATCTGTGCATATGAAAGGAGAGCAAATGGCGGTGAACGAAAAGCAAAAGATACCGCTATTGTCGGACAAGGAAGGATCCCAAGGGTAGAGGCCGAATTGATCGTCCCCAACAAAAGGCTCGCCCTCGTCGTCATCTCTGGCGCTCCCCCGAACCATTGTTAGTCGTGCTCTCCTTCTTCTCCGACGATGATCCGATGAAGAAGACAAGGTAAGGGAGGATCTATGGAAGGCGGTCGTGGCGATCAGGGAAGAAAAAGAAGATGATGATGATGACTGAAACACCGCCCGAATACAAGCTGCAGAGGACTCCCTGATACGGGCGGACGTCGAGAAGGAAAACGATAGCGAAGAATAATGCGACAATAAGTGAGACATAGGAGAGGAGTCCGCCATCACCGGAGAAGCTAAGAACATGATGATCACGACGATGAGAGACTAAGAAGAAAATTCATGGGGAAGAGGGAGACTTCATATGGAGGGGGAAGGGGAGAGAATTGGTGGCAGGGGTTCGTTGGAGAAGCACGCAAGAGTCAAGCGCGTCGTCCGGAGCAGCCAATTGTGCTAACGAACATAAGGACAGGTCTGGCCGCAGACAAGTTGGTAAAACTTTGAAGGTTGACGTACAGAGGCCAAGAACACAGAGACCCATCCGGCCTTTGGAGAAATTAGAAAATCCAGACCTCCGTAGAGTTAGCTCCTCCGTTCCCGCGGACCGCGGAAATTAAAGCTTCTTTCCTTTTTCCGCCATTTTATTGTTTTAGAACCACGCAAAGGCTAATGCTTGTTTCTGTTTGTTTATCCAAAAGAATGCATAAATTATTTTGATTCGAGCATTGAATAGAACTGCGAATTTCACAAAAAAAAAAAAAAAAAACGTCCCTGTTGACACTAACTCAAAGAAAGATGTAACTAGCACCAGGTTGCTTACTCTTCTCCACCTGCGTGTTTCAGAAACGTGATCGTTCTTCCCGTAATAAACTTTGGATCACCTTTTTCTTATATAACGATTGTGAACTTCAACGACTCCGTTTTCAGGACAATGACTGCTTGGGGTAGGCCCTCATCCTTTTATTGCAACAACATAGAGATGTATTTATAGCAAAAATGGGTCCACAAGGACCTCAGTCCTTCAAAATATTTTCTTTTAATGAATCCCACATGGTATATGTGGGATTCCATTTGGTATACAGTTCATTATCTACAATAAGCAACAAAAGGTTAAAAGGCTTCAGCAAAGAGTCTTGCAAATGGCAAACCTGCTTCAACGGAATGGTATGTAGGATGACTAGCAGGATGGCTACCGAATCAGTTTGGATTTTGAAGATAAAATCTTCTTTATTAGTCAAGATGTTGTTTCCAAATTTTGTTGTAACAAAGAAACCGTTGTAACGTCATATCCCTAAATTCTTGCTACCGTGTATATTAGGATGAAAAGTTGTCAATAGCAATACATAGAAGTTACGATTCTTCTAATTGAGTTTCTTCTTCTTCCTTACTGTTATTTTCTCATGGTATCAGAGCACCCGTGTGGGTAAGAGAGTTGGTTTTCTACTCTTTTGTTTCTCAGTTTTGTGCCCTGTTTCTCATTCTGTTGTGCCCTGTTTCTCATTCTGTTGTGCCCTGTTTTTTGTCCTGCTCTCATGGCTACCGCGTCGGGTGTTCACAATAATGGTGATGATCAAATTGAAGCCAACATGTCACCCTTTCTCCTGCATCACTCGAATAATCCTGGTGCTATCCTTGTGACCAGCCCTTTAGTCGGTGACAACTATGCAACATGGCAGAGGGCCATGAAGATGGCTTTAAGTGCAAAGAACAAATTTGGGTTCATTGATGGTTCCATTCCCAAACCTTCGTTAAACAGTCCAGACTACAAAGCTTGGATCCGCTGCAATGATTTGGTGCATTCATGGCTTCTCAACTCACTTTCAAAGGAAATCGCTAACAGCGTTATCTATGCCAATGAGGCTCGTGAGGTATGGAATGACCTACAAGATCGTTTTTCTCAAGGTAATGCTTCCCGTATTTACCAATTGAAGAAGATGGTTTCTGATCTACGACAAGAGCAATATTCCTTACCAAATTATTTTACTCGTCTAAAGACTTTATGGGATGAAATTGCTTCATATTCTACTGTTCCTACATGCTCTTGTGGTGCTTTTAAAGAGTTCAATTCCTGTCAAGATCGTGAGAAAGTGTATCAATTTTTGATGGGACTCAATGAATCGTATGGCAACATTAGAAGCCAGATTCTTGCCATAGATCCATTACCCAATATTAACAAGGTTTACTCCCTTGTGTTGCAAGAGGAAACTCGGCGACTACTAGTTCCGCAGCTCTTAAGTTCTGAAAATATTGCTTTAGCAGTAAATTCGTTACCTTCTTATAAGAAAAACTTTCAGCCAAGAGGACAACAGTACATGAAGAACAGGCCACGTCCAAAATGTGACCACTGTGGTCAACTTAGGCATATCCAAGCACGCTGCTATGCATTACATGGCTACCCGCCTAACCATCCCAAATCTAAAGCTTCATCTGAAATGGGTAAAGGCGGACACACTCAACATGGATCCTCGGCAAATGTCACTACTGCTGCTACAATTCTCTCTCAGCTGACTGAAGATCAACTCAGCAAATTAACGGCATGGCTTAGTGCTGATGACAAACCTGCTGCTGCAAACGTCGCAGATGCTCAATTCCTCCCATCATTTACCATGGATTATTGATACCGGAGCCTCAGACCATATGACTCCCCAACTTCACTTGATGACCAATGTCATTCCTCTACCCAAAGTTCGCCTTATTAATCTTCCAAATGGCCAACAACTTTCAGCTACTCATACAGGAACCATAGAACTCCAGCCGAACCTCATACTTATAGATGTACCTTACATACCAGAATTTAGATACAATCTATTGTCAATCCCTAAACTCACCAAAACCACTGACTATGCTGCTGTTTTTCTCTCATCTTGTTGTCTCTTTCAGGACCGTTTGTCGAAGAGGCTGATTGGAGTGGGTAGCTTATGCGGCGGACTGTATCATCTACGATTACCGGCCAGTTCTCATGCTCTTTCTGTTTCTTCCCTTAATAAATCTCATGTTTGACATATGAGACTTGGACATCCGTCGTTTGACAAAACTCAATCTTTGAATTCTGATGTTCTTATTTCCAAGCAAGAATTTCTATGTGATGCTTGTCATAAAGCTAAGTTCTCTCGCTTGCCCTTTCCTCATAGTAGTAGTAGAGCGAGTTTTCCATTTGCATTACTTCACTGCGATATTTGGGGAGAATATGCCACGCCCTCACATACTGGAGCGCATTACTTCCTCACTATAGTTGATGATTTCTCTCGTGCAACTTGGGTCTTCTTGATGCGTTTTAAGTCTGAAACTTTTTCTTGTTTCACTCGGTTCCATGCTATGGTAGAAAACCAATTTCATACCAAAATTAAATGTCTTCGAAGTGACAATGGTTCAGAATTTCTTGCAAATAATATGCAAGAATTTCTTTATATGCATGGGATCGAACACCAAACTTCATGTGTTGCGACACCGCAACAAAATGAAAGAGTTGAAAGAAAATATCGTCACTTACTTGAAGTCGCCCGAGCGCTTCGTTTTCATGCATACTTACCTATTAAGTTTTGGGGCGAATGTATTTTAACAGCTTGATTAATCGTCTCCCATCCCCTATTTTGAATAATAAATCTCCTTTTGAACTCTTGTTTCATAAAACATCCATCTATGAAGATTTGCGTGTATTTGGATGTCTATGTTATGCTCGAAATATGAGTGTACACCGAGATAAATTTACCACACGTGCATATAGATGCATTTTTGTAGGATATCCTTCAAATAAAAAAGGATATAAAGTCTATAATCTTGACTCCAAAGAAATTTTTATAAGCCGCGATGTGGTATTTTACGAAGACCGGTTCCCATTCCAATTTCAAAATGATGATGGTTTGAACTCACCTGTGCTGCCAACACCACAAGAAGACTATATGAGTGAAGAAAGTGACTCTCCAATTGTAAGTGCGCCCGAGCCAGCTCCACCAATGTCGTCATCCATTCCACCTACTCATCTCGTTTCTACAGAACCAGTCAACCATCATAATTCTTCCATTTCATCCCAATCTGAACCCATCATACGAAAATCAAGCCACCCACCTTCATATCTCAATCAGTATGTGTGCTCAAACGTAATGGTATCAGATTCGCTGCCTAAGGATCCTCACTCCATGACGCCATCTTCAGGTACATGGTATCCTATTCAAAATTATCTTTACCATTCTAAGTTTTCTCCACAACACTTTGCATTTTTAACCTCTATTTTGAGTGATGCTGAACCTACCTCGTATGCGGAAGCGGTGCAACATCAACACTGGCGCCAAGCTATGGCTGATGAGATCCATGCTCTCCAACAAAATACCATCTGGACCCTTACTACCCTACCTCCAAATAAAATTCAAATTGGTTGTCGTTGGGTATATAAAGTCAAACAGAGGTCTGATGGTACCATCGAACGCTACAAAGCCCAACTTGTAGCAAAAGGGTATACACAAATTGAGGGTATTGATTTTCATGAGACTTTTGCTCCAGTCGCAAAGCTTACTACCATGAAGACTTTACTTGCGGTTGCTGCAACTCGTCAATGGTCCCTATATCAAATGGACGTTAGTAATGCATTCATACATGGGGAGCTGCACGAAGAAGTTTATATGACCATTCCTCCAGGTCTTCTTCGTGAGGGGGAGTATTCCAGTACGACTGTTTGTCGCCTCCATAAGTCCTTGTACGAACTTAAACAATCACCACGTAACTGGTTTCACAAGCTCATGACTGCCCTTAAGGATGCTCATTTTATTCAATCCAATACAGATTACACATTATTCACTCGACACTCTGGAAATCAATTTATTGCTATCCTAGTGTATGTGGATGATCTTATTATTACAGGAAATGATGAGCAAGGTATTTCTTCAATCAAGACCTTCTTACACTCCAGATTCCATATAAAAGATCTAGGAAATCTCAAGTATTTCCTAGGAATTGAGGTTGCTCGAGCGCCATCCGGGATATTTTTAAATCAAAGAAAGTATGCATTGGAGATTCTTTCTGACGCTGGTCTATTAGGAGCAAAACCAGCCGATTTTCCTATGGATCAAAAACTGAAACTAACTCCAGAAGAAGGTGAACCGATTAAAGATCCAGCTATGTATCGAAGGTTAGTAGGGCGCTTGATCTATTTGACCATTACTCGTCTAGAAATAACATATTCAGTTCATATGTTAAGTCAATTCATGCAATCACCACGACTTCCACATTATGAAGCAACTCTTCGTATATTAAGATACTTAAAATTATCTCCTGGAAAAGGTATCTTTCTATCATCATCTAGTGAAATGCAGTTAAGAGCATATTGTGATTCTGATTGGGCGAGTTGTCCTTGAAGTCGGAAATCAGTAAGTGGTTTTGTGGTTTTTCTCGATAAAAGTCCAATCTCATTGAAGTCAAAGAAGCAAACTACCGTAGCCAGATCATCCGCAGAAGCGGAATATCGAGCAATGGCTACTGCTGCATGCGAAATTGTATGGTTGAAGGCACTATTAAAGAATTTAGATGTACACCATCACAAACCAATAAGCCTATATTGTGACAATCAAGCAGCCTTGCATATCTCCAAAAATCCACTTTTTCATGAACGAACAAAACATATAGAACTGGATTGTCACTTCGTTCGAGAGAAGGTTCAACAAAAAGTAATTCAACCTCAGCATGTATCCACGTCATTGCAGCTGGCTGATATTTTCACAAAACCATTGGGCAGAGATATGTTCCAAAGCTTGAAGGCCAAGTTGGGTGTCACAAATCTACACACTCCAACTTGAGGGGGAGTGTAGGATGACTAGCAGGATGGCTACCGAATCAGTTTGGATTTTGAAGATAAAATCTTCTTTATTAGTCAAGATATTGTTTCCAAATTTTGTTGTAACAAAGAAACCGTTGTAACGCCATATCCCTAAATTCTTGCTACCGTGTATATTAGGATGAAAAGTTGTCAATAGCAATACATAGAAGTTACGATTCTTCCAATTGAGTTTCTTCTTCTTCCTTACTGTTATTTTCTCATGGTATGATTCAGATTTAACGTTCTGAAATAACTATAAAAGACATAATGGTTGGATTCAGATCGGCTTGACATCATTCACGTTTTTCTTTTTATAGTCTATTCACCACTATCAGTTGTTAAATTCAGGCTTTTCTACACAATAACCAAGTTAGACTCTTCAGTTAGAAGATCTCATTATCTTCGATTTGAATTTGTAACTGTGGTGGGTGGATCTTAATATTTTTTTTTCTTTCACTACTATGTGTTTTCCCACAACTTTTGATTATAATAGGTTTTCCATCACCTAGTAGAAGGTCTAACTTCCATCCAATCTCTCATCCTTACAGGGCCTGTAGCACTCTTAGGTTATATGGCTTGTAGCACTCCCACGTCTTTACTATGTACCCTGTCATGCTTCAACTTGCTCATCAATGTCTTCTTTTTTGCAGCACTCTCACGTCACAAAAATTTGAAACAGACGATGGTTGCCTACAACTGTGTATTGTACTGACCCGATTGAATATGTGTTTACTCTAGTGGTGCATCCCATTTATGCATCCACAAATTTAAATACAAGTTTATTTTCAAATTCAATCACTCTCACCCAAAATAAAAATATGATTTGCAATATTTTCAATTTGGGACCAATTCAACGCTGTACTAGCTCCGGTAAGGTCAACACTAACTTAAGCCTCTTCCATGCTTCCCCTAAGCTCCTTGCCAGCTGAGCTTGAGCTGAGCTAAATCTATCACTGATAAGGTCTGATAAATGAGCCAAGCAAACGAATCATAGTTGGCAGATTCTGCAAGTAGCTGATCATCCGAACTAAAGTTCACAAGTGAATACGAAGCTAAAAAAGGTCCTATTCTGCCATTTCAAACGAAAGAGTAATAAAAGTTGATCTCATGACATTTATATAATAAGAACATTGTGTTTTTGAAACGTGTTGTAAGGCACGTCGTTCTTCGTATCAAAGCCTTACTAATAGTTGATATATAATCCCAAACTAATATTTGCAAAACCAACATCCAGCAAATCATTTGACCTCCGCAATTATATGCAAATGATTCTAAATATAAGTACTGGCTCATTGTGTACGCGCCCAGTTAAGCCAGCACCTATGATTCACATCCACGATTAGAATGATAAACAGGTGTGTTATCTTACACGAAAAGAATTTATCGGCATTAAAATATTTTTTTATTTATGTCAGGAGAAGTATTTTCAAAGGGTGTTTGACAAGAAAAAAATAATGTGATTGACACACATGTTAGTGTTTCGAAGACACTTTGTCCTATTTCAATTAACATAACACCTTGTTCTTACATTCATCAATTAATCACTTGATATAATCACAATCTAGCCTGGAACAAAAACAGTATGTTTCAAGCATGTCTTATAATAACATGCCTTTCAATAATATAATATTTTTCCTATCAAAAGATCTATCGGTCGTATGCAAGTCCTGTTTGCGTATGTAGCACTAACCGTGAAGTATATTATAGGTTCCAAAATCCGTTGGTTTCGTATATTCACAAATCATATGTTTACTAAAATTTTACTTTAGAGGCAACACATACAAGTGAACAATTTTAAATACATTAACTTGTTATATTTTGATTTTTACATCAAAGTAGCAAAAATAAACTTTATTTGAGATTCGTTTACGTTGATCTCATTTAACCGAGTCATGCCATGCATGAAAACCCGTTTTACACAGGAAACCGACTCGGTTCAGTTACGCACGTGAAGCGACAAGATCAGAAGAACACAAAACCAGCGCGGGAAGCCGTTTCTTTTGATCTCCCTCCAATTTTCAAAAAGCCATCAGCCGACGTGCCAGCCTCGACGACACCCAATTCGCCGTCGGGTCAATGGCCGCCACCATCGGAGTTCCGGAGACCTCGACGTCCATGACGAAGGAGGACGCTCCTTCCTTCTCTTTCGTCTTCCAGCGGGGAGAGAGAGGGCCAGAGGGGCTACAGGCGAGGGCCGACCGCGTCGTTGGAGATGGCGTCCAGATCATCGAGCATGTCCCGCGGGGAGAAGCAGGGAAGGGGTAATGCTGCTCAATCTTCGGCTCCAAGAAGGAGGCCTTCGCCTTCTCCTTCACCCGCCAGACGCAACGTTGCTAGACCACCACCTCCTTCTAACGACGACGACGAAGGTTTCTCTTTCTCTGTTTTTTCGCCTTTGTCTTGTTCTTGGTTTATTCCCGCCCAAGCCCTTCGATTTTGTAGATTTTTCTTATTGTTTAATGGGAAATGAATCTTTAATTATTTGCGGTTGCTCTTTTGCTCTCCCCGTTTATTCGGCTCCTACATCAGTCGCGTTAAGTTGAGATGATTAAAGCCTGACGAACTCTATCTTTGTTATAGAAATCAGGCATACTTCCGTTGAGAATTCCAACCAAGACAAGTTCCTGAATTTCCGGTCCATGGGTTACTCTTGGTTGATGAAACCCTAGCCGTTAGCGCTTCATGCGCTCGTCTCATGTGCGGGTTCTGTTGCTCGATTGCTAGCACCAATCTCGAGATCATTCGAGGGCACTCGATCCAATCAACTGGGAAGTCTTACTATCTTCAATACTTTATAGCGTGCTATGTGTTGCATTGCGGACGTGGAGAGAGGTTGCTTTGTGGAGGATAGCGTCCTTGATGCAGTATCGGAGGACTAGAGTTGGAGGCGCTTTCGGAGTATGAGGTTAAAAGAGGCGATCTAGACTTTTAGCATTTGGCAAAGAGTAAATTGTCAGATCCACATAATTTCATCCCTAAATTCTTTAAATAATCCGGGATTTGTGGCAGACAGGATGCAGTACCTTTTTGTACATGAATCTCACGAGAATATAGGTGCTAGGCAAATCACAGCTCTTCCTTATTCCTGGAATGGTCGTAGGCCAGAATCGTTTCAAGATTATAACATATTTTGCTGTTTGGGAGTCATGTAAATTCAGGTAAAAAACAATTGGAAAAAATAAACTGGAAGGTGGGGCCAGTTCTGGTCTTAATTTTAGGTGCTTTCGTTATGTTCACAAGAACTCATGAAAACATTAATGGCCAATGACATGTTCCCTTATTTCAGCTCATAAGGATCAGACGATGTCCTCAAATTTGTTCTATACAGAGCATTTGATTTCAAGAGTTCTCAAAGAACTCTTTCACTATAACTCAAAAGGGTAATAAGAACAAGAAGCACAAGCTGTATCTGAAGTTTTAAAGACACAACAAATATGAAAAAAAATTACTGATGTTGTTGGTCGACAAGATGCATATAAAACGGAAAGGGGCACACCCTACATACAGAATGGAATGTAAAAAATATGATGCACCATCTTACACCTATATACAGACGTACACGTGTAAATATAATTTTTGTATTAGTTGCAATTATGAAGGAGCTCACCTAGGGTTTGCTTATTGGTGTTGGATCCGCTAAATGTTTCATTCCTTGGGAAGTTCCTTATTATCCACACACACATGAAAAAAAGAAAAGCACAGTTGCTCGTTTGATGCTTTTGAACGATTAATGATTTGAAATTTGCTCCTCATTAATATTTCTGTTGTCATTTTATCTTTTTTGGTTTATACTTTATATATTTTATAGTGAGCATGACTTTGGTATATCACATGTCACATCTCCAGGAAGAGTAAGAGTAGCCGTAAGGGTTCGTCCAAAAAATGCAGAAGAGCTCTCTTCAGAAGCTGATTTTGCTGATTGTATTGAATTACAACCAGAGGTTATACCTTTTGCCTCATGAAATAGATGTTCCTTCTTGTTGATGATAAATAAGAAACAAATGGTGTACACGAGTGTAACTAGCTTGCGGACGTCCTAATGCTTCCATTTTCAGTTACTGGCAAGTTTAATACTTGAATGCTGGTTCTCTATGTCTTCATTCATGTGTGTGTGCATGATGCATTTTCTGAGGGAGGGTTCTGATGCTTCGTTTTTCTATTCCCCACAAGTTTACTGGTAAATTGTGGTTTCTTATACATGCATGCTTGCTTGTGCAATTTGCTTCATTTCTAAGAAAGATTGTGACACACATGGACATGCTTGCGGATCTTTATATGTGATTGTAACGTTTATTATTTGGCATATCCAAAAATTTGCTTGTATATGCATACCACAGCTACTGATGAGTTCAAACACTTGCCCGTGGTGAAAAACTCTTTGGAGTTTCTTAAATAAGTCTGGCCATTTCATGTTACCTGAGCTTGAATGTAGGTGTAATGCATCACCATGGTAGATGCATAGCTATAAATAACATGGAAACAACCATGCATTTCTATTTCAGTTTCATAAGCTGGTTATTTTACACTATCATTAATTTATTTCCTCGGTGGCATTTGTAAAACTTTATGACGATCAATCAGGTCTTTGATTCTGCAGCTGAAAAGATTAATACTAAAAAAGAACAATTGGAGCTCTGAATCCTACAAATTTGACGAAGTTTTTGTAGAAGCTGCTTCTCAAAAAAGAGTTTATGATGCGGTTGCCAAGCCTGTAGCCGAGGTCAGTGCTGGAATATACAGATTAGACATCAAACTCCTTTACTGAAACTTGCATTCTCTTTGTATTAATTCTACAAAAGGGCAAATGCATGTATTATACTTTGTCAAGCTGAGGTAATGTTTGCTACTGGGATATGCCTGTCTCACTGAACCTAACTCCTGCTACTCTTTGTTAAAACCTGACTATAATAGTAAGCATTGAATCTATTTTTCAGCTCCTTAAAAACTAGTTATCTGTTATAGAACTGTCTCTGGATTTATGATTGCCTGTCTACCTTTATTGCTTTCATTAGCAAGCATTCAAGTTATATTTAATGAGACGTAAGTGAAATTCCTGCAGTAGAATCATTACCATTGGGAATACTCGTTTTTGTTTTGTTTAGTGGAACAAGGACATCTCTTAGTGTAAAACAGTGCTCTCTCGTTGTAAAAACATATATATAGAGATATGCCTATGTCACAAATACCTAAATCTCCCATGAACAATATTCACAAGAACAAGCTTCAATGAGCATTAAGGCACAACAAAGGATCTCTTAAATAAAACCAGAAAAATGCTTCAAAGAAGCATTCATTACATTGGGACAGCAGTTTCTTATCTATGCTACACATGGTAGGAGTAAGGACTAGCTCCAATTGCTCTTTTTAGAGCCTGTTGGAACTAGCATAATGGACAGTCGACTATTGCATGAGAAAAAAAAAATATAATAAGGAATTCAAATCATAAAATAAAAAGAGAAAAATATATACTGAAATATGCATAAATATACGGCTATACTGTATGATAACTATACAACGCGGCTACATGTATGAGTATATAGATAGATGCATCTTAAAACTTTTCATGATATATTTATATGCTTAAAGTGATTCTCATGGTCCTCAAAAAAATTGTTATTTTATTTTTGTTGAACTCAAAATTTATTTATTTGTTTTTTTTTTTACGCTTTTAGGTACAATTTGTAGGCATTCCTTCTTGCAAATGAGAAATATGTATGTTTCATTTTGAATATTTTCTAATTGATCTTTTAGAAATTACATATCACTAGACTCTATTCATTATAATTTTATGTAGAGTTTAGAGACTTGCTAATTGGATTTGTGGTTCTAGAGTTCGGTTGTATGCTCTTTACTAGGTAGCTAGTCAATACTAATTCTATATTACCATAAACTTAGCCCGCATCCACACACACACACACACACACACACATATATATATATATATATATATATATATGAGCGCGCGCGTGTGTGTGTACATATATATATATGTATGTATATATATGTTGTCATACATTGCTGACTCTGATTTCATGTTTGTAGATATATGGTTAGTGTTTGATCAATGTATGATTTGTGAATATATATATATATATATATATATATATATATATATATATATATATATATATATATATAAGTATGCATAGGTTTCTATGTAAATTTTTTATTTATTTTTTGATGTTTTTTGTATTTATTTTACTGTTTTTTATGTTTCAGCTGCACTTTCAGCTGAGAAGGAACTAGCTGTTGGCTCAACATGCTAGATCCTTCATCTCTCTTCGTATTTTTTTTCTATAAATAAGGGACTAAGTCCCATATATTGTTGTATGGCTGGAGTGCCTTCGTATGATGCTCTTCTTCAATATAATTCTGATTTCCAGAAGTGTGAGAATTGTGGTTTGAGAATTGAGACTGGGTGTCCAAAATTCTTGTTTTGCCTTCTTCAGGCGGTGTACCTGGTTTCTTTTGTAATTTTTGGAGCCTGATTTACAGTTGTTTCAGTCATTTGCATAGGTTCAATTTGTCAAAATAGTACCCATCCATCTATCTTTGTGGTAAATACTGGTATTGGCTTTACAAGAGTGTCAGAGACAACCCTCAAAAGATGCCATGATTTCATATGATCCTACTTCACAGTGTGCCCTTTGTATATATAGGCAGCTAATGTCTAATTTTAGTGGTTTCCTGATAATTTTTTAGGTTTTCTGAAGAAGTGGCAGAGTTAGGGGTTTTGTGACTGTAACCTGGGCACTGAAACAGAGACTAGATGCTTGGGATTCCAAACCCTAAACATGTGGTTGGTGCACACAGCATAATGCTATTCTGGTTCTGTATGAGTGTTCTACTGCAACTAGTTGACTTTGGGCTAGTGATGCTTCATGCTGATGAACTTCATGGAGCAACTTTCTGTTCATAGTTTCTGTAAAACAAGTTTGCACTGGCAGTTTGGCAGATCAATAGCTTTGTGTTTATGTAGGGGCAATACTCAATATAGGGTTTTAAGACTGATCGCTAAAATGCAACATCCTTCTCCCACCCAAAGCAGGTGCAACATCCTTCTCCCACCCAAAGCAGATGCAACAGAATTTGCACATTCATATTTTGAAATAGACCACATAATAGGCGGCTACCAGCTAGTACTGGGTGGGAAAATACCAGAACGCCTGTAATATTGGTTACCTGCTCAACACTCTGGTCGCCCACATTATCAAAGATGACTCAAATGATTCAAAGTCCAGAAACTGAGAACGAGAAAAACAGGTGAATAAAAAAATTTAGCAATTTATGATAAATCGATTCTTGTTTGAATCCTTCAGGGGCTGAAAACTTCAGGATAAGCATATCGGAAAACAGTATGCTTTGATACTTTGCAGAAAAGCAATATGGAATGAAGCATTTCTTTCTGGAGGATTATTGGAATTTTTTCAGGTGGCATCATACTCACAAAATATTGGTGATATTTTGAAATTATTGTGATATTATCATTGGAAAAAAAGGAAACATTTTTATTGGGAGAATTTTTCAATTTTTTCAAAATATTGGAAAAGAAAGTAAATATGGTGATATTTTTATCCTTTTCAAAAAATGTTTTTATTCCTTGTACTTTGGGTAAATATTTTTCCATTTTTTAGATTAAAAAACAAATTTTTGATTTTTGTTGATATTTTTCTAAAATAATTAGTAAAAGTTACAATTTCATGATTTTTTATGATTCAATATTTTTTGTATTTTTTTTGAATTTCTGAGATTTTCCTGAGAAAAAACAAGACTTTTGAGAGAACCCTTACTTAGAAATTTATGGGAATGATATTTATTACTATATGGTATATGAATATAATATTTAAAGTCCATACATGTTCACCATTAATCAATGTGATTCAAGCATATGTGAAGACCAGAAACATATGTAAGACATATGCAACAGCCAAAAGTTTTATAGATTGCATCATAAGCCAACAAAGAAAAAGAAAAAGAAAAAGAAAAAAGGAAAAAGAAAAATGATGTGTGAGACAGATAACAGATTTTGGATTTTTGCTTTACATGAAACCAGTAGACAACAGGATGAGAGTAAAATAGGTGGTGACTAGTTAGGAATGGTTGCTCCAGTTAATTGATTAGTCAGCAAATCCAGTCAGGACTTATGGAGGTGAGTCATAGAGTGGGGGTAGACTACTAGGCCGAATTGTCCTGATTCTGACTATATAGGGAGATGCACACTTTCTTTCATAAGGTTTATTTGTTTTGACTTTAAAAAATTGACCATATCATCAAGGGATGATGCCATCTTTACATGTTGGTGGTTCCTTTTGGATAACTTTTGAAGTTTTAAAGTCATCCTATGGTGAACATAGCACATTGATTTGAACTCCAAATTTAAAATATTTGTGATATCTTCCTCATAGCGTTGTATTGGTTTTACTGCTTGGCTTTGACCTAGAATGAATGACTCAAATACATGGTTTTGCATGTTCATATATGTCTTTTCTTGTGAATCTCTTTTGCAGAGCGTCTTAAATGGGTATAATGGAACAGTGATGGCTTATGGTCAGACAGGTAGTGGAAAAACATACACACTTGGACGACTTGGTAAGCATGACCCTTCTGAACGAGGAATCATGGTTAGAGCTTTAGAGGACATACTTTCCAGTATATCTCCAAGTGCAGATGCAGTAGCAATCTCTTATCTTCAGGTAAAGTAAGAAACATTTCCTCTATGTGTTGAGTAATTAGATTTTCATTGTTTCTTGCAATCTAGAATTGCCCCACAAACCTTACAAGTATTAGCCATTGGAAAGGTCGTATTTTAGTGTTTATGAAATAGTAAAGTGGACATTATTATTCCAAATTCCAAGAAAATTCAGTATCATCTAGTTTGAACTTGTTGGTACCACATGGAAAAATCTTTTCATCTGCAAATTAACCATTTTTCTTCTTAAATAATGCTAGTAATTTATGCATTTTGAAATAGTGCATTATTCAGTAAGAAGGTGACCTTCCTTATGAGTGGATGTTATCGGAAGCACATTTTTAATAAAAATTGCTGCTTATTCTAACAAATACTGCCATAAAAATAACTCAAAGGGTTTGTAGGGTCAAAATACATATCAATATCACACAGATATTATATATGCTAGTACTTAACGAGAAATCTGCTCTAGATGTCCAAAACAGAATTTGCTTAATAGCAACACACACTGCACTAAAACCAATCACTCGTCAGCTAAATAACATGGACTATGAAACAGACAAGTCGCTTTCTTTCTTATTGAATCATTGGGAGACCACAACTCGTTCAATTGTTACTTTTGTTGTTTGTAGACAACTTATATATATATATATATATATATATATATATGCCTGCATCCATGCACATGTGCACCTGCATTCTGTACTTGTGTGAAATAGCTTAAAAGAATCTAAGTACTATGGGCTTTAATAAGCGAAAAGCCAATATCAACAATATTAATGTGCAACTTCAAGAAAGTTCTAGCTCCAATTGCAAATAAAATCTCCAATCAAAAGTGTTAAATCAGTTGGTTACTTAATGATCTAATCTCATAAACTGCTGCGCCTTGACAATCTATCCCAGGTCATATATATAATAATATATATGTTTTATATATTTGTAATATTATATATATATATATATAATATTATATGTATGGTATTGCATGTGAATAAGGAAATACAGAAGTCAAATTTTTTTAAATGTGCAATTTTTTTTTAGAAGAATAGAATGTCAACTCTTAGTGTGCAAAGTAGTAAATCTCAAAACCTCAGGTATCTTCATTATTATTTTCTGTCTTAATGGTCTTACTAGGAAGTTCTTCATGAATTTACTAAACGAGTTTCTTATTCAAAACGTTTGGATGATTGAGAATGTTGATTTGACTTTCATGACAACTATGCAAAATTTTTCATAAATCAGGAAGGTAATTTACATGAAGGCCACAAATTTAATCTGAGGAAAATGGACAATTTTTTATCTTAGTAGTAGGTTAAGCAGTTGAAATATGTTTTCGTTGTTAATTTTGTTTTCTCATGAATATAGCTGTATATGGAATCAATACAAGATCTTTTGGCTCCTGAAAAGTCCAATATTCAAATTGTGGAGGATTCCAAGACCGCTGAAGTGTCCTTGCCTGGTTCTACCGTAATTAAGGTCAGAGACATTCATCATGCCCTGCAGCTCCTGGAAATTGGTGAAAGCAATCGCCATACTGCAAACACTAAGTACAACACTGAGTCCTCACGAAGTCATGCAATCCTTTTGGTTAGTAATGTCACTGGTAGTTTTGCATAATTGTTATGGACTACAGATAATTTAAACATCTAGACAGTTTTCTTTAGGAAGTTCATTGGGGATGAGTTGCAAACTTGCAATCTGTTTAACTCAATTTTTCTTGCATAGGTTTATGTTCAAAGATCAGTCAAAGGGAAAGGGGAATCTGAATCGTCTATTAACATAAAAAAAGTGGATGATGGTGATGTGCCTATTGTAGTAAGAAGCAAACTATTGATGGTTGACCTTGCAGGGTCGGAAAGAATAGACAAATCAGGTGCCTATGGACCTTCTCGGTGTATGCCTTTGGTTGCTAACCATGCTCTTAAAGTCTTTCAATTATTTTGGATGGTTCATAAAATATTTTATTTAGTTTATCTAAACAGACAGACATGTTCCTTTCTTTCAAAACTATGCGTTCTAATTCAGATGAATACTTTTATGTAACATCTCTACCAACAGTACCAATCACTAGAATTTCATGAGAAATTCCAAAGAAACTTAGGCTTTCAATGCAACCTTGCTATACCCCATCAAGCCATTTCTCATCAAGAGGCATAAACATACAAGGAACCTACCATAACTGGGTTAATCTTCTCATAAATATTGGAAGATATATGCTCTGAATTCCAGTATGCAACACTTGATACATTGCTTTTAGTACAAAAGTTGATAACTATATGATGGGTAAAAATCAAAGTTCTAGAATCTCAAGTATTTCTCTCATCCTAGCTGTTCAATCAACTGACCATGTCATGAAGGGAAAATACAGGTCAGTTTTGTAGCTGTAATACTGAGAACTTTTAAATATATAGAATATGTTTTCTATTCTTTTCCACTTTTATAAACTTGTATTATTAGATGTGCGAATTACTATTATGTAACACATTTTTGTTGAGAAATATGTTTGAGTTTGGCTGGTCAATGTAGGAAAAGTATGTAGCAGTGAAGCTTGAAAAAGATGGTCTATCACAATTATAATTTAATATTTCTCACAAGCCTAGTGACTAAAATCATAAGCAGTCAATTAATGATGTCTAGATAAGTCTTTTCCTGAATTTTATATGGCACTGTTCTTTAACTTTTCTCACTTCTTGTCTTCGTCTTATTCTCACCATGCAGGTGGTGATGGTCATATGATTGAAGAGGCCAAGTTCATAAATCTTTCTCTCACTTCCCTTGGAAAGTGCATCAATGCAATTGCAGAGAATAGTCCACATATACCTATAAGGGATTCCAAACTCACAAGACTGCTTCGCGATTCTTTTGGAGGTTCCTAACTGATCCAAGCTCATCTGTGTTTCCACTACATCATTTATTAATGACTTATTGGAAATTCACTAGATAATATTGCATGATTTTATATGTTATTTGGTTACAATGAAAAGTAGCTGTCACATTGTTCCATATGAACAGGCTAGTTTTCAGGGCTGCATTTAATGGCCAAAGTATTTTCATGGCATATGATGAAGTAAGAACATGACTGCGGGCCATTTTTCAGTCTAATGCACGGAGGGCACCAAGAATATCCTCCTAGATACATGCTTTAATAGACTAGCAGTTTAACACATTTCTTACCTATCTGACATGGACAAACTGGCTTGACTCACAAATTTTTTCTGTACATTTCATATGTTCATCAGCTACAAGCCTACAACCTTCATATGGAAACCTTAAGTTTTGGCATCTGTATGACGTACCAGATGTGTGCCTGGTTTTTCCCTTCTTTATTTCAAAAATGAGTTCTTTCTAAAAAGTGCATTCTAGGAAAGGGTTTCTGGCTATCAACACACCCGTGTAAGGGAAAACAACCAAATTGTTACTCAAGTTGGTATAGTACTAAACATGCATTAAATTTAGAATGTTTTACCCAAAGCTGCAGAACATGATTGCACATCTGGTGTGTACAATAAATAAAATGCTAAATAATGACAGAGGCTTTTTAATAGACCGAGCATTCAGTTGCCTATGGTGAACTGAGGTCCACTTGCAGCTATTTTTTACACATTTCATCTTTTCTCACAAACCACATGAACTAGGTCGCAGGTAAAAGGCATCGAAACCAAGGTTGCTTGTGCCTACTGCATTCATGAGGAAATAAGAAGGTAACCTTATCAATACTGCAGAAATGCACGATATACATGTGTGTGTGTGCATGCACATGCATGTGTATTTATGTATGTCTGTAACCATGCTCTTATTTTCATTGTTAAATATCTCCTGCATTGTCATCATATTGGCATTCTCTTTCCTATAGGATAACCTGGGTTCCTCTTTTGTACGTAATACACTGATTACCTATGTTTAAATTTTAAAAACACATTGAGATACATAACTTTTAAGGTTTTTCACATATATTGAGCTTTGTCTTCGTCAGTGCTGCACTCTAACCTACAAATTCAGTGACTCACTGTAGCAAGCTGTCAGGCTTGCAAACTTTAGATTTCAAATCGACAATTTTTTTCTTACCCACATATTTTCAGTAGCAATATGCTCTGCCAATATCTTGCTTAATGCTATTTGAATGATTTATGCTTACTATTAATGTGGGTCTGTAGGTTCAGCAAGGACCTCACTTGTTATAACAATTGGGCCTTCTGGACGGCATATTGGTGAAACAACAAGCACAATCATGTTTGGGCAAAGGGTATATAATTTTTTTTGTTTCCTTATTTAAAATTATTGAACGTTGCCATGGTACTGATTCAAATATGTGTCACCATATTTTTTTTATACTATTTAGCATGGGATGGTACTTAATATAGCCATCGTCAAATGGTAGGTGGTTACATTATTTTTATGATAAATACAATCTAATGAAGCATCCAAACCATATAAGTTTCAGTATTCTAGTTGATTAAAGCATGCCTAATCGGATGTCTAATTGTCTAGATGTTTGTGGATGAATTAATTGTGTTTTCTAGCCAATCAGGTGATAATCAATTAACTTGACCCAAAACTAACTCAAGCACTTAGTTTGGCAGATTCAAACCTCCTCTTAACTTGCTTTTATAATTCTATTTGAGTACTCTCTGAAGGTTAGTAATTCGGTCCATAAAAATGTTGATACCACTTCCTACAAATATAAGACATGAAACTGTTCTCAAGTCATTACCATATATGGTATGTCATAAAATGTCCTCATAAGAAAGACACATCATTACTAGGTTGGTCCTCAGGTATGAGAGAAAAATATCATCAACACTATGTTAGTTCTTGCACTGAAAATTGGAGACAAAACTACTCATTAATTTGTAATATAATTCCATAAAAATGGTCACAATATTTATGTTTATTGTCAAAGCATGTTATTCATCCCAAAAGCCTTAATTTAAGAGGCTTAGCATCTGGAAATTTACTGAGCTCATAGATTGCTAACATTAATAGGAGTAGCATGCCCTCTGTTATAACAGGAGAAGAAGAACAATTACTTCCAATGACTATCTACCAATCCATGCCCTTCTCCAGTTATATGGTTTTGGGACTTAAACGTTTAACTCTTTCTCCAATTTGTAATTTTTTAGGTGCAAGGTTTCCGATTAGTATAGACTTCCATCTAGTGCTTTGTTTTCAGTGCTCGTGTCTTGGGAATTGTAATGAACTTTTTTTTTTTTATTTCAGGCTATGAAAATTGAGAATGTGATGAAGCTAAGGGAAGAGTGTGATTATGAAGCTCTTTGCCGAAAACTGGAATTACAACTTGATTTTCTTACTGCTGAGAATGAGAGGGAAAAGAGGTTACGAGATGTTGAGATGAAAGAAATGCAGAATAAGCTTAAGGAATATGAGCAGTCCTTGGGTGAACGAGGAAAAAGTCTTGCATTGATCTCTGAAGTATATCTCATTTTCTAGTTTTAAGACAAATTTTCTTTTGTTAAATTTGACCCTTTGTTATTTACTCTGTTCTTTTGTTTTTGCAGTCATCTGCAAGGGAGAAGCGTACGTTGGAAGAAGAACTTGGTCATATTTTATCTGAATTAAGTGTTCAAAAGGAGCGGCATGGTATGATGTGCAAAGAAGTTGAAAGCTTGCAATTAAGCTTGAGAAACATGAGGGTATGATTCCAAATCCATCAATACCCCAAGTCTATCACTTGAAAATTTCCTTCCAAATCCATCATTGGTTGATTTTATCCAGATTTTAGCTCAGATAGGTGTTTGGCTGCCTTACCATGAATTTTGTATGAAACTGTTTATTGTCACTTTATGTGTTTATGTATTAAAGCTTCCTTGTGGAGATAACTTGTCAAAAATAGGGAAATTGTTATGGCTGGCACATTGGCCTTATGGATTTAAATGTGGCATGTAGTTGGCAGTGTCCCTTATCATGTTATCTGTGTTTGGGTGCAAACTATGTTTTAGTTCATTTACAATATTAATCTCTTTTGGAAGAGATTTTAGAGTAAATTGTTGCTAGCCATTGGTACTCTCAAATTTTTAGTTTACCTAGTAGCTAATAAAATGCTGGCCTGATTCTACACTAAATTGGATGTGGAAATAAATTATTGTGAAGAGAAAAAACAGAAATCAGAAATGACGAATGCACAAAAGAAAAGGATATCAACCAATGTTGCCAGAACTGGCCTATTCAAGCTGAATCAATGCCAAACCGATTCATTGTCAGCTGATTGAGGGCTCTCATATGTTAGCCCTTAAGGCTCTAACTGTTTTTAAAAATATTCTCAGATTTTTGTATTTTGAAATTATCTTTGGATACTATAATTTATTTTATAAGATGAAATTGTACTATTTTTGCTCAATTTATGACTGTTTCAGGCTTTCAGCTGAATGTATGAATCAGCTGATTCACCAAATCATCAGCTTGGCAATTTGGTTCAAGAATCAATCTTTCCAACATTGTTGTCAAAAATATCAAGAAGACAATAAAGATAAATACAAAGAAGGAAAATAAGTAGATGAAATGACATCAGAGGACCCAAATGAAAGGCCTACTGTACATGCATATGTGTCATGGCATATATTTTTATGCAATTAACTGTTCTTGCATGAAATATTTGTCATGCGTTTACTTATGAAATTACTCTCTTTCACCATTTTCAATAGGTTTCGTTTTGAGGATTAAAGTGGCTTCCACTCTTGCATAAAGCAAACATTTTTTAATTCCTTTTCAGCAGTAATATTCCTCTTACAATTTACATATTTGCTTACAGAAAAGTTCTGCTTGGATTGAAATTCAAGACTCTTTGATCTAGGATGATGCTACGATATTCAAGATGGGTGCAACAAAAAATTTCAAAATGATTAAGAATTATACTATCCCTTAACCTGATTCCATTTGGCTATCGAAAGTGCTATGCAATTAATCATCGTTAATGGAAGATAGAAACATACTTCTGTATACAAAAAAGCATAGAAAAATCAATGGCCTTGAAAAACGGTATTGCAATTTTGTAATTCATTCATAAGATCATAAAAACCAGAGATCTTGGCAAATCAGACCCTTTACAGGATCATCAGGTTGGAGGACAGTTATTAGGTAAAATTTTCTTATGGCTTGTGATTTGTATCTTTGGTTGAAAAGCTTGTCAAATTTTACATATTTGGATCAGAAAATTTAAGGTCCTGGGATGGTCCTGAAACTCAAAGGAGAGTTGAAATTGGCTAATAGACAGCCCTGTTGATGGCCGCTTTTGGTTGTTGTGACCTATAGCTTGACTGTCTTCTCAGTTCACCAAGAAAATCTGATGGAACTGACAGTAAGTGTTGGAGATCTATGCAAGTACATTGTGTGTTTATTCGTGAGTATATGTATACATGTATGCGTATGTACTTGTCAACAAATTTGTGATATACACAGGTTTATTCATAATCAATTTCTTTGTATTTTTTTTTCTTTTCTGTAATTTTCTTTATCTTTTTCTGTTTTCCTGCTGCAACTATATCCAGCAAGGAGCTAGCTGCTGGCTAGCTCCAACAGCTAGATAACTGATCATTGGAGCTAGTCCAATGGCTAGCTCATTCAGAACTTCCATATATTCTATGCAACATGTTTTACAAATGTGAATATATTTTTCAGAGATTTTACCCTACTGTTCTCTTCTTTCTTTTGGCACAATCAGAATGACAGGTAGTTCGCTGGGCCTGTTTTTTTCAAGTTCGAGTCAAGAAACATGCAATAAAGAGTTTTATTTTCAGTTGGGTGCCTTAGTGCACATTGAGATTTATTTGTTGTTTGCTGTATGGTGAAAAGATTCAGTTAACTTCTCCAATCATATCTGGAGATTAACAGTAAGAGGGCATCAGAAAATGACGAGACACCAAAACTTTGAGAAATGGCAGTTGGTGCCAGAAAACTGAAAGAAGAGCTAGAATTTGCTTTGCCTGATTGGCTATTAGATGACCTAATTACTGGCTGCTGTTGGTTGTAACCTGTGGCCAAGTTTGCTTGTTTTTATCTTCGAAACCCAAAAAAGCGGCAGTAAGAAAGCAGAAAATCAGGGCAAAGTGGAAGCAAAACAGATTCAGACCCAATGCATATTGGATCTCAAGGTGACTGATCAGTTGATCTAGAGTTTAGACTGAAGTTTTTGATCATCTTTTGTTGGACCCTGGATTATATCCACAATGTAAAGATCCACGAATTTGGATCAATATTCATATAATTTTATCTGGGTAGGTCCAAATTTATGCAAGTGGATCCAGATCCACAGATGCACCTTTTTTCTATTTAAAGGGTTGTAAAGTGGAACTTTTCTCTAGTTGTCCTTTATTTTCTGTTTTTTGTAGTTCAATTTCCTTGTATTTACCTCCTTTCCTACATTTCCTTTAGTTATTTTCAATTTTAGCAGTTATTTCCTTGCATTTCCTTCATACTTAGTTCAGTATCAGTAGCTATTCGAGAGCTTTACTGCACCAGTTTTAGTATCAGAGCTTTATAGTTGTATCATAACCTAATAGAAGCAACAGTAAGGATAGTTGAAAATTGAAAAAGGAGGGGATGAGGGAGGGTGAAAAAGTATGGCAGGCTAAATCTGCTCATTTCGCCTAGAAAACTGCTAGAAATGACTGAGAGAGATTGACAAATGAGGGGGTGCCAAGAAACCTGCTAAGTATGGTACTTAGAGAGAGTAGCAGAGAAATCGAAAATGGCTTCTTGAATTGGAGTTCATAGAGCATGTCCCAAAAGAACAAACAGATGAAAATATATATAAAAAATTAGATGGTTGTTCAACTAGTCTGTTCTCTTTTGTGATTAATACTGTCAGGTGTTTGCATTTAAATGTTGCTTATTCAGGCAAATGGATTCTCATGCTATGCTTCTAAACACTGTTTAGTTAAATAACTTAAATCTGTCCATTTTGTGAACCATTGAGTAGTCATCTCAGATTAGATGATTGTGGAATTAACATTTATCAATTTTCTCTCATGCCATATTAATCTTTGTAGGTTGAACTGCAAGTGGAGTTGCAGAATCTTGCAAATGAGATGTCTCCAATGTATAACCACAAGCACAACTGTTATGAACTGCATAATGAATTTGTAAATGAACGACACCTTGAACTTGGGACTATGAAAAGGGAGGTGCACGAAGAAGAACAACTTGAGGTAAGTCTTTTTCTTCTCAAGATTAATGTGGTACTCTTGGTTGTGTCAACTGCCACTAAGGATTTGCGAGCTTATTCTCTGTGATTGCCACTTCTCATTCAGTCAGTGGATTTGCATGGAAGTAATAGTGTTGTTCTGTTATCTTGTGGTTAAAACATTCATATTCTTGATGTGTGTGCGTGTGTGTGTGGGAGAGAGAGAGAGAGAGAGAGAGAGAGTTGGAGGGAAGCAGGTAACTTATAGTACAAAGTGGACATCCATGAGTGTTTATTATTCAATAACAAACAATTTTTTTTATGCTAAATTCCCACTCTTATTATATGGTAGAAGTATGAATATTATTGAGTTCTGATTATGTATTCTCTTAAAATTTCCTTTTTTTCTCTTTGGTGCAGCTGCTTCGCCTTGAGATCACTGCGTGTCATGAAACATTTGCAGATGCTAGAAACATGTATGAAACTAAGATCTCAGACTTGTTGAGACAACTTGAAGATGAAAACACGAAGTACAAAATCTTAGAAAAAGAATTTATATTCATGAAACATCTGACTGATCAAGAATCATCAAGAAAGGTATGCTAAAATGTGGTCTTTTCAATTTTCTATTCCTTTTTTAATGTTTGGGCCTTTGGGGCTCATTGTTTATTGGACCAGCTAGCAGCTGCACGGGTAAATAAATTCAATTTTTTATGGCTTATTATTAGATGTAAGTCATGTGAACCACTTATACAATTAAATGGCATTACAGGTCAACCAATACATTAACTTTAAATCGTTTAGGGATCAGCCAAAATTATTAGAAATTATTTTCCAAAAAATAAATGACAAATGTGTTAAAACACTTAAAAATAAAAATTCTAGAATGTTTTGAAGCATAGTTAAACAGTTGACATGTGGCACTCTTGAATCAACCACAGGTTTGACTCAGTTTGCTACCTATTTGTTTCGAATCATCCAACTCATGCCGGTTCTGATAACATTGCTTGTACAAGCGTAAAATTTGAATAGCAAGTAAACTTCTTTCTTCTACCTGTGCTTTGCATCCAGTTCTCATAATAGAAATCACTAGATAATGAACATGCTCATATTTTTTTATTTTGAATCAATTAGAGATGGTTAATATTTCTACTATGCCTTTGCGTAATGATATCTTATATACATCTCCAAAGACATTCTGTTCCTTGTTTTTCCTAAATATCAGAAGCTTGTCCAACCTTCTGAATATTTTCAGCACTTAGCCTTTTGCTTTTCTTGTTCTGTAAAGCTGTTTTTCCTCCTACCCTTCTGGGACATTTTATGATAATTCAAGATGCTGCCTTTATTATGTACGAACATCATCATATTTAATAAGATAGAAGTTGTGTTTTTGTGGTTTTTTCCTTTCTCTTATTGTGTGGATTCTGGTCCATAATACTCGTTAGGAGTTCAAATTTCAAACATGGCAGGCAGAGCACTACAGCCTTATGCAGCATGCTAGTATTTTGGAATTTATAAAATTTTAGAAAATGCCATTTTCCCCCCTCCAATTCCTATGCAAATTTTTGATGATTTCCCGATTCGTTCCCTTTTATTTTCCTTACAGGCTTACATGCACTTACAAAAAATCTTATTTTTGTAAAATTGCAAACCTTCACAAATATTTCCAACAAGCTTCACAAATATATCACTCAAAGTAATTGTTCACTTCAAAATTACTCAAGAACTCATTAATCACACTTAAAAAGGATCCACACCTACAAATACGAAGGGGCTTTTATTATACCTATAATAACATAAAAGGGTGCAAATCACTTAAATTATCATAAATACCATTCTCAAGCTTGTTCTAGACAAATGTTACAGAAACATGACATTTTCATTTTAATGTTTTTTTTTAAATATTAAGACTTTTTTTAATGGTTCGTCATTGCTTGTTTTTTCTCTTTCTATTGTGTTTCTTAAAAAATGGTGTTATTTTTAACGATGATATACACCTTAAAGGGTATATAGCTTGTGTAGCAATAAGTGGAATAGCTCGAGCTCATTTGAGGCTTGACTTGTTTAAGCTTGGCTTGAGCTTAACCTGTAAGATAAATGAGATGAGTTTAATCCAGTACTTTAATCTGGACTAATTAACAAGCAAATCTCAAAAACTTATTTAAGCTTGATTAGACTCATTAATGTATAGATAATTTTTTCTACACATTTTGTAGGGCATGGCTTTGGTGCAGTTGTGCCCTTTCTATCCCTTTGTAAAAGAGGTTTCAAATTCAAACCCCCTTGTTGACATGGCCCTTTTACATTGAAAAAAAAAAAAAAATCTTTCTAAGTTTAGCTTAACTTGGACGCAGCAAGGCAGAGCTTTAGCTGTCAAACTCAAACTCCAACAGCCCTAGCTTGGTTTGAGCTTGGGTCATGTGCAGCCAGACATAAAGCGATTGGGAGTGTCCCATGGCCAGCTGGACTTGCTGTTGTACATTCCCAACATCTAGCTTTTATGTTATAATAATACCCTTTGGGTAAAATGGAAAGATTTACAAATCATGTACATTGAACTATTTTCAAATGTGTATATGTGCATTTGTATGTGTGGGTTCCACTTCTATAACCCTTCTTGGCAGTTTCATATGCATTTGTACATACTGATATGCCAAGCATAATTGTGTCAATTTTTATCTTACTCTCGATGTCTTTTTTGCTATTTTCCCCCCATTTTTCAATACTATGATTTGAATTCAGATCCAAGAACAAACTGAATTGGATGAAACAAGGAAAAGCTTAAAGGAGTTGCGCATGCTATATGAACGCACTTTGAGAGACATTCAACTACTAAAGTTGGAAAATGAAGGGTCACTAGTTTCCCAGGTAATCATTGTGGTACTTTAATTATCTTTTTTCATGTTCAATATGGATTCCTCGTAGATACAAATCAAATATTATGATAGTACTAGAAAATACAAACTCAGTATTTGACCATTCAATATATGGCAGTTTTAGGTCTGCCTTTTCTTTTTTGCTCACTCATGTTTTCTGTTTCTTTTGAAGGCAAATCTCAGTGAGCAAAAAGAAATGCTGCAGAAAAAACTTTCTGCTTCTGTATTAGAACGAGAACATTTGCAAGAAGAACTTGCTAAACTGAAGAATTCTATGCTTATTGGTAGCTCCAACTGTGAGGTTTGTCGTATTTCTACAATGAGGAAGACTGTCATTATACTTTGTATATCGCTGGATAAACTTACTAGGTTTCAAATGTTTTGCAGGTCACAAGATCTCATGGTAAAGAAAATACTGATCAGTTTGCGTGGGGAATAGAGAATCACTCAGGCAAATTTAGGTCTTACCAATCAAGAGATACTATTTCCATTCAAAGGGCTACCATCACAAAGATATTTGAGGAAGGCAAGGCCAGCGCATACTTTTAGAACTGTCGCACTTTTAACAAATATTTCTGTATGTCTAATGGATTTTTACATGTACTCAGTTGGACTGCAAAAAATAGTAGCTTTATTGCGGTCCGAAGACTTGGATGTGCAAATCCATGCAGCCAAGGTGGTGGCAAACCTTGCTTCTGAAGGTACTATTTTTGCTTCATATTTGAGGTGAAGATGTCCTATTTTGGTTTCTCTTTTCTGCTATTACCAATCATTCTCTTGAGTGCAATTTGATGATTTTTGAGCCAGATATTTGGTAAGGGTATCTGTTGTTTGTCTCGTACTCTTTACTGGTCTGTTCTTCCTTTAGGTGACCAAATTTCTTTGTGACAGAAAAATTTTATTCACTTTAGTTTATTTAAAGTTAAACTTTGAAAATATCTGACTCGATATGAGGACATTTTTGCTAGAATAAACTGCATGTTTGTTCTTTAGTTTCCAACTTGAGAAAAATTCCAGATGCAAACCAGGAGAAGATTGTTAACGAGGGAGGTCTGGATGTTCTTCTCTTGCTGTTGGATTCTCAAAATGAGACAATTCGTCGAGTTGCTTCTGGTGCTATTGCAAATTTGGCAATGAATGGTAAGCCTTCTCCTGTTGAGGGCAGCTTACTTTATCAAAATAAGTTATGCCATAACCTTTCTTTCTGAGAGTTGCTAGAGCACTACCTCCTAATTGGAATCACTATCCTCTGTATTAGCAGTTCTCAAATGTAAATAAAATAGAGTGGTCATTTTATTGGTTAGAGAAACTAATAACATAATATGGAGTAACCATTACATTAACTATGGTAATCCTATCACCAAGTAGCTGTTCAGTTTGTGGGCATGCATATTATGCACATGCGCTTCTGAAGCTTGATTTAGGAATAAAAATCGTAAATTTTTGTTTGGCATTATACTGCCACCACAAGCAGTGAAAGCTTGAAGACTGTGAAGAGGAGAGTACAAGCCCTATGGGTTTGCTCTTTTTCCAACTTCAATGCTGCATCGGCAGGTAAGATTGCCTGTCCAGCATGGTGAACACAACTTACTGGTTTCCTTCAATTTGTGGGTTAGCAGCCAGCTATTTTAGTTTAATAGGTTCATAAAGATGTCCAGAAATTCTCCAAAGGAATGAAGATAAGCAAGATAATGTGCCAAAATACAAGGCACAAAGAGCATAAAGAACACAAGGCACAGACAGTTGGTGTGCAGTTAGGCACAAAGCTGGAAGCTCTTATTGAAAAAATAGAACTACAAAAATGAAGAAAAAAGGAGGAAATCCTCACAAGGATGAAGAATAGAGCAGAGGTGCCATCTATTTATGGAGGGCAGCAATGGGCTAGCCATTTGGGTAACTCAATGCTGCCTATTGCAGCTTAGAAAATGAAAAATACAAAAATAAAGTTGGAAATGAAAATATGCAAATCATTCCTACACATGTACTATATATTTATAAATACATATACACATATATTCAATAATATGCAAGTGCACACATTGAAAAATACAATGTATATATGAACAAACATAAGTTATACTTGCAAATATGTCATAGATGTTTGAACAAGGTTATGGTACCATGGGCGTATAGGTCATCACTGAGATGATTTCTTTTACTCCAGAAAACAATCAAGCTCTGATAATGTGCAAAGGTGGTGCACGTTTGTTATCAAATATGGCCTCGAAGACAGATGATTCTCAGACTCAGCGAATGGTGGCTGGTGCTATTGCAAATCTGTGTGGAAATGGTATGAACAAATTTTTATATACTGGTTCATTTTTTTTATTGCTTGAATGGGGATATAATCCAAACATCTAATCATGATTTGAGCTTGATTTTTTCCATGTTGCTTCCTCTCAAATTGTTTCAATTCATTCTCTGCCAACACAATGATTCTTCTTTGATGTTGGTGTAATTTGTTCCTGAAGCTTGCTCTATTTCTCTTATCCTCTTTGTGTATGTCTGGATCTATATCTCAAACATGTCTTTCTGATAACAAATGCTCTGGTGGTTTGGAAAGTTTTGTTTTATGTGATTGTTTTTCTGCACCTTTTAACTGCAAGCAGTATATGTTCATAAGTGTGCATAATTATATTGTGTCTGGATTAACTTTGTAAATAGCCGTTCCCAATTTTATTTTCCATGAAGGACTCATTTTTTGTAAATATATCTAGATGTCCTAGTAGCATTTTTTGCCCTGCAGAAAAATCCGTGCTTTTATTTGGATATATGTTTTTTAGAATTCATGTTGGTGCCTGTGATGTAACTGTTGTCAGTAGAGAGTCTAGAGACCTGTTCCTCTGGTGGGCATATTATTCTGCATCTTAAAAATGTTATATATGCATCTTGTATACCTCTTCTTCTTTTATTGTTTTTTCATATTTTATTTGCCAAAGAATAATCCTTTTGCTAATTTGGCAGAAAAATTGCATGCTAAACTGAAAGAGGATGGTGGCATAAAGGCACTTCTAGAAATGGCCAGATCTGGACACAAAGATGTAATAGCACAAGTTGCTAGAGGATTTGCAAACTTCGCTAAATGTGAATCTCGGGGAGGTATAACGGGGTTGTTCTGGCATGAACTCTTGAATTAGTTTGATCCTTTTCAGAAAGGGTGCACTTCCACCTTATGATAATGTAATATAACTTGCATTATTGTGTTTAATGCTTAAAAGGTGAAAATCACTGAGAAAAAATACAGCAGATTGAATTTGTCTGCATATTTTGTTATGATCTTCATCGCGAGCATTAGAATAATAAATAAATGTTTAAAACATCTATGAAGAGTGAGAGAAAGGTATTCTTCAAAGTTGTCTGTGGAAACAGATGCACTTAGGTCCATTATGCATATATTACCCTAACAAATATGCATGTAATTTCTAATCCATATTCTATGCTTTCTCTAGAATAGCTTTGGTGGTGGCAATTTGCATATTTTGTTATGAAGGAGTTTCTTGGAAGGTGTCACATATGCACATGCAGAAATATACATGCATATATATTTTCATGTGTATTTATGTGATTACATGTATCTGTACATATATGTATGTATATAAACTGAAGTATGCATAGAAGAAAGTAAAATGAGACATATATATATCTATATATATATATATATATATATATATATATATGCACCTTCTAAACTCTTTTTGGGAATGGAAACCATGTTCACCTCCTAACATTTCAAGATGGATAGCTATCATTAGAGAGATGCATACTAAACAGAGGCACTGCATATGAAGCATCCTGTGTGCGTGTGTGTATGTAATGTGAACAAAATTATGTGATGGCTTTGACACCACAATAGCTTACATATATATGTTGCGTTACAAGTTATATTTTATTCTAAGGTTGTCCTGAAAAATGAAAATGATCTATTATTATGGTAGTAGGTTTAATCAACTTCCATGCATGAAACTTGAAATTTGATATGGTGATAAATGGATTGCTGACAAGTTAGATTTGTAATGGATGAATAAAGCAGTCTTCAGAAAAGTCCAGAAGGCATGTAGGGCTGACATTAATGCATGAAAATAATAAATAAATCATGTTAAATATGATCCCGAGGTTAAGCTTCCTTTTGAAGGTTCGGTTTACGTTGATTAAGTGTCCACCACCATATGTTGTATATACAGAGTGCTGCATGCACACCTCAATCTACACGGTCAGTGCTGCATGCACACCTCAATCTACACGGTCACTAGTTCAACTATATGACAGGTCATGGACATATTATTGAGATGCATATCACAATTGTCGAAAACGTTTCTACAGGTTCCAGGAATGGTCAGTCACTACTCATTGAAGATGGTGCTCTTACTTGGATAATTGTGAATGTGTATTGCAGCTCAGCATCAATCAGGCGTCATGTTGAACTTGCACTTTGCCATTTGGCTCAACATGGTGAGCTATCACTTTTGGTTTGCTATACCTAAATACAAGTCCTATGTGGGTACATTTATTGAGAGATTCAATAGCATGCATGCTCTTTTGAAAATTCTGTTGACCTTTGAATATCTCTTACATGGGAATGCAGAATGAAAATTCAGGTCCTTTTTTTTTTGCTTTTGTTTTTTATGGATTGTTCTTTTTCAAACTAGTATACTTCGGTTTATTGTCTGGTGCAGTCATTGCTATACATTTTTTTTGCAAGAAGTAACCTTATGTCAGGTTTCGGCTCAAGGAAGTAATGATTTGAACTTTATCACATCAATCTAGATTTGATATTGGCTTATTGATGGGGATTCCTGAATATGATAGAAAAGCAAGAAACGTTCAATACCTCAAAAATTTGATGATAAGGAAGAAGAAAATAACTCTTGTAATTTATCTCTGGCAACATTACACCAATGTGTGAAGGATATGAGGAGCATAATGAGATCACTTTGAGAATCCAATAAGGGACTAACAGTGAGGTGCCCCATTGTGTACCACGTAGAAAAGGAGCACAAGTCGTACAAAAAGGATAAAACAAGTTGAAAAGTAAAGGGAAAATGACTGACACAAACTTATTTAGGAGTTCCTGGATAAATATCCATAGCAAATCTTCCATTAATGTGGATCTTGTAGAAAATTGTAACCTTTTCCTCTGCCTGCCACTTCCTATTCTATGGCTTACACAAACTTATTTGGGAGTTTCTGGATAAATATCCATAAAGGATGTTCATGAATGTGGATCTTGTAGAAATTGTAACCCTTTTTCCTCTGCCTGCCACTTCCTGTTCTCTTTGTCATAGAGTTCTTTACTCTATGTTTGCTATGTTTTTTCATGGGGTAGGTTAAATAAACTATGCAGGGACGGTATCACTTACCTGTTCATGCTGAACATGATAGATATAGGAATTTACAGAATTGAGGACTGTATAGCATGAGAAGTTTCCTTTCCATTAAAGGCAAAGGAAGTTATGATGTTTTTCCTCCACTTCGGTGCCTATCCATCCTTATCATAGAGCATGATTCTTCATGCTACTTGAAATTTTATCTTCATCTTTCCAATTTTTGGGACAGCTTTGAGTGGCTCATTTGTTCAGTCGGTAAATATCTCGAGAGGATCAGTTCATGGCCCATGTTCATAAATAAAGGTAAGTAGCTATATGTTTATAACTATACGGTTATGAAGCACAAATGCTTGACGACTTAGAGAAAGGCCTACTCATGTATATTTCATAATCATCCCTATATTCCCACGGTAATATGCATCTTACATGCTTACAGTAGGTATGTGTGTAATAGTTTTCATTTATTCATTTACCTATGCAATAAATGACACCTTTGTATGGTCACTATTTTTTGCAGAAGAAAATGCAAAATCTATAATTTCCGGTGGAGCAATAAAGGAGCTGATCCGTATAGCACATGAATCTATTCGAGAAGATACACGGAACCTTGCAAAAAGGGCTCTGAACACAAATACAACATTGCGTGCTGAAATGCAGAGACTCGGTTCCCTTTGATACAAGACACAAGGTTTTCGTCGAGGTTCAGAAGCTATTAAAGCATCTCATTTGTTGATTACATCAGATTTTTTTTTCCCCTCTTTATGAAAAGCCATTGGTTTCAATGTATTTTCTCATTGCATTACATTTGGCTTGGGGAGCCAACAAACTGCAATAAGATTTAATATCGAGTAATTTTTTAGCCTTGATTTCATGTACAGGAGAAAATCTTTTGCTTACTAATAACAAATTTTGTCAAATTGATTGGTCCATTGGTGCAAGTCATGAGAGCGTACGTGCGCTTATGCGTGTTTGTTTGTTCTTAGTGTTGGATAGGACATAACCATGTGTGCCTCTCGAAGTTTTTACAGGTGAAAGTAACCCCACCGTCCTCAAAAGCTTACTTCTCTTGCCTGGCATGTACATAACGAAATTGATACTGTTTTTTGGTTTTTTTCGTTCAAATAAGGAATACTTGCAAATCTAGGGCGGATCTTTGCAGGTTTTAATCTTGTGAAATCTTGCAACCCTAAATAGCACTGCGAACTGCAATCACAGATCACATGGCATAGAGTAATAAAAGTGAGACCAGACCATGCTGGTTTAATCTGCAGAAACTATGATTGCTTCTCGAGCAGTGTTTCGGAAATGAAAGATCCTTCAACCGCAGACATGGAGACTCTTTCCGACTGACCAGAACCACCTCTCCCTAATTATGATACTAGCACATGGATGTCTGAAAATTTAGCTGTTCCTTTATTGATGTTTCCATAGCACATAAACAAAGCAGTTCAACTAAACCTGAATATCAGAATGACCTTTCAAAACTACGTAGTTCAGGTACATTTGAACATGATCATTCTCCAACATATTTTCTTCTGACAATGGATTTTTGTCACTGTGCTTCTCCCCTACTGTAAATCGCCATGAATGGAGTGTAACTTATGGCAGTTGTAAGAACAATTTTGTTGCGGGAGACGGTCACCATCGGATGGAGTCCCTCCCTTGCGCATTTCACGCTCATGTAGCACTAGACAACGTCAATAACTCAGGCCCAACTGAAGACCTAGGAATGCATGCACTAGAAATAGAGCCATGATGCTGCTGCCCAAGATCGAGTGTGCATTTCGTAAGGATGGATTCTCCTGCAAGTTAGATAAGAGAGGTGAACATATTTAGGCTTTTTTTGCCTGAAAGAAAGCATTTATCCACCGCCTACTAGTATATATGGTACATAGACGGCTTCCTTCTGTTTTGAAGCTATAGGAAAACGAACTGTTTGATTAAAAAGTAAGGACATAAATACTTCTATTCAGATAAAAATAACCCAAAAAAACTATGAACACCTTTGTTAACTTGAGAAATTTTAAGGTACATAGATACTGTGTGCTTCACTGTCTGTACACGTGTGTGTGCGCGCGTCTGTGCAAAGGCCTTTGAGTATAGACTTCACAGCACTAGCAATTCATGACGATTTCTACGTGTACCTGTTGATGATTTGCTGCTTACCTCAAACAAGGCAGGCAAAATTGTCTGGATGGTCAGTAGAGCCAATCCAAAGAACCCTGTAATAGCATGTGGACTGCATAGATGAAAGTTCAATTTAGCCAACATGTAACATCAGAAGGATGATCGGGTTGCAGTCGACACAACTAAGCTTCTTGTATATGAAAGAAGCCATTTAAAACCAATGGTAGTACCTTTCCAGGATGGGTCTGTCTGAAGTCAGGAGGGAAGTTATACCACCAGTAGCTCCAAGGGCAAAGAAAAAGAACATTCCTCCAAGGAGTTTGGGGTGCAAATCCTTCGCTTTTGCTTTCTCTTCCTATTGAGTGAAAAACCGTGATCAGATAACAAGCATATGAATAGAAAGTCGAAATGACGTGAGAAGTTATTCCCTTGACATACCACATCGTCTGAAAATCGTATTCTGAAGCCTAGATATGTTCCATATCCTCCCATGGCAAATAACACCACAGCCTACAAAGTTCAAGATCATGGTGAAAATTTGAAGTGTTTATGCCAATAATCAGATGCAACTCTGCACGCATAGTCCCCATAACAGGACTTGGCTTTACACCCATTTGGAATATGTCAAGCCAGTCGAACTTCATTTTCTCCATCATTCATTAGCTAAACAACTTAGAAAAAAAGGTTGAAGTTGTACAGAAAGAAGAAAAAGGACGGCGATGATGGCCTGTATGAAGAAGATAAAACGATTACCATATTTCCAGGATGGCCCCAATGCACGAGCCAATCGGGGAGGTTCAATGTCTTCACAAGTTCCACGAAGGGTCCAAATGCAGACCTCACTGCTGCAGCTGTTGCACCAATGAAGCTCAACCGTCACAAAGATGCGTGGAAAGGACGACATATGACTTGACTGGATGATTCTTGTTTCCTTCTTTCATCCTTCTTTGAGGAAGGATAGAAGAACAGAGGCTTTTCCCATTTCTTAATCTACCACTAGCATCCAAATGGATGTCCTCATAGTCTAATTTCTCTAAATTTAAGACCATCACGAACATAGGATTGAGACAGGCAGACACAACCTTTTATGTATTTGCACTTTGCACGGAGCCAACTCAGCTGAATTCAATCACAAAGAATGAGAAAGAGAGAGGAGAGAAAACGCCAAGAAAGCACCTCCCGGCAGTGCAGCCATGAAGAGGAAAGGCAGGGGCGCTACACTATACAGCCTTGTTTCTTCACCACCACAACCATTCCCTTCCTCTTCCTCTTCCTCTTCCTCGTCCCTCGCACTCGCAGGCAAAAATGTCGAAGGCAAAGAGTCCTTTAAACTACTATTGAAGCAAATGCGCCTAGCTATGGTGCCTGCAAAACGACCCGAGATAGCAAGCAATGCAGCAATTCAAGCTTGCGGAGACAAACGGATACTTCATAGAAGAAACATCTCACAAACCCACCTCCATTAGACGATCTGCCATGGAAGAAGAACGCCGGGACTGAGGATGGCAGTAACGATTTGGCATGCAGAGGATTGCCATTGTGGCGCGAGGACGACGAGACGAGGAGGGCAAAGGAGTGGGCAATGGATGTGACATTCGCCATACAGTACTGGATTGGCTACTGCTAATCTATCTGCAGGTTGCTAGGTCTTTTGCATCCTAGGCAAGATTGGATTCTTTAAAAAGCGAACAGGACAGGATAAAAGAGGAGGAGAGGCTCCCAACTTAAACGCGTGGAAGTTTGGAGGCCTCTCACAGGCTGACTGACGATGAAGTTCCGCAGACTTCATTCCCTTCCTTACAGGAGATTGCAGGCAGAATGAACATGGTGTTACCAAAGGGTCGGATCTCCACTGGACCTGGGCAAGGTTGAACCCGGTCCCACCTTGACACCGGTAGAGCCTGAGCAGGTAAAGGAATCTAGCAGTCGGTTGTCCGACTATACTTGGCTCCGCTCATAAAATGTTTGTTCGTGGTCTGCTCACCACAGAAATGAGTAAGTGTAGCTAAGTCGTGCCTACAAACAAGCCACCATGTATACGAAGGTCAAGTCAAATTTGAATTTAAACTATGTGCATTAATCAACCATCCAATCAATATTCATGAAATAATAAACTAAACATGTCCCAATTGATATCTCGATCGCTAATGAGACGGAGCTAATTTTGCTTGGGCACTCTCTATCTCTGAAAAGGAAATCTAAAACTGGAACCGAGTACTAGCCGGCGTGCTTGAAGGGCATACCCAAGGAAGATTCCTCAGTTGGTTAGATATATTATTTTACTGATTATTAGCAAAACGAAGGAAGCCAAACATCTAATTAGTAGAGTTATTGTTTCAGATTCTCTAGAGGACAGCAAAAAGCTTAAGCTTTGCATAATCAATCTAGGCGCTTTTCGCCGGTAATCATAGGCTTCATTCATTCAGTTGATCAATTTAGCATGGTGACAAGGATACCGTGGTCGTCACTGTGACGTGATCTTGGATGGAAGAAACCCTTTTTCCCCTCTTTATTTCTTTTCATTACTAGGAGGGTAACCTCATTTTCTGTGGTGTCTCTTTATCAGGTGTCTCTCGCTCGCCTGTTTCATCGCCAGAGAAGGAGAAATGGAAGATGCTCGTGGAATGGCGGGATCAGACAACTTCACAATGCTCCCTCTCAATCGTCGGGTCAAAATCGTTACCAGCGACTCTAAGATGGAGGAGACTCTGCAAAGCCTCAAATCGTCTAAAGCTCCTGTTAGTTCCTCTCTCACAAGGCTTTCACTTCCTTTCTTCTCTCCTCTTCCTTAGTAATTTGGGATTTTGCCTGTCTACCTCGTTTCCTAATTGGTTTCTCTCTCTCTCTCTCTCTGTTTCGCTCGCTCGTTCGTTGGTGGGGAGCATGATTGGCAGGCCGTGATCAACTATGGAGCATCATGGTATCTATTCATTCTCGTCTTTCTTTCTTAACTTGAGACAAAGTATCCATTCACGGTTTTCTAAGACCAATCTCTGCGGTCTTTAAGTAATCGGCTTTCACCTAGATTCTTTTTTTCTGGGTTTAGGTTTCCGTTGTGATGGTAGTGCTTCTCTTTCTCATCTGTTGGATAATTAGCTTTGGAGTGTTATTTTACTTGTTTCTGTTTCTGCAGGTGCCGCATCTGCAGCCAGATCCTCCCTTCCTTCTGCCAATTGAGTAATGAGTTTCCAAACATTTCATTCGTATATGCGGACATAGACGAGTGCCCTGAAACAACTCAGAACATACGCTACACTCCTACCTTCCGATTCTTTCGAGATGGTGAAAGAGTTGATGAAATGTATGGTGCAGGTGAGGAACGACTGAGGGATCGGCTATGGTTGCACTCGTAATTTATCGCAGTTTTGTTGCAACTGTGACACTCGCAGCGATCAGCCTTTGAATTTATTTTGATATTCATGTAATATTTTAACATCAAAATATGAATATTTGTTGAAACCATGGGTTGTGGCCTATCCTGGTCCAAAGTATATGTCATACAAAGAGGACTGAACTTTACAACTGAAGAAGACGGAAACAGTAAAAAACGAGGCGGCATCTTTTCTTTTCCAGCGGCTGAGCTGACGACCTACTTCTTGAATGCACCTTCCAACGCAGAAACCATTGACCTGATTGCCGCGACAGGTTGTTCAACTGGTTTATTTGACTCTCCATTTTCAACATTCTTTGTTCCCGGTAATGATTACCAATGAAGAACCACTTCTTGATTGCGCTGATCAACAGGTTGATTTGAGAATCTGTCGTTGACATTCTTTGCTTGCAGAAAATGTTTCATGTACATACATATATATGTGCGTGTGTATGTATGTATCCTTTAGGAAAGCTATCAACATACAGGCGCGCTTCAGAGGCATGCTTCCACTCAAATGGGGGCATGTGAAGCAACTTGACATGACTTGATAATTTGGGGCATGTGAAGCAACTTGACAGCTCTGGAGCAAACTTAACTTGGTGTGTAGAATCTCGTATTATTTCTAAATACAAATCAATCATATAAGACAATTATAGTGGTAATTTCTGGGATTACAAGAAGAAACTGAAGTTAAATTTTATTGTAAGCAGTATTTTGTGCCTCCAATATCAGAAGGATAATGTCGGGGATGTTTTTGAGTTTTGACCTTCATTTATGTAAGCAAAGCCATCAATATCCTGAAAAAAAATCCCAGCAAGAGGATAAAATTGATACATGGGACTGTGACCAAAGATCAAGTGTATTCACCCTCAACTTCAAGGATAGTAGGTAAGTCCAAAACAGAAAACTGGGATTTTGTGATTTACATAAACATAGCATGCCATGGAAAACATGCCAAGCTCCTACATACTAACCTGATGCACACGGAAAACATGCCAAGCTCAAGTTAATTCGTAAACAAACATTGGTTGCCTTTGTGGAAGAAACATAGTCTTTAATTGTTCCACCATGCTTAGGTTCAAATTTGTACATACCAAACTAATACCTTCAAAACTGAGCGGCTGAGGGTCCAATAAGCGTTTTTAATCGTCAAAAAACCTCCATAATAACCAAAAGCAGGCGGCGCTTGTGGCTTGCCAACAAGAATGATGAAGAAAACCTGATGCGGATTGTAAACTCCATCCGAATCGGCCAATTATTATGAGGGCGTAACCACTCCCCCCGCTAAGTTCATGGTTCACTGGACAACGGCATACTCTACTTACCAGAGTGTGAGGATAGAACCTTCTGCCTTTGTAAAAGCACCTTTCATGTTCAAGGATAAGCATCTTATTCAAGTGGGCTTCATTGCTAAGACCACTAGAATATTGTACCCCTTTCCATTCTCTTCTTTTCTTTAACTGTTAGCTGTATGTGTGCATCCAATATCGAAAGAACAATATAGGCACAGCAGATGCACAACATTGTTGGACATGCTTTTGACCTTCATCTAGATTTCAAATCTTAGCCTAGAATGACGAACAAGAATCTGCGTATCTTTTGTCCATTCTGCATATTTCCACAAGGTAAAAACCCCTAAAATCAACCTCAAACTCAAGAGATAAAGAGAGACTAGTTAACAAGAAGAGATAAAAAACTGTTAAAAACAGAATTCCAGGATAAAAAAGGCCCATGGACCAGGAGATGTTAACATGGCCAGAATCAATTGCATGAACTGCAAGTTGCTGACTCCTATAAGCAACACTTGAAACGGGAATGCGGACAATGCAGGTTCATCTGTGTTGCCGAGTCAATCAGTATAACCAGCTTCATCATTTGGCTGCAACTTTGATCAAAATGTCAGAGAACAGTTAGAAAATAGAGAAGCACGGAAAGTATCTACATGTGTTGATCTAGGTAACACAAATAGGATGTGAGCATTCCTGAAACCTAGAAACCTCTTAGCAGTAAACAGACGCCAATTAGGGACATGCTATCAGAAGGACTACTAGATGGAACCATTCAGGTGTGACAGCAATGTTACAGAGTAGATTCTGAACCCATAATGAAGAGGACAGTTATAGTCTATTTTCCTACTTCAGGCTCAAGGTTGACAGCAGTGCGTTCTCGCGAGGTTCCCAGTACAACAAAAAACAAATTGCCGACTCTACTAACGCAGAGTAGAAATAATTAATCTTCATAACAAACTACAGAGATGAAGCAATGCAGCATTTCGTGCACATAATTTTCCTAGGTGACAATCTAACAGTAAAGCAGATGTTCAACAAAATAAGTTGAACCAGAAAAGATGATTTTTCAATAAATTATTTAGGAAAAGTACCATCTTTCAATCAAACTGTTGAACAGTAGAAAGTAGATCGCAGTTTCACCCAAGTGGGATGTTCATGATAATAGTTGACTGCAGAAGGGATGGGACGGTGAAGATGAACGTAGCCAAAGAATGTCCAGAGGTTGAATATGCTCCTTAAATGATCTTCTCGTGTTTCTTTGCACACTGCAATCCCTCAGGGGGAACCAAACTCTAAATTGGCTAACATGCCGATCGAAAATCACCATCGACTGGCAATCCTAATCCATTTAAGAGGGGAAGAATACAAAGTGACGCCATGGCGGACATGCGACTCCCAATTAGTTTTAGCGGGAAAGAAGCATCGTTAACGGCTATAACACCACCGCCATCATTATCAAGGAGACAAGCAGAAATTAATTGGTGAGGGGTCGAGGTTCACAGGCCGAAGTTGATCGGTTGGGACTGCGTCACTTGGTAGGTGGAGGCGCCTGGTGGAGGGAGAGGCAGACAGCGAGGGAGAGCTGGGCCTCTCGACAGTTGGAGCGCTTGGTGGCTGTGCCGCTGCTGGTGCACAAGTCTTGCACGGCCTCCACCTCCGCGGGGCAGACGGTGGCGATGAGGCAGGAGGCTAATTTCCGGTTCGTGTGCTTGCAGAGGGCGCTACGCTCCGGCTCCCTAAATCGGCGATGGCATTCCTCCAACGCCTCCTGCAACCGTTTGCACGACATATCTCTCTCTCTCTCTCCCTCTCTCTTTATATATATATATATAATACTTCAAAGCCTTAATAATGTGCTGGTGCACCTAACCTCACGAGAGAACCAGAGATGGCCACGCTAATTTTATGCACACCGTCAAAAACAAATCTGTGAACAACTAATAAAAAGGATAAAAGGATAAATTTAAAGGCTCAAATATTTAGCATTTGGGAAACAAATACATATTGGCGTGTAATAAAAGTATAAACCTTTCAGTCAAATAAAATTTTTAATCCCTACCTCCTCTCTGTCTCTCTCTCTCTCTTTCTCTCTCTCTATCTCTCTCTCTCTCTCTCACAACATAATTCCATCATCGAAGTTATTTTCTAGTAATTTATATCCAACCTGTTCCTAAAACCCACCTCCTTCTACCAGCTCTCAGACAGCATCTTTTTTCCTCTCTTGGAAATCAACCTTAATTTATACCAAGATTCATTGGTAATAGGAGGCTGGGCAGCTCACTGGTGGCAAGGACATTATAAGATTCTCGTTGCCTTTCTTATACCTAATGAACTACTACTACTACACAGATTATAGGTGATTTATTCTCTTTCTTTTTTCTTATATAAGTATATATTGTGAAAACTTTTAAAGAACAGACTAGTTTATGAGCCTACCAACGAGGAACACAAAGTTCTTCACCTCATTAACACCTTCCACAGTTCTCCTTTTACCCCCTGCTCTTCTTCTCGGTGATTGTTCGGTTTTATTTGTTCATAATCATATGGTGACCAAGCTTAGTGACATGCTCTGTTGAAAGCACAAGACAAAACAGGAGCTTATGTTTGTTAACGTGAAGACAAATTTTGGAATTTTGTTCTCAATTTCCGAAGCATAAAATGTGAGAAAGCAAATCTGGTTCCCCGCCTAGCCGACTGTATTTGTGTGGTCAAACAACTAAACACACAAGATACATTCGTTTTACAGAGGTGAAAAGTTAGATGTTGTTGCCCACCGTTAATACTATCTGGTAGATCTCATCTGTTATTTTTACTGAATTTAACTGTAAGATGTAAGTACTCTTAGAATGGGTTCTTTGGTTTTTTTTTTTCTTTGGGACAAATATTTACTTTATAAAGTTTATGTATATCTCGGGAGTTGCATGCATTTGGAAAATCCATTTCTATCTTCTTGTTCCTAGTATAGCAGATTAGCGGACTTCCTTTTTTTTATGAAAATTTAAGCCTTTCTGTTTCACGGGCCAATTTCTTCTGAAAAAAAAAAAAATCATTGTGCTGGTGAGCAGGTGAAGTTCAACCCGTCCATCATACCCTGAAAAACTTTTCAGGCTAATCAAAAGGGCCTTTAAGTCTATTGATATATCGATTCATGCAACTACTTAAAGCTTGTTCGTCAATTTAATGGCTTGAGAAGATCATCACCACAATCTTATAGTCTCTTTGCACCATAATGATGCGCAATGTAGATCATCATAAGAGGCCGTTTCCTCCAAGCAGGATGCAATCCGTTATATAATGGAGACCTTGCCACGATAAGTTCAGAGTTTTATTATCTCAAGTACTAGTTTATTCTTTAGACATAAACCATACTAGTACACTGTAGGGGCATGTTATATCTCAAAAACAAAACAGATAAATCTTTCTCCAGTCTATTCCACAAACAAACAGTTCCAAATTAATAGATCTCATGCAATGTAAGGTCTCCTACAAGGTTAAAAATTTTTCAAGGGCCAACAACATAAAATGGCATACTTTTAGGAAATACTCCATCTTAGACATGCCATTTTCAGAACATAAATATGCACGGAAGTTTCATTGGGAACTTAGAAATGGTTGTATCGCCATGCCTTCAACTGTATCCATGTGACAAGCCTTGTGCAATAAAAGATGCACATAATATTTACCACAACCTGGTGTGTCCAACGAAGCATCTTGATGACAATGCTGCAGATCACATCTTCAACAGCACAATGTTTGTCTACGTCGGAACCTGTCATGGCTTCAAATTTGAGCATTAATAGCTTCGCCAGCTGATATCAATTAGCAGAATCACAAAAGTTGGGAGTCAAATTTTTGTTAGTTGACTACTCTGGACAGTCACTAAAATGGACACGGCGCAAGAGTAAGTGTTATGCTATGAACTAATGGTAAAAGTGGTGCTTAAATGTCATCATCACTGCTTTGAACATGAACAATAGTTCTTTGGGTCTTTAAGCGCTTGTTACGTTTCTGTCTTCTTTCTTCAGGTTCTACATTTGAATTTTCATCTGGCTGATCAGATGCAATATAACCTTGAATTTGTTGGAGAATTTTATCCCCATACTTCTCTGCCTTTGTCTTGCCGATTATCTTCTCCACCTGCAAATGACAAGCGCAATGCTCATCAACAAGTGGCACTTCCTAGATTTGACCAACTTGGCCAAGCAATTTGTAGGGAACGGGGGAGCATTTCTGGTAATTAATGATTGATCAATGAGTTCCATGACTTGCCTGCTTAAAGGATGTGGGCTTGTGGGCACTCAGCGTACTGATATGCTGCATTGATAAAACAGCATGAGGAAATATTCCACCGTGGCTGGAAGCAAGGTCCCTGCGTAATTTGTCAAGGGCCAATTCTAAGCCATCTACAACGGACTGTTTTGCAACACTAGTCGTGCTTGAATTATTCCTGTCCACAGTGCAAATGGCCAATTTCACGGCCTTTTCCCCTGCCACATGGAATACAGACTCAGCTGGTGTTAGAGGAATGAATCAGGCAAGTGAAGTAGAAAAACCCAAAATTATTCAGCATGCAAAAATAACGATGGATAATCATGTAGTTATCACACCATTGTATGACCATTAGCAAACGAGGAACAACAAATGTAAAAATGTGTGAGAAGAATATTGACATGATAATACTGTCTTTCTAAAGATTTCTCTATCCATAACATTCTTTCTCCTTTTCAAAACAAAGTAGACATGCATACTGCTAAACAGCTGATGAAATATGAAATAATGATGCACATGGTTATTATCTGAGCCAGCAGAAGTACAAAAAAGAACAACTAGAATTCCCAAATCCAGTCAAGGAAGAAAATACCTTACACTTCTAAGCAAGTTGGGAATAGATGTGATTTTACCTAAATAAAAGAGGGGATACCATGAGAAGAAACGATTTCCATGATTTCATCTAGTAGTTTTAACCGGTTCAAAAACGAGGTCTGAATTTTTCTAGATGGGTGGACTTTCCAATTGTTACAATAGATGAAAAAGAGAGACTAGTAGGTAGGGACCTTATTCTAATTGTCATTTTCCTCCTTCCTCCTCCCCAATCTCTCCCATTTGCTAGCCAAGTTCTCATCCAAAACCTATTGCTCCAACTTGTCCTCCAACCACTCCTAAACAATTTTGACAAGATACACTAAAACCATTAGACCCATATACATGCTGATGAAACCTCACTGGCCTGAACTATCTGGAACCCACAAGCTTTATGACCAAATGAACTATCAAGTGAATTATACAACCGTTAATCACCAGCACACCATATATTGTGTTAATGTGTCAAGAAAAGTACTCACCATGCAATGCTTGCCTCCATAAGGGACCTATAGTAACATAAGCATTTGTTGTATAAGCAGTGTGTTGAAATTCCTCTTTCTGTATTAGGAAAGAATAAAAAATAATTAAATCAAAATATACATTCTGATGTATCTATCATAAAAAGAAACGTGTAAGTAGCAAAGCATAGGAGAGCTTCCTAGTGACAGCAGAAAAATGTTAAAGCTGAACAACATACACATGCAACACTTCAGCAATATGCAGCCACTACATTAACAACAGAAAAGTAGTCGTTAGCATTAACATATGTTCACCCTAGAAGCTAAATGAGAGAACTGGCATATGAAAGACCAAGATAAGCAGAGCAGATTGCTGAAACCTGGACTTTGAATTAAGTATAGACAGATAATTTTCTTATATATGGTTTCTGAAAATCCAGTAGTGAAATTAAAAAAAGACAACCAACATAATCAACTGAAACAAGAACAAAATGACGACAAACATCTCATGTCAACAACTGGTAACAACTCCTTCAAATTGGACGTCACTGCTAAGTGAATGCAGTCTTTTTTAAAATGCAGAATATCATAACATGAAAGAGAAAAAATTGAAAATGAGAAACAATATTTATTGCAACCAAAGTTAAATACTCAAGATACTCAAGGAAACAGGCAAAAGCCTAACATTGTGTTCAAAAGATACTTGACGTCAGTAAAATCTGTAGCTTGCCAAAATGTTTTTATAAACTAAACCTTGATCCACTTGGCCACATCCACTCCTATTGTAAGTGAAGTTGACTATTGCTTGCAGAAGGCCTTTGACTATGGATCCTTCATCCAAAGAACACCCTTAAGCACTTCAGAAGTACCAACCATCTAACTGTATTTCTCTTGCCATGTTTGTTGTTTTACCTCCATTCTTTATCACATAGATTCTACTATAGCTGCAGTTTTGAAACAATGGACGGGGAGCTAGCAAGTTTTCAGAAACCTAGATAACTATGTACCAAAGTAGAAAACTGCAAATATATTCTCCAGAGTACCAACAGATTCTGTCATTTATGCCAGATGGAAGAATTAGATGGATGAGATTGGCAGTTCAACAACATGAGAATAATTTGTATTGTCAGAATTGCAAGAAACATTAGTCACACATAATATTGACTACAGTATACACCACATCAAAACTGAACATTTTCTAAGCTTCGGGTCTCACCAAGACATGGTCTAACAAAAGCTGCACAATTAGCTGCTCTATCTCTTCCCTCTTCAATTCTGGTACACAATCTGTTGAACGTCCTGGATAACCAAAAAATTTCCCATGTATAAGCTTATTCATGCTTAACCAATGCAAAGAAGAAAAATGTGAATGAGAAGCAAAAAATTAAAACTTTTAATGAGACCAATCCATGTAATACATCTTTTACATACACTGTAAATAGCAGTATATAACATTCTACATGTCTAAAGCTGCATCTATTTGACATGGTGATCTCTCTCTCTCTCTCTCTAAAGTCTAAATATAAGGAGAGTGTATTGATTATGCCAGTTGTCCAAGTCACTTGATGCATGAGTCGCAATCTGTCACATGCAAAGTTATCTTTTCCAATTCAAAATATTAGTTGTCATCCACCTTTTTGAAAAGGTAATCTACATGTGGCACCCTGTGCACTAGCAATCAAATTGATCAGATGACTCATAAGCAACCAAATATCACTTGCATTTCTAGTCCACATATTTCATCAACTATGTGTGTGTGCCGGTGAGTCAGCAGGTGTATGTACACCCCTGCAAACAGAATGCCATATCACTCGCATCTACATCTGCACTCACCTCACCTATATGATATGGTCGACAATGTTTGCTGAATGAAGGAGATGTTAATCCACATATTACCTGTTTCTCTAAGTTTTAGCTTCAATTTCTCTGCCAGCTGCAACATGGTAATCCTTTGATCATTCCCATGCCTCTCTTGTAAAAGAGAGACCAAAACCTTTACACAGGCTGCCAAACAGATCATAATATAATTATATTAAAATCATCAGAATGGTTATTCAAGTAAAAAATAGTAGAAGTCCATGCCAAATGCCAAGATGTCATGGCTGTAAGACAGTTAGTAAGAATATAAATGCAACATGTCAGTCATTCTAGACAACATAGAACAGTTTTCTACAGAATCTAAAATAGCATTAGAGACAAAAACAAAAGAAATGATGCATTGCCAAAATACAGCTGCCGTTCTCAAGTCATCAGGAACTGGAAGCATAGAATATATTTTGGAATAAAATGATGAAAGAACAGGAACTATAGATAACAAAATGAAAAGAGGGTCTCACATGAGAAAAAAATAAAAACAGATCCAAATTGAGATATATACCCACAGATATCAAGCAGAAGAAACTTAAATGGTATCAGTCAATCATCAGCACACTATGTAACCATACCATATAGGTCAAGCACTGACAATAGGACACAACAGTTTCAATAACCAACATTTTCGCAGAAAACAGATCAGAAAAAAATTCTCCTTCCTTGGCTGGGAAGTCGTGGCAGTCTGATGTGAATGGATAGTATGCATGACAATGAAAACAACTTCAAGGAATGAAAACATTCCTGCTTGTTTGAACCATCACACTTAATCATCTAGCAAACTGACTGGATTCCAGCCTCAAGGTTGTTACAGAAACCAACAACAGCATTTGATAAATACAATCATAGATTCAGTTAATAGATTGAACAAGACATCATACAGGTCGCATCTATTTCTTTAGTTTCAACAGCATGTGCACAGTTGTCACACATCCCTGGTCAGAAAAAAGGCAAAGGGTTAAACAATGACATTTGAATTCACAATGTTAAATATTCTTAAAGGTGAAAACATCTTTCTGGGCTAGATATTAAAACAAAGAAATGAGCATGTTCACCATTGCAATCTTGCAAAGGCTCTCCAAAATGACGGAAGAACGCATTTCGTCGGCAGGCCTCCTTTGACTGCAAGAATGAGCATGAAGCAACTTTTGAAAAGGAAAGGAAAAGAAAATACAAGGTGCAATTTATTTACGTTAGGTAGCTAATAAAACTCAGTAGTGGATGCTATTACGAAGACATAAAAGTGTATCCAAAACATCTACTTTACAGAACTATAACTGCAGGTTGAAGAGCACAGACACTCTTTTTCTCCTCTACCTTGTAGTATAAGGAACAAGATTGGGTGATAACTGATAACAAGATGCAAATAACGTTCCAGTTGACCTAAGAAGCCTACAGAGGTTATAAAGTATAAACATACGCAAATTACCAGAGTGAATAGAGATATGGGCAAAGACGGCATGTTGACCCATAACTCAGCAGGTCAAGTTTTTTCACATGGCCAAGTCATCACAAGCTTTCTATACATTTTATAACGAGTCTACTCTATAAATTGTGTACGTTATTCATGTATGCATATAACTTAATATCCTCATATATTTTTTTGTAATTGTATTTCTAACATATTAAGTGGATCTGATGCACAAAGACATACATATCAGGTAAGCCGTGACCTGAACAAGACAACCAATGACTCAACCCAGTTGGGCTAAACCTTGGCTGACTCAACCGAGTGAAGATGACTATCTGGTCAATCTTTTTCGTTAGGATTTGGGTCAAGTCAACTGAGACTCCATTGCCTCCATGAAGTTTCTAACATCGGTTGCAGTTAAGTTTGGATTATCATTTTCTATGTGTAGTGGATTACATTTTAAAATGTGCAAACAATGAATAGCATCACAAACATACCAATCAAATTATCATATCATAAAGATTTACCTGGCAGTATCTCACCATATCATAAAGATTTTGCAAGCCAGAATTTTCATAAAAGACCATAGAGCTCTGGCCAATTCAATAGAATCATTAGCTCAGATGTTTGACATAATCACAGAGAGAACTTCTCAGAAGCTTTTAAAAGGTCGAAATAAGGCTGTCACCTGTCGAGGAACATCACCAGGCCTGTAAAGTAATAAACAATCTGCAGGAAGGCCATCCCGCCCAGCACGACCACTCTCCTGTAGTTAGGAGGGGAAGTTAGGGAATTTGCTCTGTAAATAACTAAGTAACAGGACTTCTAAATCTTACTTGGTAGTATGCCTCCATTGACTTACTCAGGCTATGGTGTATGACAAACCTGACTAATTGCATAAAAAGAATTACATATGAGGGAGAACAAGTTAATACATAAATTCAACAATCAAAAAATAACTATGGAAAGAATGCATCAAAATACATTTTTCAAGGAAATTAACTGAAAAAATAAATTCAAAATGACAACTAACAGTAAGGAAGAATTTTAGAATAGAAACGACAAATTTGGCGTAGATTCAATGCATCACGGACCATCTGGTTTGTTAATTCCCATGCCAAAAGCTACCTGAAATAGAAAGAATATCTTAAAGAGAAAGATGGATAAAATGGTTGTAAAATGATAAATATTCCATGTCTAGGACATACCGTGCCAACAATAACTTGTATTTTGTTACTGGACCAACTGGACAACAAAACCTTGAATTAGAGAATGATAGAAAAAAATCCCAATGCAATCCATAATTCAAATGAAGCATATTCATAACCTAAGATCAATCAACAATTGAAGAAACTGCTAACATGGCACTTTTTATTCCCATTATTTTTGGCAGTATAACTACGTAAATTATGTCAGTCAGTTGAAATATGAGGAACAAGTGTTCAGAGAGCATGAGAACAGTTTAAAGGTTGCTAGATGAACCAAAAACCTAGACTTAGAAATCCCAATCAAAAGAAAGATCATACAATGACCTTGCAAACAGTAGGAGAAAAGATATTCAATTTATAATATACAAAATAGGAAGGCAGTGGAAGTCTAATGGGTTCTATCTCAATTCTTCCTCTTCAATCCTGAGTTGACATCATTCCTTATAGCATCATTGCGTAAATGGCCTTGGATCATTAAATCTCCTCAATGCATATAGGTCTTGTTTTCAGTTTCTGTATGCCACATTCCTCTTGCTTTTCCCTGCTCAGCTTGGACTTTCCTGATCATGGTTCTACCTTAGTTTTTTGTTCTTCTCTTATAATTCACAGAACGGATTCCAGATTCAGATCCAGTTAGGCCTTACATTTGGTTTTATTTGGCATTGATGTTCTTTAGGATTTGGATCCTTTTGTTTAGTGGGTCCAAGATCCAATTCGAATCTAGGGCTTAGACCCCTTAAAAAGGTCGTTTTTCTTTTGTTTTAGACTAATTGATGATCAGAAAAACCCGGATCTCCCTTTGTTATTGAATTTCCTCTTGTTCTGTGTTTTTTCCTTTGCTCCTTGTTTTCTGCTGCTTTTCCTGTGGGGAATATAACGAGGAGCTCTAATTATCACGCCAAGTCCCTTACATCAATCTTTTATTGTTTTTTTCTTTTTCTGAATTGTTTTCCACAAGTTCTTATGTCCCTTATCTAAATAAATTCACTGAAGCTAATTTGTGTCATATCTGCTCTGTTTGATTTCAAACTAACATTTGAAGAGGCTTAACACTAGATTCTACGCAAGATTGAGAACAAATGTGTCAAACAATTTAGGTTGTTCGCCAAGCAGAAGAAAGAACAATAATTTAATAATCTTATGGATGAAAAGATATATATTTTAGGGGCACCAAAACAAACATAAGTTTAATTTACAGCATATGCACTCGCTCACGGGCATGTGCGTCCATGTCAGCATGATAATAGTCAGCAGAGATACCCAGTTGGCGTAAATCCTTTGAAACCTATAGCAAATGAGTATAGGCACAAAAATCAGTCTCTAACTGAAACTGCAGGAAAGGAGAGCTACAAGCATAGCATACAAGAACAGCTGGCGGTGACACATTCAGAGTGCAGTGAAGCTTGAGTTCGTTTTACGGTTTCACTATGTAGCAAATGCAAAATACTGTATTATGTCCATGTAAAGTGTAAACATATCAATGTTGCAAGTTCAACTATAGTCCCAATACAACTTTGACCCCAGTGTCTCATAAGAATATAAAGCTAAGGACACCTTTGCCTGCCTTTGGTTTCCAATTAGGGCCAAACTGTTGGCTCATGAATCTTTTACTTCATGAGTTAATGAAATTTCTACTCCTAACACTAATTCTGTGCATTCTGTTCATTGTGATTTCACTCTGACATGGCATCAGAGCTATATATCAGCACAACAGGAAGCATTTAACAAACAAAACATTTTGAGAGTAGCTCCTTGAGAGGAAAAGGTTGTCCAAAATATGTTCTCCACAAATGAAAAGTAACTAAAATTGGAAGAAGGGAATATTGTGCTTGAGGAATCATGCAGTGTCAATACCTGCTCACTTTCCCTCCGAGAAAAGCAATAAATAATTCCAGACTCATTGTTTGGATATGATTGATCAATAAAATTTGCAATATCATCAATGACCACCTTTGCAACAGATGACTTCCCCATTACCTACATATAACATCCAAATATCTCTTGTAAGGTTTTTCAACCCTGCAGCTAAGACAAAACGAAGACAGGCACTCTAAAACAACAATAAATATACAGGTAACAAGAATTACCTTGTAAAATAGATTGGGCCTGTTCACAGTACTTACAAACTTTACACAGTTTGGAATGCACAACATTTCTATGAGATCAGCTTGGACCTTTTGGGTGGCAGTCGCCTAGTACACATGAAATGTAGCATTAGTAAAGTTAGACTTTAAGATTCTAGGCATACATCAAGTACTGGTCAGAAACTTACAGTCAATGCCATCATTGGAACATCAGAAAATTGAGTCTTCAAGATGGCAAGATTCTTGTAGTCAGGACGGAAATCATGTCCCCACTGACTACAGCAGTGAGCCTCCTGCATTTATACCACTGTTGTAAAAGGCATAGCATAATGTGTATCAATCGGGCCGACCTATAGGCCATATCGTAACGTATCGCAAACATAGCATAGCGCATTATAAAATTATTTTTTTAATTTAAATTTTTTTAAAAAACAGAAAAAACAAAGAGAAAAATCATGAAAAATCCAAAAAAAAAATCTGGAAAAATAAACAAAAATAAATCACAATTCATAAGTTCAAAACATATAGTTATCATCTTTCATGATTCAACAATAATCCTTGTCATTTGCATCATCACCTTTATCATCATCTTCATTTTCTTCATTAATTGCTTCTATCCCTTCTGTTGGAATGTTACCAAGCTTCCCACCATTCCCAATACGAGAAAGCTTCTTCAACGGCTAGTAGGCTCTCCCAAATCGATGATTCCTCAGTGATTTTTGATAAAAATGAGCAAAATCTCTCCCTCTCATGTCTCTTGGAGTCTTTAAAAACAAGGAGAGAGAGAGAGAGAGAGGAGAGTTCAAAACATAATGCAAAAAGGGCCTAATGGCCCCTTTTTTAAGTTTTTCCCAGTATCATACGAGACTTGCAATACGCTTACGATACACAAGTGTATCGTGTATTGCCAGCATAACATATAGGTTTTCTAAATCTGTACGGTACGTATCGTACAATACAGATAACATTGGCTTATACAATATAAACCTCATAGGTGAAGAGTGAAGACAGAGGAAGTATAAGCCCCTAATATCTGCAATATAAACCTCGTATTCTTGAATTTAACCTTGTTTTCCACCTTTCCTTCCCACTTTTACGTTCCAATGTTTCAATAACTATGTAGTTATTTACATTTCAATAGCTATTCACATCTCTCTCTCTCTCTCTCTCTCTCTCTCTCTCTCTCTCTCTCTCTCTATATATATATATATATATATATCTATATATATATATATATATATATATATATATATATATATATATATATATATATATATATATAGAGAGAGAGAGAGAGAGAGAGAGAGAGAGAGATATAAGAACATCCTTTTTTCTTACTTCTCTAGGTGCCACGATTTTCCAAGTTTGTTAAAAACCTTTTACTTTTTCAAGATTTTATGATTACTCCGCATACAGCCAAGGCCTATACTTTTATGATCATGCCTACAGGGCTGAATAAGGCCTCATTGCTGAGGCAGAGAAAATCAAATGGTTATAAAAAAAACTAAGAAAGAAACTTATATTGAACAACCAATGATATTGGTAAATGATATTCAAGCCGCCAGTATTCTCCATCGTCTGGTTTGAATCCAGTTCGCACTATTTTATCCATGCATCCTAAGGTGATAATCACTACTAAAAGGTCCTGCTTCATGATCAAGTTTGCTGATGACTATGGCAATCTCATCAAAAAGCAGTTGGCATTGTGCAAAGCCTGGAGGTAAGTGGGCCTTTATTGACCGTGACAACTGTGTTTCGTATGATCACTGATGACTGGTGATGATTTACAGGAATCAGGTTCACAGGGAAAAGTCAGAATCATGGAACTCACATCAACAGAGATAAGCGAAAGTCGCCCAGCATGATGACACTTCTCTAACTTAGACATGAACCTCTTGCTCTTTGATACTTTTTCTGGAGTAACATATAGTATCTTCAGTTCTCCTTCACCCTTTTCAAGGGCTTTGTATATAAGCTTCTCATCCTCCTTTGAAGTAGTTGAAGTTAGCATGTTTGTCGGGATACCTAGAGCAGTCAAACCCATCACCTAAAGCAAAGGAAACATGTGCTTAGGCTTCAAACTGAGAAAAAGCAGCACGAGTGCATCAAGAGAGGCACCTGATCCTGGATAAGAGAAAGCAATGGACTGACGACCAGTGCGACACCATCACAAAGCACAGCAGGTAGTTGATAGCAGAGGCTTTTCCCACCACCAGCAGCCATTATTACAAGAACATCCCTTCGACTCATAACTGCATTGATTATCTGCAGAGACTTTCAGCTTTCAAGTATACATGGTAGCAAAAACTTGGGTCATCAAATAGACTTCAAAGGTGAAATTGTTAGCGACCTTAAAACCTTGAAACTTTAAGGAGTCAAAAAACAGAAAACAGAACCAAATTACTTCACTTGTGTATGGTACAGATGTATGTCCAAATACAGAAAAATGAGCCTAATGTTTACAGCATCAGAAAGTGCTGAAGTTATTAACTCCTACAATGGTGAACAGGCTCCATTAGGGGCGGAGTAATGCTGATTAAAGACCAGTCTCAGGTGGCTGAACTACCACTTGGCTATATAAAAGCAAGCTTCCAGCTGAAGCATGTCAGGGCACTATTCTAGGTCCAGCCTGCATTCAAATGGGCTACAGAACGTTAACCTACTGTGAGGAGAATAATACTTTTTATATATCTGTTACATTATATTTCTTCCGTTTTTCCACCTCATATATACATTCAAGTTGGATCCCTCTTCGTACCCATCCTGGCCATATGCGTATCCAGTTCCAGGGAACCAATACCCATATCAGCTCGATAACAGGCTATGCTAAGGGATAGAATTTTTTGACCTTCAAACAGGTATAGGGATTCAAACATAAACATACATGTTTATGGATTTTTTCTCCTTTTGTTGATCGGCCCATGAAATAATTCCGACCAAATCACCAAATTCGGACATGACTTGTATGTAGATGCGCCTATTGACTATTGTAACATTGACCGACGAAAACAACATGAATCTTAATCTTCCTTGACAAATCTTTCTTCCCTTTTATCATTATTTAACACGGAGAAAGACAAATATTCTGCTTCATTGAGCAGAGCAGACCTATAGAGGGAGCAGACGATGGAAATCCTACAAAAATAGGAATTTCTTCTTGTTTGCAAAATGCAATATGCATAACATCGTAAACACAGGAAGAGGCAAACAAGCACACACGTGGCCCTTGACACTCATGACCAGACAACGTCCTAGGCGTAGGGGAGATCGGAGCAACAGGGAACCGCCTATAAGACCTTGTGCCCTAAAACCGCGCATCACGAGACGCACAAACGCTCTTCCGCCTTCATAACTATTATAATTCAGACTCGCACGACCAACGTATTGACATCTTCAAACTCTTACCTCTCTCTGATTAGCACGATAAGCTGAAATCCCGAAAATGTTGAAACGAATATCTTCAGCTCGCCCATCCCACTCAAACTGCCCAGACCAGTTCTCGTTAGAAACTGAAACAGTTGCGTCAGAGCCGCCATGCGCTTTACATTCTTCTAGCAAGACCTTCAAATCGGACTGCCTTTCGTATAGCTTTTCTTGTTTATCAAGTAAAAGCTTTATCTGATCTGAGGAAGAAACAGAAACGAGTAACATCCCCTACTTCCATCTTCGTCAATGACAAGGAAAGCAGTGACAGAGAATTGAATACATAACAAACGTGGCAAAAGTAATAGATGATTCTTTGGCAGAAAGAGATCAGTTCTCTGGACCTTAAGATTACAACATCAAATGCCAGAACTATTTCCGGATGCTCGTGGAGGAGCAATATGATCCAGATAGCGGAGAGCGAAACAAAAGAAAATTAGTCAGATACCTTGAACTTCCTGCAATTGTTGCTCTACCAGTAGCAATTCGCCCAAGATTTCGGGCTCCATTGTCTCTTTCAGCAGACAAAAGGAACCATCAAGAAAGGAGCCTGCATCTTCTAGAACAACAAGAAGAAGGAGACAACGAAACTCCAACAACACGACGACGTCTTCTCATGACACGATAATGCCGAATGGGGCAACGATGGGGGAGGGGAACGAGGGTTGGAGGACAACCAGCGATTGGCGGAGGGAGGGGCTCGAGCGAGCCGGTGGGAAATGGATTCCCGCCGTTTCGAGTTGGAATGAGGGAGAGTTGGAGGGAGACCTTGGTTTCGATGGGAGGTTGGAACATGAACCGAACAGATCGGGGCAGGCAGAGGCTCGCTCCGCCTTAGCTTTCCGTCAGTGTTCAGCAAATAAATAAGCGCTCCGCTCGGTCCCATCGGATAGAGTAACATCCATTCGTCCCCCTGCGGCCTGGTTGAAATCTTGAACCGTTGATTCATGGATGTCAACGGTAAAAAAGAAAAGAAAAGTGTCCCGACCCTGGTGCTTGAGTGGTAGACAGAATTATTCAAACTTCAATTAATCTAACTAGATTATTTAGAAGAAATAGCCACTCAAAGTGCTCCGTTCGCTAGCCTTTTGGCCGTGTATTTTCAGTGTTTATATTTCGCCTGTTTTTCATCGCTTTCACAGTTTCCATCTTCCTGGTTATCATGGACCTGGACACCCATCATGATCTTATATCCATTAAAATTGGAGGCGAATATTGAATTGAGACGGAACCAGTTTGTCAGCAGACTTGACGTTTGCTAGCAAATCCGAATCCATGTTTTGGAGTCAGACACGTACAGTCGATGAAAATTTTCATATATTTCAACCTCTTTGTAACCGTATCAATGAGCTAAACCTTCTCAAATGTCAGTTTGCTATTATTCCATGAAGCTATACAAGAAATTCAAAGGGATTTGTAGAACACCGTAATATAACTGTTGTCAGACTAGAATGTAACAAAACTTAGTGTTATCAAACGGCCCCATACTACCATCTCATCGATTTGTAACACCGGGTGCGCTTCGATATGGAAAGAAAAACCCAAAGCCCCTGCTTTTTTAAGAAAGTGAGGATCTGGTCGTCTCTAGAATGGATTTCGCTCAAGCTCTGGCGGGTCTAAGACTAAAGTGTGCTCGGAGGCCCAACATCAGTTAAGCTGCGTTCACGTGTTCAAAATCACAGAACTGATATACTTGTTGCACTCTGGATCGGTAACCGGTTATTAGAAACAAAACAACGAGATTTTGTTAGCCAGCAGGGAACAGACACTAGTAAAAATTGAACAGATGCAGTTCTTTATGACTCCTTGCATGTCTTCAAAGACTTGTAGATGTCAGGTTTTTCGTCAGCAGAAATTTTAAATTACTCCAAGCATGGCAACAGATAGAAAAACCTTAACTCGCCTAAGGGGCATCGGAGAAAAATACCAAAACCAGTAATAGGGGAAACTGCGAATCAAACGCCAAATTTAAGTAGGATAAAGGGAAACGGCTAGATAACCACATTACAAAGTCACCAGCAAGGTTGCAGAGACTTCTTCACGAAGAAGAAGAACAGCAGAAGCTAACATTTTACATTCGTGGAAGCTTTTCTCTGATACCAGCAGAAACCCACTGCCCATCAAAGATTTTTCCTTTTTCTTTTTTTTTTTTTCACAGTGAAAACGTGGAACCGACAATGATTCTAAACGCGCCCTTCCAAGAGGCAATCAAGGGATGCATTGCCTGCTTTCAGAAGGCTCTCCACGTTCTTGGGTGGGTTCAGGCCTAGGCGATCAGCTCGTTCCCAGCGCTCCATTCTGCTAATCCCAAGGCACGGTCCAAAGCTCATGTCCAGATCAAACTGCCTAAGGATCTCCTCGTCCTGATTAACATCATCTGCCAATCAAGAAAGCATGTCAGGGTTCACCAAAATCCAAATATTACATCTAGTTACAACAAACCAGGCAAAGAAGAGGCCAAAAAATAGCATTTCGTCATGTTTTTGACGGGCCTTGCACAGAAAAGGAAAAAGCTTGGTCGTCGTCTGGGCTCTCAAGGTCCATTGTTTTGGCCACAAATCCCCATACCCGTTTAAACCATCATCAAATATGGACAACAACAAGCGCATTAGTGTATCAGAAATGGTCAATATTTGGATTTTTCGCGATTTTGGTATGTTCTTTTTGGCGTTTGAGTTTCCGGCTTCCACCAATCGAAGTCTCGTGCATTTCAAATGGTAGTAAAGTGAACAACAAGGGCTATGAGTTCACGGAAAATGACTCGCTTACAGTTTATAGAGCACATTAAGATACCCAAAATGGAGAGAGAGATACAGAAAGAGAGAGGAAACATAAACCCTAACCTCTCAGGTCAAGGGATCCGCCGGAGGATGTGACCAAGGCAGCCGGTTGTGGTGAAGGGGCGCCCAAACTAACGCCCTGCTTCGCCTTTGACGCCGTTGTAGCTGCTTTTCCGATGCTGCCGCTGCTCTTCTTCTGCCTGTAGTAACCCTTGAGGCCTCCCCCTCTCGACGCCATGCTCTCTCTCTCTCTCTCTCTCTCTCTCTCCCTCTCTATCTCTCGCTTGCAGTTTTGAAACTTTGAATTTCGAAGAGCACCGACTTCTATAGGAAACGCGAAGCGGGCGGTGGGGATCGTGGTTCGGGTTAGATATTCGATCCAGTGGCTTTCATTTCCCGGTTGCATTATTTGCACAAAACTGTCATATCACTCCTTAGATTTTTCATTGATTCAAATTATTTAGGCCAAATTTGTCCATGTCAGAACAACTTAGGCCGCAGATCTGATGAATCCTATGGAACCCACGGTTTTCCGACTTGCACTTCATTTTGAAGAGCAAAGTTTAATCGGCATCTGCGGTGGTGTGTGCGACCTTTCAAAGATCGGTCCATTCAGTTCCATATCAACGGATATTTCAATAAAGTGATAGCAAGACAAAATTTCTTCTTTTTATTTAAAATGGTTGATACAAGCCAAGTCCTCGTTTCCCAGCCTGTTTGCGTCTTGATCATTCTTTTGCGATTATGAGATTATGACAAAGAATAAGAAGCAAAAAGTGAGATAATTGGAACTTGTTTTGAGTCCATTTGCAACTTTTTTAACTCTTTCCAGAAAAGCTGACATTATGAGCATATTGCGAGTTCCCCTTTTTACCTTTTAAACGCAGAATCACATCAGAAATGTCAACCAAAGATCTTTGAGTCATCAAATCTTGATAATGTTGCTCCTTCTCATGTTCATTGATGTTGTTCGTCGATTATCAATGCTCAAAACAAGTATCCTCGATACGGATACAGCCGATTCGGTGGCACAAGCTTTTACCAACTTGGACATTGTGGGCTGAGGGAAAGTTGGACGGACAAAAAGCAGCACAATCACACATCTTGTTCAAGATGGGATTGAACAGATTAGCAAGCTGAAGAATGTTTCGCCAAGGCAGTTCGGCTTTTCACGTGACTTGATGCAGGCACGAAGCAAGGACATATTTATATAATACAAAAAAAAATTATATTTTACATACATATAGCCAGTCTTGTTGCTTTTTAGGATACAAGTTTTTTCTAATCTAATTCCATTCTCTGTCTTCTGCCCAAACCGGTATTAACATCAAGCCGCCTAGTTGCTGAAGTTCCTGCAGACAGGCTCAAGGATAAAATTCCTCTCCTTCGAGAAACCTTCTTTTTTGTTTTTTATGTTCACCTAAAGCCGAAAAAGGTGGAGGTATGCTATATACAACTATTAAATAAATAACCCAGACCGCTGGGGACGAAAAAAATGACCACCAACTAATGTTTAACCAGCATAGCCTCAAGCCTCTGCATTCTGGCTGCAAGCTTCAGCTTCTCCAGGGCAACAAGTCCCACTTGTCTAACTCTCTCTCTTGATAATCCAATCCTGAACAAAACAACACCAACCAGTTAGGATCAGCACTCGCCATTTTCAACTAGAGCAGAAGTATCAGGAAGAAAAGTATTAAAAATGAGGTTTCATGGTAGTCGTCATGGATCTCAATTGCAGTTAATTGTAGAAATCAAGAACAGTTAGAGCACATTTCCTATATTTGATGGTAATTGTGATGGACGTCAGTGGCAGACCTTTTAATTGTTAGAGCTGATATTTCCAGATTCAATGTGGAATTAACCAGGACGTTTTCAAGTCACAGTCAAACCTCATGTCACCAAAAGAGCACATGCAAGAAAAAAGATAGTAAGCCATATCTACTCGTAGATTAGTATATAGAAATACTTACTGTTTGCTAATATCCTCCCATGTGTGTGATTCTCTATCCAATCCATAGTAAAGTCGCACTATATCCTGCTCCCGCTCTACAAGTGTTGAACTAATAAGCCTGTTAACTTCATCCTGCATTAATGATACAATTTATTTCCAGGCACAAGCATAAATTTAATATAACAAAAAATATTTTGGCAAACTAAATCCTTATACTATTGAACAAACACCTTTTTTCCAACACTATCATGATTTCATAAAAACAGTCTTATAATTTTTGTCTCTGCAGATCATATGGTTTATGAATTGCCATCACAAATGTTATGGCCATTGGCATGACTGAAATACACATTCTGATAAATGCAACTGACATTGAAAGAAGCAGCATGCATGACAAACTTGCAGCAAACAATTATTCAGGAATGATAGGTTTAGAGTAGTTAGACACATAGTGGTCAATGAGGGAGATAACTTGGTTGAAAAATAGAAAGGTAGCAATAAAAGCATACGACAAACATAGCATCAAAGCAAGGATTAAATGCTGCAGAGATGGTAGAGGGACAGTGTGTAGGATAGGAGTCATTTATTGGGAAGAAACAAACCATGTTTATGAGAGTATCATCTCAATTATATGGCGCCTAAGAAACTAGAAGCACAAAACTAATAGAAAGGTAAGATGTTCTCTGAAGATCATAACAATAGTCCAAGCCCCATTACAAGCAGTATAACTATCAATTTTGAGGCTTGAATGAGTATCCTAAAGAAGGTTTAAGAACAAAAAAATTGTCAGTTCCTTCTCCCCCCCACCGCCGTGAATTTGCAAATTGGGAGAGTAAAATGTCGTCGACTTTAAGCAAGTTTTTAATCTCTAAAAAATAAAATTACTAAAAGGACTTGCGAAAAGAATTCCAGATTGACAAGATGCCTATTTACCTTGAGGGACCATTCTTCTACCCCATGCCATGGGTTGTTTGTGAGATTGTTATCTGCAATGTACTACAAAAAAAAAAAAAAAAGTTCTATAATAAAAAGGATGCAGACTGTGAATACAATGTAAAATTCAGAAAGCAAAATACAAAACTAAAAGAAGCCATTTCACTTACGCTATGGAAAGTATCTCCAGGAAGACCATTCAATGATGGAAATGCATCCCTATCAAGGGAGAATATCTTATTGGTTGCCTGAGAAAATGTTTTTATTATTAGATAAGATTGAAAAGACCAACAGCAGGCTCATTAATGAACTCTGATCAGTAATTCTTAGCAGTTCCAGATGATACCTCTGTTGCATTAGTGATCTTCTTTTCTGACATATTCAAACTTTCTGCTATCATCTGAAATAACACAAACCAAAATCAGTTTGAATTTCATGCACATATCCGTGCAAACCATCTGAAACCAGATGCATGTCATCTGGTTGGTTGGACAAACCTATTGCTTTGAGTCATGACTTACCGCTACAGAAGGCGTTATTCCCTTCTCTTTCAGTCTTGTCTTAGCATTCCTTATTAAGTTTAATCTTTCATGCAAATGGGTAGGCAATCTTAGTGTCCTTGAGTTCTCGATCATAGCTCTTGAAACTCCCTGGAGAGATAAAACAAGACGAACTTCCATGTCATCCTCTTGAAATTGTTCTCATTCTTATGTAAGGTTTTTCATTTTCTCCTATGCATTTCAATAACCATGATTTTCAACCAAACAACTTGGTTTCATCATATCAAAAGCATGAAAATATTGAAAAATTCACCATCCTTTGATATATGTAGAGATGCTTCATGCGATCAGGGGATTACGCCAAGTCACAATGTTTGATGCCAACAAAATAAAGTTTACATTCTTGTCATGTCTAAATGCATCTCAGACCATACATCAACTTAGAAAATCATTTGCTACAAAGTTGTTTACCATATCTCCACAAAAGAAAAAGGCCACTCTACCTGACGTATCCACCAATAAACATATGTCGAGATCCTGAAACCCTTCGAGGAGTCGAACTTCTCAATGCCACGTAGCAATCCAATTAGACCACCCTATACAAAGAAAAGACAAAACAAATGAGAATTCTGAGTCAATAAAGTAATTCCTGAAAGCATTTGGATATGCCAAGAAAATGCTCATAACGGGACTAAAAAGTTACAAAGAAAAAAAAAATAATGGAAGTGTTCAAGAGTCAAGGACAAAGACAAAAACCTGAATCAGGTCGGCCATTTCAGTTCCCATGTTATCATATTTTTGCGCAATAGACATAACAAGGCGCACGTTACTCATTGTCAGTTTGTCTCGTGCCAAAGAGCTTTCAATCATTTGTGAATTTAATTCAGCACGGGATATTTTCAAGGAAGAAGCAATTTGTTCATCAGAAGGCTCAAATCCCAGTCTCTCTTTCAACCTGAAACAGCAACCTTCAGGCTTCAATATATAACGATATTATTTGCTTTTATTTTCCCAAATGCATAAACAAACAAGATGCCACATAAGCAGAACAAAGAAGGATCTTCTTTGCCTACTAACCATATGGCAGGATGCTTGTGTAAAACACTAAAACCATTAAGAGCAAAGCCCCACACCCTACTCATATAATCTGATTTCCATCATGGATATATAAAAGATATTTCCCTAACCAAATATTTAATAATCAGAGATTTACTGAGCATGGAGCACCTACAGGATTCTTGCAAACATTTCACTAAAAATGCTTAAGAAAGTATTTACTCACCTCTGTCTATGTTTCTCAAGATGCATCCCAGCCTTGATCTTCTCTGATAGGTGAACAACTTCAGTGTGGGTGAGTAAACCATCATTTGATATACCTTTCAGATAACCAGGTACATGACTCTGCAGCAATTCTCGGTTGATATTAGAACCAACCTGCCTCCTTTTGCTTGCAGGTATCTTACAGATGGCTTGATTTTGTAACTTCATCCTCAGATTGGTTCTTCGCTGCCTTGCAGATAACCCTGAACGAGTCACTTCAATTTCTTTAGAGTTCCTTTTTAATGCATCACTTGTCCTTTGTTGCTCAAGTGAAAGGTTCCATTGCTTTTCCAGCATGGACTTCTGGAGAAGTATGAGAACTTCCAATGTAGATTCAACATCCAATCCTGTTTGTTGCTCAAAAAAGTTTGAACTTTGAAAGCATGTCTCCGTAGTAGAATGAACAGATGGCATATCAGAGTGCTCTTTAAGGGATTTCATTGACTGTATGTGCTGACCAGATGGAAACCTGGAGCTGAAACTGGAAGATTTTTTCGAAACAATGACATTCCTTTGAGAAGATGCAAAAAAGTATGTGGCCCCATGATCATGAATTGGGAAAATTTTCTCGGCTAAATCAAGAGTGAAGAATGAAGAACTTAGAAGCCTCTTCCCTGTGCTTAGTCCAACCACTGCTGCAGTAGCCATTATGATGATTTTCACCAAGTCAGCACACACGTAAAACTTCAGCGGAAAATAGGCCCAGCTTCATTTTACTTAATTTATTAAAGCAGAACAGTTGTCACAATAAGCTGAGGATGCAATTACAAACCAATGCAAGGTACTCCTTATGCCAAAGCTTCTGCATGTCACAATAAGATTACAATCAGAAATCAACTGACAAACAAAGACGGACAGGAAGGAAACGAATAAAAGTGTGCACTAAGCAGCAGGGTTGTTTTTCTCATTTTGTGAAATGTTTAGAAGCACCGATGATTGGCATTGATATTAAATGTTTGTAGAAGATTCTATGCATGCATATTTGTCCAGTTATGGACCTCCATATATGAGTAGGCATGTCAAGCGCTGAACCAGGTTTTAGCCTTTTCAAAAAAGATAAAAGTACAGACATGAGTTTCCATTGAACGTCTCTGTTCATGACACTCTGCATGTCAAGCATTCAAGCTGACTTCAGTTATTAACTTATTATATAAAGGTAAATTGTAGACCTAAGTTAAATGGAAATCAATATACATGATGTAAAGCCATGTGAAATGGTGTGCTGGATCACGAAAATAGAATTGGAGCTTCAACACGATCTGTTTTGTGTGCATGTTTTTTTCTGGGGGAGGGGGAGGATGAGGGAGAAGTTGAACATCTCATGCTGTAACTGGAGACTATGATGTTGTCATGCTCGCTTTCAGCACTCTAGAGGAGAAAAGGGATGGATAAAAACCCTTAACCAATGAGAGCCATCCATTCACGGTAAGGTGGAAATAGATTAGACTGACTCTTTTCTCCAAAAAAAGACGAGCATTTTACTGGTCCGGTATTATGATTGCCTGATTGCTTTGAACAGTATTGAGGAAAATTGAAGTCCTTTGTTACTATCAAGGGGTCCTGGGACAGGAACAGGTCAAAACCAGGAAAGCAAAACAGATTAGAGGAATTCTGGAAATCAGATTCTGTACACAAAAGAATGACAACTTTCAAACCGGATCTGGCGTACTCCAACCTAAAATGTGGAATTCTTGGAGGATGATGCTATTTGCAGGTTTCACATTATATTACCTTGAACTTAGCTAAATGTTCTGCTTTATCCCGCCAAAAGAAGGGGCTTTTGACATGGTAAAACCTACGATCGTCTATGGCTTGCTTTTTATAATAGGTAAACATATGCGAGGTCTATGCATATAGTCCTTTGCCACTACCAAGGGGTTATGGGTCAGGAACAGGTCAAACCCAGGAAAGCAAAACAGACTAGAGGAATTCTGGAAATCAGATTCTGTACATAAAAGAATGACAACTTTCAAACCGGATCTGGCCTATTCCAACCTAAAATGGGGAATTCATGGAGGATGATGCTATTTGCAATTTTCGCATTAAGTTACCTTGAACTTAGCTAAATGTTCTCTAGATGCACATGCTGCTTTGTCCCGCCAAAAGAAGGAATTTTGACACGGTAAAACCTACGATGGTCCGTGGCTTACTCTTTAGAATAGGCAAACATATGCGAGTCTATGTATATCTTCAAAGGAAAATAAGCGCCAATAATGAGATGTAAAAAACACATCCTTTGACAATTGGCAAAGTGAAACGTAGTTGCATAAACACTAGCGCCTGTAAGTTAAAAGTTCTATGCCTCACAATTGTAAAGAGAATAAAAAAAGATAATAATTTGTTTAAGATGGAAGAAATTGTTAAAGTTGATCAATATTCAAGTCCTAGCTAGAACAAAGATAGTATCAGAAAAAAGTTAGGAGTGGAATTGAGAATAAATCCAACCAAAATCAGCTGAAGTTTCCCCCTATAATTTTGCACCAACGAACCAGAGTTCAAATACACGTCTTCCAAAATTTGGCTTAAATGGAAGTCAGTCGATGTAACTGCGTAGCAAAAGTCAATCACGAGAGCAAATCGATTTACGTCGACACAGACGCAAGAAAATAGGTGGGCAATCGCCCTCCCAGAAAAATAAGGATGAGCGAAGAATATGATACTTTTAATTTAGAGTCCCTAAACAGGGACACTTTCAAATCGATAATTCAAAAGTAGTAATCAACCAAGCAACTACTTCACCGGCATCCAGCATCAGCAACAAGCCGCGGACAGATGACATTGAATCCCGAGAGCTAAGCAATCGCAACGAGAGATCCAATAGCATTGGCATCATCACTCCCACAGTATCAGCATTTTGCTTGACAATGACCAACAATGTTACGGAAACGAGATGCGGCAGAAACGATCGGGATAGTGAAGGAGACTAACTAATCGATTTCCGTCTAAACGCACCGATCGCGATAAAGGTAGAACATAAGGCGTTCCGCTCTCACTAGATCAATCATCAACCAAATGTTAGAAAGAGAAGCCTTTACAGTTCTGCTTGTTCACTAAAATTTACCTCGGAAATAGAGGACGATCTCGTCGGATGCTCTAAGAAGAAACGAGGTTCCTTTGCTCTCTGCCCGCCACAGAGAGAGAGAGAGAGAGGATATGGTGGGTCGGATGGTTGGTGCTTAGAGAGGGGCGGGAGTGGGTGATATTTGGTGGGGAGAGGATCGAGTGGCTCAGGGAAGATCGTGGGGTGATCATGTGCATCACTCTCTCTCTCCCTGCGTAGCGACGAAGACGAATTAGTGAGGTGATAGTGGTGGCCCTTGTGGGCGCCAATTTGTCCTGCCACCCGTCTCTCCCTCTCGACCCCTCGCCCTTTTGTGGTCTGGGCGTGATGCTACAGGGTTGGATTTGGATAGAATTTGTATGTTAATTTTGATTCTTGTTCGCCAAGTGAAGGCTGATCCTTGCACCCGTGTTTGCATGATTTTCTTTACTTTTTTTCTACTTGGCAATAACATGTCGTCATACTTATTAATGCATTTTCCATTTTGTTGGTCTTGTCTCTCAACATTGGTAACACGTGAATTGCTCATATGTTTAAATTATTAAAAGTATATAATAACATTTAATATGGAGAGCAACAATAAAGTGGCCGTTATCTTTAATAAACATCATTTCCTTATGGAATACATTTAAATGCATGTGTTCTTCAAAAACTATTGTGTATGAGGCTGCCCATAGGGAAGGGTCCACCTTAAATTATATGTATTTTGTCACGACCTTGTTTCATTAATAATAATAGGTCCTGAAATAAGCTATGTGAGTTATGTAGATGATGGGCATGAAGGAAACCATGACTTCTCTTCGGCACAAAACCATGCAGTGGCGTAGCCATATGGTCAAAAGTTCTCTATTTTTAATTGAGAATCTTAAATATTTATTCGTTTGAGTGCTCGACTAGATTTGAGTGTTTTTAAACAAGTGTCTTTCCATAAAATTTTCTAGAAACCACTCATGCCAAAAAAAAAAAAAAGAAAATCATTATTTTATCACGTTGTATGCATTAACTCAATAAAAAACGTTGCCCTTGCCAATGACTGCAGGAGATCACCTTGACATGACCTATGTGGAAACACTCAATCACTTTGGAATTCAAGGGTATGCATCGTTTTATAACATTCAACTTTGAAGGAAACATAACAAAAGCTTAATGCTGTTGTTCTAGTTGTTTTTCTTTTTTCCTTTTTTTGCATAAAAATACATTAAGATAACAACTTTTATAAAATTAACCAGCTATTTAATCATTTATAATTCATTTGTTGAAAGTGGTCTTCCCTCAACTTGATTGCCAATTTATAGTTAATTACGAGATCAATCTGACCAGTGGCGGAGCTAGCGTGGGGCAGGTGTGGGCGCCTGCCCACGCCAGCTCAAGAAAACTCCATATGAAATGGAGTCTCAACCCAACTTCACCCCTGTGTTGCCCACGCCAATATTTGCTTTATTTTTAAAATAACAGAAAATTTTTTCACAAACTATGTACTAGTGCCCCATAGCCAAAAATTTCTGGCTCCGCCACTGAATCTGACAAGAACCAAGTTCTGAACCTTGTACTTAGCACCAGCCTTGGTCACTACAAATTTAACCCGTTTTTTTGATGCCCAGTTTTCCATGTATGCATAATTCTACCTACTTAAGTGGCGGTCCTTCTACAAGTGTCGACCAAATAAATTTGTAAGTTGATATCAGCCATCGAACAAACTCCACTGGAAGTAAAAAAAAAACTACACGCAAAGTGATGCTTTAAAGGCACAGCCATTTACTATTGAAAGACATATATTTACAGGCTACAATATGCAAACCTCACGCACACACACATGTAAATATAACAAGTTTCATTTTAAGGCAAGGTTTTTTACTATGATTTTGTTACTGCTTACATTTTACCATGTTATTCACTTTTAAAATTGATGAATTTTTACAATGTTTGCCGAATGAAGTTGTATGATAATTTTTACAGGTGCATTACTTCCACCAGCGGTTTATAAGCGACTCACGAAAGTTTAATTAAAACAAGGTTTAAAACAGCGTAGCAAAACCAGGCTTGCTCTTGCACCAAAAATGGACTTTAGACCGGTTGTGTCTTCGAATCCAGGGCGGCAAAGATTTGAACTCGCGGGTTCTTCGGGGTTTTCTTATGCCGCCAAGATCGAAGGAAGGAGGGCGTCGCGGTTATGAAGCAGTACAGACGCCGGAGGAGCGTCCAAGCAGCCGCAGCGGACGCCCCGTCCCCGGAACCGCCACCACCCATGGCGGACCCATCCATGTTGCTCCACCTCCTCGTACCGGAGCTCCACCGTCCGCGCTCACTGGCTTCCCTGTCCTCCCTTGCACTCGTCCTTCCTGTCCCCGTGGGGGCCATCCTGCGCGATGCCATTGTTCAGCGTCTTCAGCAAGAGACGGACTCGGTCCTTCTTCGGCACCTCCTCACTCTCTTACAACTGCAGACGCAAGAAGACGATGACGGCTCTCGCTCCTACGATGCCGTCCTTGGCTTCCTGCGCACCGCAGCAGGCGGCCGCCATAACCGAGCCCATGCGCAGGCCCTTGGCTTGCTTGTTTCCTCGACCCGTCCGGTGCGGTTGGACGAGGATTTTACTCTTTCTTTGCTTTCTAGCCCTCGCGTTGCGGTTCGGCATCAGATGGTCCTGTTGCTTGCTGCGGAGAGTGCGAGAAGGAGAAGCGGTGGCAGCAACGGTGAGGACGAGAGGGTTTTGGGGCTTTTCGCAGTTCCGGTGGTCGTCCGAATCCTTTTGGTGATGGCTTCTGATATGTATCCTTCAGTCAGGAGGGCTGCGACTGATGCTCTAGTCGTGATTTTGGCGGGTAGGTCTGTGGGTGATGTAGGACATGATTTGATGGAGGAGTGCTATCGTCGCGCTTGTGATCTAGCTAGTGATCGCGACGAGTTCGTGCGGCTTGGCGCTGTTTCGATCGTGAGTACATTATTTGGATATGGTTTTCTTGAAGTTATAGTAATGCCCAATTGTTCAAGAAGTTGGGACTTGCCCACGTCCGTTTATGATCAGATGGATTTCCCGATGTATCCCACTTCTTGGATAGTTGAAGTTCCTCCAAAGTCCTCAACTTCTGTTGTGGGCATTAGACAATTATATTATGAGGTTGAGTTTTAGGTAATCATTAGCTGGTTCATTTGCACTGACATATGCTTAGGAAGTCTTTTAGTTTGCTCCAAGCCGATCGATTGATGCCGCTGCTTTTGATTCTTGAAAGTCAGATTAGCAAATGGGCGGCTCTGTTGGCCGAGAAAGGAGAAGGCGATCGTCAGGAGTCACTAGATTTGGTGTTTCTGCAGGTAGCGGTCGGTAACTATGTGGGCTATTTGAAATTGTTCGTTTTGCTTCTTCATTTGTTTTGATGCAAATTATCGGTACCTACTTTGTAAGGAAATATCGAGAATTTGTAGTTCATGCAGCTTCATTCTCTTTCATTTTTCCTCCCCCCTCTCCTGGACATGGCACAAAAAGGAAACATAAAGTCGAATTTATTGAGTTTTCTAAAATTTGTATAACGAACGTTTCTTATGGATATTCAGTCGTTTAACATTGTGGTATTTCTGAACGTTTTGTAGCTTTGCTCATTGTCAGGCGACACGTTTGTGGGAGTGAGATGCAAGGCATTGGATGCTCTTGGTAGTATGACGTCAGTGTCCGAGGAGGTGCTTCGCGTTTCTCTTTCTAAGAAAACGCTGACCGTGGATGGAATGCCTAAGTCACTCTTAGCCGACGCTGCTGGGGCTTATATAAAGGGACTTGCTGATGAATTCTATGAAGTAGTGCTTCTCCATACACCCCTCGTCCTTGAGTTTCTTTTAAGCATTTTTTTTTTCTTTATTTAGATACATGGATTGTGAAGCGTCGATGCTTTCATATATATATATATATTTTTTTGCTAAAAAGATCCCCATCATCTTCCTTGTTTTTCTAAATATCGAGACCTTGTGTAGATTCTTATCAATAAAGCGTCGATGCTTTAAAATATTGTAGTCAATAGCCTTGCATCTGCATGAGTGCTGTTATTAGTAGTGCTTCTTCAAAGAACACGTTATCCAGTTCCTGAAGAATTAAGTACCCTTTCCTCCCCTTTTATATTTGATACTACGTTTGTTTTTCCTCTTCGCAGGTTCGAAAATCAACCTGCAGTTCGTTGGCCATGCTGACCATTTTATCTAATCAGTTTGCTGCCGATGTCCTAAATTTACTCACGGACATGTTGAATGACGATTCTGGGGTTGTTCGGCTAAAAGCAGTAGATGCAATATCTCATGTGATGGCAACTGGTTGTCTGAAGGTGCAGGAAAGGCATGTGGTCACGGTAATTGGATTAAAACGTTAGATCTATAATAAGCTGAGTGTGCATAATTTGAAACTTTTACTCCCGGGTCTCCATGCACTCTTTCTGTTAATTGCTGCACTGTAATTTTGCTTGCAAGGGAGATGAAACATGTTTTTGTTGAAAAGAAAACACACTATATTGGGCCTTTGTCATTGAGATATAGAGTGATTATCCTCTGTGACGATTTTGGGCGGAATTTACTTGCACATGCACATTCACATATGTAAGCATACTCATGCACGTATTATCTTTATTGGTTTATGTCATGTCAGTAGGGCTAAAGACATGTCACACTCAGAACGGAATATCCCTATAACATAAATGTGGGTCCCTTTCTTTGTTAGCCCCCTTAATGATTCAAGTTTATGTACTTTTTGCCTAACCTAAACGCATAGATGGCATTTGTAGTTATGTATATCTTTGGTGGACATATTTATCTATTTGTTTGCTTAATTTTTTAGTTTTATTTTTATTTTCTAAGCGACTAATAAACTTTTTCTCTGAATGCAGCTAGTTGGTATGCTCGTGGATGTTAATGAAGACATTAGATCAGCTGCCAGACAAGTATTGCGGATATTAAAGCTGCCAGACCTTGGCCTGTTTATTTCAACGTTTAATGGTCTTCTTACAAATATAAAATCATTTGTGCAGGTAGAAGTATGCACTTGAGTTATTAATGTTGTCAGTCATGAGCTTTTAAAGTCAAAAGAAATATTTTGCTTAATTAATTTTTTGTTTTCATGCTTCATCTGCGTCGTGTTTTATTTGCATCTGCTTGTCAGTTACTTTAGCGAATAGATATTGTCATCCCCGTTTAGCAAGATAAAAGGAGGATGGCATCTGTATGAATCACGTAAAATTCACCAGTTTATCCTTCTGCTGTTAGATCTTGTTCTTTGGATATTTTATATCAATGTGATTGCAGGCTTGATCATTTGGGGCCTGTACCTGCCCAGGATTTGGCATGGGCACCTCATGTCCAGAAGTAGCTAGGTTGGTTCTGGACTTGAAGAAATGCAGCTTCTTTCCTTTCTTTTGATGGAAAATAAGCATGATCTAAACCCTGACTGGCTTTTTTTCTTAACATACTTGAATGATCACTTATAACCATCCATGACTTGGTCAACAATGTGTTCAATGCGCACAATCCAAAATCCAGAATGGCATTGTTTGCATGCTTGCCACATGCTCATTTGTAACATGTCCTAAAAGGCATGGTTTGTGATATGGGTGGGCATTGGGCCAGGTACTTGACGGGCAATTGGGTGCCCCCCTGTGATAGGCTGGCTATTTGACCCATGGGCTGGCCTGGTTAAAAACAAACTGGGTTATCGAGGGTCTGATTCGGCCCGATATGCACCTTTAAACCCCATCTCTTCGTATTTATCATTTCATTCTCTCTTTATGTATATAATCTTCCTCGATGAGATGCCCATGATTGGCTCCCTTAGAAACTCTCGGCATTTCGCCAAGGGTTTTTGAGATATTAGAAAAGGAAACATTGAGGGTTTCAATTAAGAGTGAGTATCAGGGTAGGTACCGAATAGACATGAAGTTGATGGTTGGGCCGGCCTGATAACTAGGTAGGCTGGGCTTGGGCTGCCAACAAGGTCCTTGGGCCTTGGGCCGGTCCACCTCAACCCAGCCCAATGCACAACCCTACTTCAGTTTGTGGTTGCATTTTAGGTGCACACTTGTTTTATGGTCTCTCAAAAAGTCCCTTAGAATTTAGAAATTGCAACATGCGCCTTGCTCTAGTCTAGCCTGCCTACAGAGTGGTCCTTGTGAGAAAGTTTTGTGCTTCTACTTGTTTAGGGAAAATTGAGGTGTGTAACCAAAGTGACATTTTCAGCTTTTTTCAATTGTATCTAGTCTTGTTTTGGTCTCCAATTGACAATTATAAGATAGTCTGCTATTCCTTCATGCCTTATTTATGTAGTGATTTTCTTTTTTTGCACCGCTCCCTTTATTGTTCGAAGAATAAAATGATCAATTCTTATTGTGCTGCTTTTGTTTTTCAGGATGGACCTGATTGCCTCTCTGTCATTTTTTCTATTGGGAGGAACCATCTAAACTTTTTAAGAAGTTATGCCAAAGAGTTTCTGCCACTGGTATTTTTTTTCAACTTTGCAAATGATTGCTTAATGATGTTTTCTTTTTCATTTTTTTTGGTCATGCATTCTTCTATGTCATATTCTGTCGAGTCCTCATTGGATGATCTATATTGAAAGTCTAATTTCTAGGCTTCTAGCATAAAGATAGACCTCAAATTAGGCATGCCTTCGTAAGGCTGTCTAAGAGAAGCCTTTGAGCATGTGGTTTTGTGTTGTGTTTCATTGATGGAAACAATTTCATTCTGCTGATGAGTTGGATACAGTATTTTGCCTTTGCTGATTGCTGCAATTTGTGTTATCAAATGGACAAGGTTGCCGATCATATGTTGTGGAGCTGTCCTTTCTTGCAGAAGTAGGCCACAAGCCTGCTTGGATGGACATTTCTATGGACCCAAGACTAGTGCCTTTTTAAAGAGCGTCCTTTGGAGCCATCTGTTGTGTGGTAGATGGAGGTAGGTACAGAAATGAAAGTAGTGAAGCTTTTTAGGATGGTGGTTTATGTGACGGGAAAATAACTGCAGAATCTTTTTGACAGAGATTAATCCACCTAGCTTCATTCTTGAAAGTAGATGCCCCGTGCTGTCTGTCTTAGGCAGCAACCTTCACTTATTCATCCTTCTTGGATGGCTGATTTTACTTGAATAGTAGTTACCTTCTTGATGACTTGTTGTCACTTTTTAATAGGCATTTTTTCAGTTTATTCATGAAAAAAGACAAAAAGAGATTGCATTTTCTCTTTAAGGGAATGTCTATTTATGTACAATGCATTTCTCTGATTTATGTGAAGGGTGGTGCTCACAGTTGCTGTCCAAGAATACCCTTCATTGGATGGCACATTTTACTTAAAGTAACTTGACTTATTGTGGCAAATTTCAATACATGGTAGTCTTGGTCACTGTTAATCTCCTCTCCCTCCCTGTCTCTTTAGTCAGTGACTCAGTGGCATGTTCTTTTATCTGAAATGGTCTATCTTTCATCTTCATGACATGTATGCAGTTGCAGCAGTATGTTTTCATCCTTTGATGGTGTTTAAGCTACTCTGGTCATGTTTCAGATACATCCTTCTCAAAATGGGGAACTCAGCTTGGATAGACCGATGGTTATGGCTTTTCTGATGCTGATTGTGGCACTGATCTTGTCAAAGAAAGATGCTGATGCCGAAATACAATCTCTTTTGCTTCTTTTTGGAACTAGCTTTGTTGGAAAGTTATCTGGTTGCTTGGCTGGTATTGTAAACAATGACCTGCTTTTGCAGTTTGTGCACAGATACAAGCATTTGTCTCAACAAGTAATCAGCATGGACCATGACAATGAAGCTAATAGTGAAAGTACACATTCTCTTTCACAGAAAGAGGAGGTGTGTTCAACACTGTGTTTCCAGGAAAGTGGGCATGGTGGCAGCGAAGAACTACCAATCCAAGTAGGTGACCACATGGAGGGGAGGCTTTACCCTGAAAAAACAATAATTGTGGTGAAATGTTTACTAGCTCGAGTTGGGCGAGTCTGGCCTTTGATTCAGTCAAGGTCTACAATTGAAGCACTCAGAGTGTTGAGGTTATAATCTCATGCTTTCTGTAACTCAAGTTCCATTTTTTTTTTTTTCAAGTAAGATATCACAAAGGTTTCCTAGGGAATCTCAGATTTTCTTGTTTCTTTGTTGAGGCCCAACATGTTATGGCTGATATTAACTAGGTTGCTGCTTGAACTGGAACAGGGGCTTTATTGATGAACTTGAAATGCTTCGCAGTTCCAATGCAATTGATGCCGTGCTGGTTTTTGCCCTTCAGTATGTGAAGGTCCTCAGACTGCTAGCAAAGTTGTGGGGAAAGTTGACCCCTGAAATGTTGCTTTCTGTTAAAATGACCACATGGGATATTCTTTTGGAGAAGCTGGATGCAGCTCTTAGAAGAATTATGTGCACCTTTCGTGGATTGAGCATGGAAGAAGAGAGCCACCTTGGGGAGTTGATGCTTTTAGCTCGTGTAATAAGACTGTCAAACCCAGGAAACTTTTCTGGTCTAACCATCAGGAAGTTGCTTTCTCTATTACCTCAGGTAGCAACATTGCCTGATGCTAAGCCCTCTGGTTTCATTGGACATTTAAAAGAAATATTCAGCCAAGAAAACGTGGAAGATATACCTTGTACATTTCCTTTCAGTAAGTTGGTTAAATCTTTCTCACTGAGAACCTTTTCTTTATGTGGAAGATTCAAGCACATCAGAGCAGAAATGAACGTAAACAACAATGACAGTGAAAACCCTTTGCCTTTTATCCCAGGGTTACCTGTTGGCATTCCCTTTCAGATCAAGTTGTTTAATGTATCAAATACAGATAAAATATGGCTGCAAATGGTTGTGGAAGGCATTGTGCAGCATACATTTCTAGATTTGGTTCATTGCAGAGGTTCAGGAGAAGTGAGGTTCTATACAGTAAATGTACCCTTGTATATGACTCCAGATGTTTCAACTTTCTCATTCAATGTTGCCATCATTATGGAATGTCCTTTTGAAGATTATGTTGGTGATTACATTGGCATCGGTCCAAAGCATGAGATCGTATATCTATGTGAAGCAAAGGAAATTTTTCTTGCTAGGATGGGTGTTGAAGAGTGATCAGTGGGAATTATGCTGGCATTAACTGCACCAAAGGTTTGTCCATAAAGTGGTTTTTTTTTTGTTTTTTTCCTCATACCATTTTCACGTACATATGGTGTAAGCTTTGCACACTGAAGCAGATTCCAAATTTCTCGATTATTGATCTCAGTGGTTTGAGTTTTGGTTTGTTTCTTTTTGTTCTGTTCTTTCTAGTGCAGGTTAATACACCATAGTGACATGTTTCTGACTTCTGTTTAAGTGACCTTATTATAACTTTAGTTTAGACGTTTGGTTTACTTTCGATGATACTATATTGTGTATGTTTCTAAATTCTAATCAAGCAACTGACACGTTTTCTTTGGTTCTGTACAGTTTGCAACTATCATTCACACACCAGAACCGGAGTTCTGGTGTCCTGAGTAGAAAGTTGCGTATGCATGTCAATTTGAAGAGGCTTTATTAGCGGTCTTGAACAGTTTCATAACCAAAAGCTGAAACCGGAGATGAAAAGCATGAGCCACTGTTAAAAACTTATCATCCTCTTGACGAAGGCAGAGAAGGTGCAGAGTGCAGTCTGCAGACAAAGATGAGATTGCTTCAAAAAGTCCTCAATGTCAGTTGTGATCAGTATAATATTCAAAAGGGCCCAGTAGAAGCTTCAAGCAGCGATCCAGAGGAGATCCATGGTGCACAGTCTGCTTAAGAATTGAAGTTCCTTGGTCTCCTGCAAATGATTGATGATGAAAGGACAATCTCGGTTGAGTTTTTGAGCCCCAATGCAAGTACAAGCAATCAGTTTTGGGCTGTCGGTGGTAATAACAAGTTTAACATGGAGAAGCTCGTCATGATAGCTCATGTAATTGTTTTGCTGCTTCTGTTCGCCTCCTGAAATGGTTTCTGGAGCGGAAGAATCATTGTCAAATATTGAAAGCGAAAAATTCACCTCTCCATCAGCAATTTTGGCTAAGGCATTTCTGGCAGTTAATTTCTTGCCCAAAAATTGTTGTGATCTTAGTGTTTGGTTCTGCAAATCATTTAGTGAACTCGACTAGTCAACATCTTTGACCTTGTTTTTTGGATAATGTCTATACACGAAGCTTCCTTGTTTAAACTCTAGGCTTGCAGTTCTCAATGCAAGAAACAGAAAATGAACATGAATCGATGAACTTGGTGGCCTTTGCCAATGATGAGGATGATGTGCTGTTCAATTTCTGGTTCTTTCTGATGGAAGGTGGGTAACATCGCAAGAGCTCTGTCAATTCCGCCGTGCAATCCAAATCCAGCTTGGGCAGTCAGCCTGCCGATTTAAATCCGTTTAGCACGCCGTTTTTACAATGTCATTGTCTATCGGCAAAGAAAAATCAAGGCTTAGCTTTACGTCAAAACACATTTTGACGTAATAACATAAAAGCTAAGCCGTATTTCAACAATGTCAAAAACATGTTTTTTTCTTGGTAACTTTTCAAGATTTCCTCATATTCGGATCACAAAATCTCTAACTAGGGTTGACATCCGATTGGGCCATCGGCAGGCCTGGAAGAAGCCCAGACCTGGCCTGAAACAAACTCAGATGTGGCCTGGGCTCGGCCAACGCTCACGCTGTTTGACTCCGATCTAGTCCTCCAATTTGAGTTGTTTTTGTGAGAAATGGACACCCCTACTGTAAAATGAGGGTGGCGTTCTGCTGCTCAAGAGGGCCAAAAGATTTCCCCATGTTTTCCAATAGAATAACTCAATTTGATTGCCATGATTTTCGATAGAATAACTAATTTCGATCTCTTGTTTCCTGCAACAGACTGAAAAGAAATGGAAAAAGTTCATTTTATTTTTCCGTGTAATCAAAGCTAAATCTCAAGGAAAAGATAATGAGATTGCAAGTCTTTTGCTTGACCTTTATGTACAACGAGGTGTCAGCGCTTCAATAGTTAGTATGCCTGTCTCATACGATATGAGTTCTAGTGGAGGATAATTGGAGGGAGGAAACTAAACCCAACCAACAACGGTAAGGCTTAAGTCCCCTAGTTTCCCAACCAGCTCCCATGGCTTCCGCTGGGATTCGTGCTTCACTCCCTCCAACCTTGACTCACGTAATACCTCCTCTCTGCTCTCTTTTTCTTGAATCTTCTTGTCATGCTACCAATCCTTACCAACGTTAACGAGTCAGTAGAACTTGTTCTAATCAATTTTTCTTCTGGACTTCCTGCATTGTTTTGTTTTATGGAGTTTGCGATTCCTCAATCCGCTGGTATCCATGTTGCACCTGTTTCTTGATTACCGAATCAGAATTCGAGTCGTCAAACATTTTTCTCTCTCTCTCTCTCTCTCTTCCCCATCTCCCCCTCCCTTCCCCAACCACCCCCTTCTCTCTCTTGTATGACATTATGGAGAAACACGTGCTTTTCTCGGTAGCCGTTGGCTGTAAATCATTTTCTTCCTTTTCGCCTTCATCTAAACGTGTCGACATCTGAAATAACAGGCTTACCATCAGAAGCTACAATCAAATTATCAACCTTGGAAGGCAACACGATTTTACCTGGCTTGTCGAAAACAAAGTTCTGTCGGAGCTAGTGGTGTCAAGGTGCCCAAGATGTACTCTCTTTCATTGCAAGCCTTTTCAAGAGAAGGTGGAAGTGTTGTGCATGATGTCCAGTTTCCTGCGGACTACACTGAGCTTCTCAAACAAGTACGTTTTGCCTTTCTGACCATGTTATGATTTCTTAGATAAATTTTTGAGGTCAGTTCAAGTATTATCTGTTTCAATTGCAATGCTATTTATCAATTCTATCCCTGGTTAAGAGTCTTGAGCCATTCAACCGAGAAAAGAGATTGCGTTTTTAACTCATCATAAAGTAGTAGACCCTCTTGCAGGCAAGAGATTGCAAGAGAGTGATTACTTATTCCGCCTGTTGCTTCGGTAATTTACAGATTCGATCTATTTGACCATTGGTATAAAAGTGCATTTCACAATCCTATTTGGTTGATGTCTACTGCAGTTGAATAAGAGAATGAAAGAGACTGGTTGCTCCCTTTACCTGATGCTTTGGTTGTTACATGTTCTATTTGGCCATATGGTATAACAGTGCATTTTGAGTTACTTTTGGCAGTTAAAGAGTCATGCCTAAATAGGATTTAGGTTTCCAAGAATCAATTTCTAGGAACTGCACACCCATTAGCTGCTGAGTCAGAGACTCAGAGCTAATGAAAAATCATGCAGAACAGCTACGTGCCACTACCAACAGAACAGGACAAGAAAATGACTATTTTTAGGAAGTATATAAGCAATAAGTAAAGGGCTATCTGTCTTGTAAAGAATATCTGAATTTTGTGACTGCCTGAAAATTATGTTCTTAATACTGCTCAAAGTCACGGTAACATGACATTCTGTATCAAGAAGATTGAGAAGATGATAATGCTTTATGAGGAAGCTACCAAGTTGACACATTGAGTTAGTATAAAAGAGAGTAAACATATATATATATATATATATATACAAATTATTCTCTTGAACATAAAGATGATGATTGTCTCTGTATTTTCCTTATTCGTGAAAGTTGTGGCTTCTAATGAAGAGTTGTGGCTAGCAATGTATTTCATAATTATTTATCCCATTGTGAATATTTCCTTCTGGTTTTGGTTATTCTTTGATTTTACGAACCATGCACACATTTTGAAGTGAATAATTCACCTGTCATCTCATGATAAACATAATCAGAAAATTTTGTCTAATAGAATATAAACAAAAGGGTAACACCTCATCAGATGTCCATATCTGGTTGAAGGTTTTCTCTACTTTCTGAAGCTAATTGCAATGGCAAATTCTTTGCTGTTTCAGATTGCCTTCTGGTAGAACACAACCTTTTTTTTTCAAGCTTTATGTACTCTAAGTTTTATATAATTCTATTTGAAGAAAACATTTTCTTAATATTTCTTGGACAAATATTCACTAGGGCAAAGCCTGACTGGCAGGTTCTGAAGTACACTGCATATTGACTGTATGCATGATTGGCAGGCAACAGTAGCAACTGAACTTGCCCTGAAAGATGACAAACAGTTGTTGGTGAGAATGATCACAATTTTCATAATGAGGGAGGTGAAATATAATAACTTTTGGGCTGCGACAACTTACAAATTATGCTTTGCAGGAAATTGAAATTCCAACTGCCGGACTTGCATCTGTGCCAGGTGCTTATTTCAGATTTTCATTCACTCAGTTAATTCATCTGTTGGATGCAGAGGATGCATTTTGATTTTTTACTATTTATTGACATTTTTCTTCCAGGAGACGCTGAGGGAGGGATAGAAATGACAGAAAGCATGCAGCTGATTCATGAGTACTGTAAACGTTTTGTGCCTTCAGAAAAAGTAACAAAGACTAGAATAGTAAGTTAATTAATCCACTTCAGCATTGCACCTGTCCATATTAACTACATAATAGTAACAAAAATAGCTATAATTTCATTAAACAGGCCTGTCCTTGCTGTCAAAGTTTGGATCTGGTCTTGAATGCCCTGGTTCACAACCTTGCATAAGTAAAGTGGCAGATGTGGTTGAACCTAATATTCACTCATACTATTTGTTCTTTTCTAATTTAAGGGGCACTGCTTGTGCAATATGTGGTGTCAGATTTTACAAGGTTGTGAAAATGCCAAGGGGCTTCTTTAGTGGAAAAGTTATTCTGATTTGGAATTGATTATCAGTAACTTGTTCATTTCATAGAATTTACCCTTGCACAATCACCAAACCACATTAAGATAGACCTGTTTTTAGTTTTTGTTGAATTTCCTTGCCATGTTTCTGTTTCTGATATGAAAGTTATTGTGTACAGTTCCTTCCAGAGGCCAATGAAGTTGTATTTGCCAAAAAAACTGTTTTTCAAGGTTCATTGTTCAAGCTAGACTATCTTACAAAGCCATCGCTGTTCGAAGATTTTGGTTTTGGCTCAAAGATCAAAATGGCAGATCGTGTTAAACCTGAGGACCAGATATTTTTGGTTGCATATCCTTACTTCAATGTCAATGGTAACTGTTAACTTTTTATTAGATAACAGCCTAAAAGAATTTGTCTGACATGGAGCTTCATGCATGATAGAAATGCTTGTTGTTGAAGAGCTTTACGAAGAAGCAGTCAGGAATACTGAACGTAAGCTGATTATATTCAATGGAGAACTTGACCGTATTAGGACAGGCTGTATCCTTTTGGACATGGCAACCTTTCTACTTCTTATTGTTATGGTTTCAAGTACATGCTTTTATATTTTGTCAGATATTGTTACCAAGTATCTAACTGCTTTGTGGAACCTGCTTTTGTCAGCATGATGAGTTGAAGAGTGAAATCTTTCCATTTTCCTTTGACCTCAAATGAACTGATTCTACAACTTTTTCAATAAAAGCTTTTCCATGTTGTTGCCTTTTACAATTTTTTTTAACATAATACTTCTGAATGTCATGTATATGTAAAATCCCATGGTGCTGGTATTTTTGGAAGATTCTTGGAACAGATGTATTTTTTCAAGTGGCACACTCTTTCTTCCTTCACTGTTCATTTCCAAGTTGTCATGGAAAACTTCTATGCAAGTGATGAAGTCTTATCCGTGGTCAAATTACTTTATGAATATATTTTTCTTTGTCATCCATGAATACACATTGAATATAGGCGTCTGTATGAATGCCTTGTTTATTCTTCCCTTGTTAGATTTTCCTGTGAGAATAGTGAATCAGCTGAGCAGAGATTTGAACTGCATCTCTTTTCTTTTATAATTAAACACTTCATTCTCTGATCATGGGGAAGTTGTATCATGGCCTTATCTGTTATAAATCAAGATTACCCACCTTTCTTCTATCCAAAGCTTGCAAAACTTTCCAAGACATTCCTCCCTAAGCTGGAGTCTGTTTACTACATTCACAATTTTAAAGGCCAAAGAGGAGGAACACTGTTCAGGTATTTGAATATAATCTTCTTTTATTCTGTTTTGAATAATAAAAAGAGGGTGCTGACTGGAGAATTGAGAGCTTTCGTTGTTTCCAATTTGTTGTCTACGAGTATGTCAAGTCTCTTTGGTAGGCAGATTCTGATTTATTTGGTAGTCTTGGTGAATTTTGCATTAGGAAGACATTTCAAGATGGATCTTTTTTTGTAATATTTGTCTTATCAAGGATTTGAATATAGTTTATTTGTGTCTTTCAGTTTGGTTAATATGCTGAAAGTTTCAAATATGCATATGCTTGCAGGACATTGGTATGAACTGAAATGGTTATATTGTACTGTTGGACTGATAAGTTTGTTTCCTTATACTGAGACTTTCATGGATGAGGTTGCTGAGTTACCTAAGATTAGTTATTTTGTAAGATTGAAAGAAGAATAAAAGAGAGAAAGCCAGAGCAATTAGCAATAATAATGAAAAGCAAGAATGTGTAGACACAGAATGGAAGCAAAAGTTTTGTACACCCATTGGTAACTTATTTCAGCTGAATAAGCATTAGCTTTGATCTGCAATTGTTATGGAATTGAAAGAAAGCAAATACCTGACTTCCTTTTAACCTAAAGTCATATGCAGCCAGTCTCAAGTGCTTGGCGGGGTGAACAGGAAAAGTATGCCATAAAATGTCACAGTTTCCTGATTCTGAAGTTCACTGGAAAAAGACAAATGGCCTTCCATCACAAAATCATTATTCCATTTAAAAGCTATAGAAAACTGGACCTATAAAAAATGGCATATAAAGTAACTGCACCAACTTCAAAATGCTTCATGTTATTGGATTTTATGTTCCTTTTCCTAATTTTTTTGGAATTCTGTTTTAGAAGCATATTTTCACTCTGAAAGGGATTATGAGCTAATGTTCTCTTCTGTGCAATTTGTCCTTATGTGGTTTTTTATTACATCATGTCTTTATTCGCTGACGAATGAAGAGAGGTGGCTTTTCGAGTCACTGACATTATGTTACACCTGTTAATTTTTGTGCTTTTCCACTTCTACATCCAAACTTATTCTTGATTGACAGAAACTACATGGAACTGTTTACATTATTTTGCAGATGCTATCCTGGACCCTGGAAGGTTCTGAGGAAAGTAAATGGTAAGTATGTGACTTTACATACGCAGGTGTCAATGCCTACTCTTAAGGAAGTTGCTTTGGACATTCTTCCTTCAGCTTAAGATGTGAAAGGTCTTATTATTTGGTAAGTAGTGCTTTATCTTCAGTGTATTGATATCCTTTTACTGAAAGCCTGATTGACTTAAAAATATTCCATTTTACTCACCTCTCAGTTTTCATGCTTAGCATATACTTGTTTGTTGTAGTTGCACCAAGAACCTTCTGCTGTTTTCATGTGGATAATGGAATTGTACTGAATCTCTTCCAGTGATTGCCTCAGTTCAGTAGTTACACTCTGGCATTTTTTTTCAACTCCCAGTTGGCCAATTTTGGTTTACAATGGAAGATTGTTAACTTGAAAAATAATGCATGTTGTAAAAGGAATGCAGTTGAAATTTTTTATTTGCATTGGTGAATGTAAGATGATTCCAAAGATAATATGATGGTTCCGAAGATGGATTCATCATATATAAAATTGACAGCACAAGGTACCATGCTTCATTTTTTTTTTGTTGGATTTTAGTTGTTTATGATGAACTGAAGGAATAGCATGAATAAGATGGCTATCTTCTTTTGAAGGTCTTTAGCTGCTCCTTCAGGGTTGTATTATGTCCTAGGGTTAAGGACAGACTGCGTAATCATTTGTTGCTGCTATCCTATTAATTGGCTTTCATGGTCATGAGAAATGGAATAGAAAATGGATATCTGAAGTTTTTCAAGAAAAAGTGATGGATTTTTGCAGTATTTCTGAATTTCAGGAGGCCCATATGTTGATCTCCTGAAAGTCAATCTGCTATCCTATTAACTGTGCTTTTGCTGGCGGTTATTAATGATAGGGAACCCGAGTTTTATATATGTAGAGAGAGAGAGAGAGAGAGAGAGAGAGAGAGAGAGAGAGAGAGAGAGAGAGAGAGACCATAATTGCGACTATCATGGCTGATCAATGTATGATTAGATGGTTCAAGAACATGTTTTTTCAATATATAAACAAGTAGCCATTTTGATTCAAATAGTTATTTTGCACAATATATGTAAACAATCAGGTTAGATTATCATATGACTCATAATTGATGCCCATAATCCGTGTGTTTCTGCGGGCATGAAAGGATGTGCCTTCAGCTGTTGGATCCCTGTGCTAAAAAATAAAAAGATGTACGACTTACTTAACGAACAGCGCATTCAGGTTTGATCCACCTGGTCCTCTCCGGAAAGCCAGCTTGTATTTATTATTAAGTTTTTCCAATTTTGCACGTAGAAGCCACAACCTGAGTGGAAAGACATTAACTTTTGAAACCATGTGACCCTTTCCCCACTGTATAGGCAAGGACTTGCTTTTACAAAGGTGGGCACTCGTGGGCTTTTCAACTTTTGACTGCTTGCCTAGTGGTCAAGCCTGTCCTACTCTTCCACACCCCTTGTGGACAGACCCATCTGTATGTAGCTTGTTACTTTATTGAGCAGCCTGATCCCCAATTCAAGCTCAAAAAGGATTGAGCCTAATCGGGCCGTGGGCTTATCTGATGGTATGACAAAAACATTGCTAATCAATGCATGTCTTCAAATTAGGGATGACAATGTTACTTGATCTGATAGCGTGCCCAAATGATTAGATTCACTTAGTTTGTGTTTGACAGTCTCGGACCTCAGATCCAAGGTTGGATTTGCTGAATAAATCTCTGAAATCCATGGACCTCAAACCAGAGGAGGAGAGAGAGGGGGAAGGTGGGTAGAGAGGCAAACCTAAGGAAGTGCACTAAACAAGGATCTTTAAAACCTCCAATCTCAGATTCAAGGTTTTAAAATCCGCTAAGACCGAGGCAATCAAACACAACCTTAATGGGTTTTATTCAAGTATCCAGATGTAACGGCCTAATTCTGTAAGAATCCTTCACAACTTTTGCTGATAAATCTGAATCGGTTAGACATGTCAAATCTGGCGGATATCATCAACTGATCAGATGCATCTCTTGGCAGCAGAAGGAAAGCCTGTCGCACCTTGATTAAACCTGGATATTAGGAATGGCAGGTTTCAACCTATTTGACTCTAAACCGCCCTGCTATTTTTTGCAGTTGGATCATGAAAAATGAAGACAGATTATACTCCACGTTACATTAAGATTGATGAATCACATTCAATTTGGATCCGGTTGGACTCAAACCAACATTTAAAGCTAACTTTTCCTGGATCCAGTTAAGAAACAAGTGCATGCTTGTTTCTATCTACTACCTGTCCAATAGTATTTTCATCAAAATCTTGTACTATGACAGAACTTTTCAGGTCATTTGGTAAGTTGAGCTTTCAAAAGATTATGATAGATTCATAAACAACTAGTTTTTGTGTAGGGTAAATTCATGAAACACTGCGTGACTATCAAATGGTCTTTTTATGCCCAGGTTCTGTTTTAGAATTGTTTTTGAGATGAACTATGCTCCTTTTCCCCCTTGTTTTTAGGATCTAGAGTCAGGATCTGGACTGAATCGGAGTTCTGAACCAATGACTTACATTAGATGATTTTCAGAATTGACCGACGGGATTGCATTTTGAGTTAAAACGGGTTGCTACTAGAGAGAGAGGGTGCAACGAAACGAAGGCGTCAAAGGGCACCAACGTCATTCGTCAGCACCCAGTGACGCTCACACGTATCTGCGGGGCCGTCACACCTCAAAAGCCCAAGAACGAGGCAAATTTAACGGATTTGCCATCAACAGGCAGCAAGAGATACCTGAGTTAGTTAATCTAAACGAGATCGGAAATTGACAAATCAAAGTCCATACGTGCATGCGCTCGCCCTCCACAAAATCTCGGACGAGTCGCGAAAATTTCGCGGGGTTTTCCGGTTTAAAGGGCGAAACATCTCGCCATCTTTTTTTTTTTTATGACGCTATTTGCCGCGTTTACTTACCTTATTATCGTTTTTACTTTTACGTATGTACATCTCACACGGGATTATTCATCATAAATGTGATCCTTGTTTGGTTGTCTGCTAATTTATTTTCAAATAAGTTGTTATTCTTTTGGAAGACGTTCTTTCTGGGTTATTTTTCTCAGTGAACCTTGCTCTTATTTTTATGTCGTTCAGTTAACTTTAACGAGTGAGTCTCGTTGTGCGTGTGCGGACGTGTGTGAGAGAGAGAGGGGGAGCAGGGTTTCGTGGGGAGGAGTTGGCTCGTGGGGCTTCCTCCCCAACACAGTCGTCTGTGGCAGCCGAGGTGGCGGACCCATTTCGAAATCACCGCGGGCGAAGCCGCCAATCCAAGGAGCCAGGACCCTTTCTCAGTCTCTTCTCTCTCTTCCCTTCCTCCATTCTCTCTCCCTTCTCCCTCTCGTTTCTCTTCTTTCCTTTTTGTTTTCCTTGTTGTAAGTTGTAACGAACCCCCACCATTCCCCACATAGTCCCCTCCGCACCCTCCCTCTCCCCTTTTCAATCTGCCTTTTTGTTTGTCCAAGTTTCGTAATGACGGGAGTGAGGGGACAGCAACAGCAGCAGCATCACCATCTCCAGTCCCCTGAGGTTGGCTGAATCATTAGGTGACTCTCTCTCTTTTTTCTTTCTCCACCCTCATCCTTCACTGGCACTCCCTTCTTCCTTTTTTTTTTTTCTAGTTTTCTTTTCTTTTCTTTTGCTTTTTTGTTTTTGGTTTTTTAAGATGGGTTTTTCTTTGCTTTTTATCTCTTTTTTCCCCTGGGAGGTTGATTTGAAACTTTCTTTTGCTTTTTTTCCTGTTTTCGTTCATCCTCAGTTTGGGTGCTTGACCTTTACTCTTATTGGCCACTTTGTCCCTTCATTTGGTTGTGACCACGATTGTGATTTTGGGGGGTTCTGTGTCGTTGCTTCGGTCTGCAGGTTGTTCTGTTTTTTCTTTAATAAAGCTCGTCCCGAAATTTAACTCCTCCATTGTCTTCATTTTGCGCTTTTGTTGTTCTGGATTTTCTGGTTAAGTGCGTAGTGGGTTGTTGATACGATGCTTCTCTTATCCATCTTGATTGGACATGTTGTGACCTAAAATTCATTATGTTCCTTTTCTAGTTAATGTTAAATTTGGGTAACGAGAGTTTGATGTTAAAACTGATTTATTCTTCTTTCTTTGAAAATTTTGGAAGTGCGTTACCCATCCTTAGATACTCCGCTTGTTATTTCATCTGCAGTTCACTAGTAATTAGTAAACGATTGCTTGTTGTGCTAGTTTTAATATCGGTGTTATGTTTGCCTCATTTGCTTGATGTGATGGATTGGGGTTTGATGTTGTTCGTCTTATCTAATAGCATTTAATGATCTGCTCGTGTAGTCCATTAGGTAGATGTGTAAGTGTTCCCAGCTGCCAGACCTAGGTCCTGCTTACAATGAACTCAAAATCAAATGCGAAGTTCTCAAGAGATCGGAGAACCAGTAATGTGCACGGGGGAGGACCAAATTGGGTGCTGATTGCATGTGGTGCTTTGTTGGGTACCTTATCCATTAGGACTGGTTGCAAGATAAAACAGGTTCTCTTGGACAGACGACCAACTGACGCTGGCAACTTATCAAAAGGTCTGTTGTTTTGTATCTTATGACGTCCTGTTTTTGCTCATTGTTTCTCTGTGAGGATTGAGTTTATATTCTTTTGCACTAGGGCATGCAAGGGCCAATCCTGAAAGGAGATCTGGAGCCTGCCCATTGCATTCCAATGCATATTGTTTTACACATGACGATGACAGATGTTGCCATTGTGTTTCAGGTAAAGTTAGGAATAGTGATTTCGCGTTATAGCCATATTCGAGCATGTTTTATGCACAATGTAGATGAATAAATGTGTTCTACATAGCAATATTATTAAAGAGTAATGGATGGACTTTTCTAATACCCATTTCCACTTCCCAGAAGGGCAATGAATAAGGCAAAATGGTAATTGTATAGTTACTTCAAGTGGACACCTGTGTTGGCATTGGTGCTACTACATTAACCATTTGTTGACTATTAGCTGTTAGATGCTTTTGATATCTTTCGTAATGTAGTTCATGGTTGATAACCTTTAACTTTCTTATGCATACATATACTGTTTTATCGTCATAAGCACGTGCATATACACAAATCACATTGATATATGGCTATGCACCTGCCTCGTTAGAAATTTATGTACCTTCACTTTTTTAATCATGTTGCTCCTTTTGGTTGCATTCATGCCTATGTGACAGAGCTAACTGATAAAATCTTTATGTTACTATAGACAGGTGATTTTCAGGCTCTTCTCCAATTTGCTTGTTTTTTTATGCTATAATTTATCCTTGAAAGATTGGAAAAATGCAGGATGTCACAGAATGTATTATCAGTTTATTGCATGCTTTGGATTTACATTATTTCATGTTCTTACACTCCCCTACTGTAAGGATTTCTTTGCTTTTTATAACACATAGAGGAAGTGGCATCTTACCTCAAATCATACAGCTGAGGTTTGAAAATGCCCATCCAGAGATTGCATTCATCCTTACAACTTTGTGGCCACAATTTTATGTTTTCTACGTGGAGTTTTTGCTGCCTTAACAAATACAGTCATCATGTTCGTCTTAATTCCCAATGAGGATACTCCAAATCTATTGTCCCTAAAAGAATTTATGATGATTCTTAAATTGATCTAATGACTTTTTAAACATCTGTTAAGCTGAAACAGGAAGCCGGAAGGGTTTTGTGTAGCTGTTCTGTGGCTTGTGGTTCTGGGGTCACTGACCCAGTATAGTAAGTATGGCCAAGCTACGAAAGAATCAATAGACAATAACTGATAAGATTTTGATCGACTTCTAGGGCGTTGCATACGTGAAAAGTACCGAAAATGTATTATCTGGTTCAATGAAAACCCAGTATTAGATTCCTGGATTTGATTCACTACATGACAAGCTATCTCTTTGATTTTATGCAATGTGAGATCTATTTCTACAAATGCTACCATGCTTGAACCACTATCAAAATCATAAGACAGATGGATCCTAATCTGGAATTTAAGGACATTGAATAGGCCATACTTTGGATTCTAGAAAGAAAATTTTTCTTCATCAAAATTTTCCTTTTAAAAGAAAAAACTGTTGATTGCAGTCAAGCAATATTTGATTTCATATCTGAGAATTATGTTCTATCTCCAAAACCCTTGCTATTATTGAATTCATCAAAGTGTTGGAGCAAAATCTTTCACATAAAGTTAGAATGGTGCTAAAAGACTGCAAATGCTGTTTATCTAAGAATTATATTCTATCTCCAAAACCAATTCTATTATTGAACTCATCAAAGTGTTGGAGCAAAATCTTTCACCTAAAGATATAATGGTGCTATAAGACTGCAATCTGCTATTGGTTGCGTATGCATTTTTCTCGTTAATCAGTCTCCTGATGGCAAAAATTTTCAAGAAGACTAGAAGATATCTTGCAATTGATGAAGCTTGACAGTGAGCTCAAGTGAGGCTATCAACTTGAGAAATGACAGTAAAGTGTTTTACTTATTGAAGAGAAGAGTTTCCCACCTTGGATGAAATCCGAATTTGATACAAAAGCAAAATGGCTTCAAGTATGTTGTTAGATCAGCTGTGGTTACAAATATTCTGAAGGGCCTAAGCTTCCTTTCAATCCCACCATTCACTCATGCCCTTTATGTGAAACAAATTGATCAGATTTATGACCAAATGAGAGTCAAAGATATTTTCCCCTCGCATTTGTTCAACCAGAAACATATTATGAGGCATCTGGGGCTTCCAGACTTTACTGTGTTATTTGTCTGGAGTTCAAGGTTAACCATAAAGCTATCTCCCTTTTGTGATCTTTCCTCATTTTGTTCAGCTTACGTATACATGAAACAAGATGTGAGGTTCTGGCCTTTAAGGTATCAAAGTTGATCGATGCTGTGATATTAAAAATCAACTGCCAATTGCATTCATTGCTTGTGGCAGTGCTCCGCATGTTTTTTTTATGGCATTTTTAAGTTCCAGCAATGCATAGGGTTTGTTGGCTTACATGAAAAAAAAAACTGGAATTGAAGGATGAAGTGAACAGTAAAATCCACTAATTGAAAACTCATTTTTCATCATTTTTTTTCTTTGACTCCTATGTCTGAGAAGTTGCCTATGAAGAAAAAAGATAATAATCATTTTGCAAGTTTGCTGTGGAAGGGATTGAACATGAAAATGGAAATGCACCACTAGACAAGAATATAGTATCTTGTTGGCAGAGTGGGATCTTTGTCAAAATTTTCACATTAAGCGGTGGTGATGGTTAATATGTGAAAATAGTAGGTAAGCATTATTGTTCAATAGATATAAGGTGAATAATTCCTTTTTACATGGGAGTAGCACCTGCTGTTGGTTTCTGAGACATAGGAGAGCCAGTGCTGCTTCTTGATCATGTTATGCTACCTCTCATGTCATGCTACCTCTCATTGTTGTGTGTCGTCTAATGCAGTATCTACCAAGATAACGGTTTGGGGAACTAATCACAACTCTTCTATAGCATTTTTAGTCTGCAGGAATCCTTGGATTGCATCATTACACACTTTAGAAAAGAGTATGTATGAGTATCGTTTATGAAAAAGAAATTCACATGGCACTTGTGAGTAGTAGTGAGCATTGGATTGCCTTGCATTTGGTTTTTGTCAGCTCAGGTTTTCAGTGTTACTTGGCTTGCAAGTGATATTGGCCGTTTATTAATAGGCTAAGAATTACTTGTCCTTAAAGGGCTCAAATTTTAACCAAAACATGAATTAACAATTGGCTAATGAACCTATAAATTCTAACTAGTTTGCATAGTGACTGCAATATTGGACGAGGAAGGGGTAGGGAAAGACGTAGAAATTGAATAGACAAAACTTTAGTCCTTAGTTAGTGATGATTACCTAAAAAAAGGGATTTAAACAAGTAGAGATAGGACGTGGATGCTTTAACATGTAAAGGGATTCAGCTAGAATTTGGAATGAAGTGGGAAACTGGAAACAAGACACAGGGTTAGTTTTTCTATTAAATTTTATTGCAGCAAATGCCTGTAGTCATGAATATACTGAAGTCATTATATATCTTTAATCTAAGAATTGGTGCTTGACTGCGGCCAGGTGGCTGGTTCCAATTTGGATGTCTGTTCCTAAACCGTTATATTTTTTGTTTTGACTGATCCATTGGGATCTCAGGGAGTCTGAATGATGGAGCATATTGTGCTCTGTAGTATATCACAACAATTGACTAACGTAGGACATATTGCCTGTGTCTTCAATAAAGTGATCCAAATTTATCGACTAAAATTTATATCAGTTGCCTAGAGGCCTTTATGGTCACCCATCGTCTGAGCCAAACTCTCACTTCCTCCATAATTGTGTTAATATTATGTTGTCACAAAATGACAATTATTGTTAAGCAGCATGAAATCATAAAAACTAGATTTTGAACTGTTGAATTTTAGGTGTTTCTGAAGGTTCTATGGAGGCAAAGCATGTTTCCAGTGAAACATTGTCAAGAAACACTGATATACTTCCTGGGCAGTTAGCTATCGTCACGAGTGTGCCCGCAGAGTCTTCTGACCTGGGAGAAAAGGAAGCATCTGCTATCTGGGCGTCGTCTCCTGAGCGGCTGGAGCTGCCAAGGAGGCCATTTCATCATCAATCTGCTGGTTCGGACTCCCCTTGTGTGTCAGAATCTGGATCTGATCTATTCAGCAAGCGTGAAGTCATACACAGGCTTAGGCAGCAGCTGAAGAGGAGGGATGAGATGATAATTGAGATGCAGGCCCGAATAACAGAGCAGCAGAGGTTTCTGAGTGAGCGCATGACGCATGCATCCCACCTACAATCACAGCTGGATGCTGCCAACAGGGAGTTGCTAGAAGCTGAGAGGGAGATCCAACGGCTGAGGAAAGCTATAGTAGACCATTGTCCATCTGCCGATGCCAGGTCACACCATGATCAGTTGCTTTCTGGAAACAGGCAAAAGCAGAATGGCTATGCTAACGGCGTCGCTGTGGGACTAGAGGCAAGATCACTGGGTGCTGTAAGCATCCCTCTGATGGCAGAGGAGAAAGAAGCTGATGGAGAGAGGGTTGAGAAGTTGAAGAGGGAGGTGGCAGAATTAAGAGAGGTTATGGAAGGGAAAGACTATCTCCTACATAGCTATAAAGAACAGAAGATGGAGCTGTGTTCCAAAGTGCAGGAGTTGCAGCTGAGATTAGATTCGCAGGTGCCAAATATCTTGTGAGGAAAGGAACCAACTTGTGTTTCTTGCAGGTTTCTTCAAGTTCTAGGGTTTTGGTTTCTGTGCAGATAAAAGCCTGTCCAATTTCTTTGTTCATATTCATATGCTTATGTCGTGCACACACACACATACACACAGACAGAGAGAGAGAGAGAGAGAGAGAGAGAGAGAGTCATCCAACTTGTTTCTGAATTGCCAGTAGGAGTAGGTGCGACGCAGGTTAACTCCTGGGAACGGTTATGAAGGATAAGATACAACCGCCGCTGTCCCGTCTGAGGCTGTAACCCATCATTGTTATGTGGAATAACATCTAGAACGGAAGCATTCAATCTTTGATTTTCGGGTGCCTTTTTTTTTTTTCTTTTTTTTCCCATAGGCAAGCTAGGGTTAAGCCGAACCCTACCAGATTATACCAACAATGCGGCTTGGTTCTTCACCTCTTGACCTCCTTCTAACATGAAGGTGTAAGTCTAAGCTCCTAGGGAGTTGAATGTAGCCGTTGTTCGCACCCAAAAACTGAAGGATGTGAAATTATTCATTTCAGTGGCAGAATATTCGGAATTTTTAGCGCAGTTATCAACAAATTAGAATAAGCTAAATATCTCAATATTCTTGGCATTTTATTTTAAAGAATGACATAGTGCCGACTTCTCTTTCGGTCTCTTGGCCTAAAAATTGCGGGGCCATAGCGAAGGAGAAAAGGAAAACGATCCGGTCAACGTGATAGTGGAATCATTCAACTTGAGATCTTAATTGTGTGGACACCTTATACAAAGAAGTAGTAACCAAAATTTTGTACAAAGAAGTGATAACCTATTTGTATCGGCTGCAATAAATCGGTAGATCAATACGGTCAAGAAATGCCGAACAGAAATTTTTGGCACGGTTGTGTACAAACCAAAATGCTTACAACTTTAAAACAGCAACTGTGACATTTCTCCTTATGGATCGCTTAGTCTGGTTTTCTGCAGGTGATGATGGCAAACTTTATGAGATTCTTTTTGTAGCCTTCGATCATCAATGGCATGACGAGTGCTCCTTTCATGGTTTTCCATCCTATGTAGTCATGGAATTAAATTAGTAGATGGTAACTGAAAGAAGTTGGCCTCCGTGTGACATTCAAATTGAAGTAGGCCGGGATACATCTTGAGATAGACCTGGTAGGGTTTTCCTAAGCCCACCTTTCAAAGTTTACTATATAGAAAAACATAATTTCTGCCAGATTGTGGAGTATGACATGTCAACTCTGATGCCATATCGGCTTCTCTTTTAGTGCACTATCTATACTAGTTGGAAAGTAAAAGCAGGGAGTTTGAAGGGTTAATCTGTATCCAACACAGACTTGGTGAACAATGAATTTCCAAGATACATATACATCCTGCATAGCTATACCATTGGATCTCATTTTCCTACTTGAGGAAGTAAACAGCATGACAGGCCCGACGCCAAATTAGACCTATTTCGCCCACCCATGGGAAGTTAGTTCAACGTTTTCTAAACGATTTCAATAATGGCAGGACGCTAGAGATTTAACCAAATTAAAGAAAACCATCGAATTTGTCGGTCTTGCTTTGTATGCAATACACCGGATTCTGTAAGGAGATTACCAGTTCCTAGTAGGGAGGTGAAGCCTCTGAAGGTGAATGCCGACCTCATGACTGCTGGCCAAAACGGTGCAACGTTCTCTGTCCAATCTGCTGTCCTAATGTCCTGTCACGGAGAACAATAAGACATGGAAAAACATGAGCTCGTCTGTCCATCTATCTTCACCGATCAGCAAGAAATTAGAGAGCACATCGGCTAAACTGACGGTTCGAAGGTCCCTGTTTTAGTACTAATAGGGTGTGAACACATCTTAATTGGTTTCTGAAACTTGTCGGGATTCATTACAGTGAACAAGTGGCACTTTCATGTTGAAAGAAATGGATGGCTGGTGTACCTTGAGAGAAAGAGATGCTGCAATGTTTACATAGTCGCTTACAGAGCACCATGCAGGAAGATAGAAACCGTCACAAATTCTATCCAATAGATCCACTTCTTGAGGCTCCAATGATCCTTCTGAAGGTAACAGATCTCGGTGGCACCATGTCACAATGATAATAGTTGCCCCAGGGGCTGCTACTCTTGCTAGCTCGCTTACAAACTGTCAAAAGAAGAAAAAATACAATAGAAAAACTATATTCAGTAAACTGGAAGAGTGGAAGTATTTTGTCAGTGTAATGCAGATAAGTGGAAGATAGCCGGTTCTTCACAAGCCAAAATCGCTTTTGTCTAGCCAATATGATAAGGTGAATTGCTTGATTTCTAGCCATGACAACATGGGTTGAACAGCATGCTCCAAATATGCCTCAGTCTTCAGAAACTATATGACTAGAACTGCGGTTTTTCTCTTATGTTCTACCTCTTTGGTTTAACAACTTGATAGAACGATCATTCACATCTTGCACAGTTGCACTTAACGAAGTACCTCATTGTCCTTTTAACTGAGCTATATTTCTTTTTTAGAAAGCAAAAAGATTTCCAAACCAGAGCCCTATTTTTGGGTGAAGCTTTCAAACCTTGAACATACACATATCGCAATAAACTGTCAAAAGAAGAAAAAATACAATAGAAAAATTATATTCAGTAAACTGGAAGAGTGGAAGTATTTTGTCAGTGTAATGCAGATAAGTGGAAGATAGCCGGTTCTTCACAAGCCAAAATCGCTTTTGTCTAGCCAATATGATAAGGTGAATTGCTTGATTTCTAGCCATGACAACATGGGTTGAACAGCATGCTCCAAATATGCCTCAGTCTTCAGAAACTATATGACTAGAACTGCGGTTTTTCTCTTATGTTCTACCTCTTTGGTTTAACAACTTGATAGAACGATCATTCACATCTTGCACAGTTGCACTTAACGAAGTACCTCATTGTCCTTTTAACTGAGCTATATTTCTTTTTTAGAAAGCAAAAAGATTTCCAAACCAGAGCCCTATTTTTGGGTGAAGCTTTCAAACCTTGAGCATACACATATCGCAATAATCTTAAACTTCTATCATTCATAAAATGATGAAGATATTTGGCGAAACACTGCAGACCTTCTTCTTGTTGGGCATATGCTCTCCACTCTCCATGGACCAAACCAGGTTGAATTGTCCATCCAGAAATGGTTGATCAAGGGCATCTGCAACTTGAAAAGAGACCTGCCAACAGGTTAGGTTGCAGTGTCATTCCAATTGAAAAAGTTGATTTACAAGGGGTGAGGATGTTTGATGATGATCGGATGAAGCATGATGCAGGAGAGAGAGAGAGAGAGAGAGAGAGAGAGAGAGAGAGAGAAGAGTTACCAGATTGTCAAGACCTTGAGATATAGATAGTTCGTTAGCACGTGCAGCTTGAATTGGACTCAACGTAATGCCTTGACATTTAGCTCCATATTTTTTGGCCAAGTATCTTGAGCTACCACCGATGCCACACCCAACGTCAACAATGTGCTTCGGACTCCTACTTGCATCATCTGCAAACCTTTGATCAGTCGGATTATGACTCGGAAAAATGCAAAAGGAGACGTTGTTCTTATGTATTACAAGGGTGTCTCCAGAACTGCCGTCAACAGAATGCAACTAGCTCTGTGTAGACCATGAAATTATGTGACATGAGAAAAGGTGTGGACGAAAACGCAGAAGCACATTCGGTTCAAAAATTCTTGAACCATTTTCAAGATGGTAGTTCTGATTGTGATGCTAAGCACTTCTTTCCTTTTTATGTTGGAACCGAAGAAAATGGTAGAACTGATTTTTTGTGAAACCGAAAGAAAATGGGAGGCCTGATGAAAATGCTCCATTGCTGGCATTCTCTTTAGTTCTTGATTCAATCAAGGATGAAGTTCACTCTCGTCGGTGCATTAATGCCCATATAGAGAAAACATGATGCGAACCATTTAAGAATTTAGACTAGTATTGGCGTCAACTTACGAATTAGATACCTGGCTCTTCGCACTGAACTAAGAAACTAGCTCAATCCATAGAATTACTATTTTCTAATCCAGTAAATAACTTATGATAGGGTTTTGATTTGTGGAAACAGACACATGTGGAACTCTATTCTACGAAGAGTTTTTTTTTTTGTGCTTTAGAGAAATTTTTTACCGAACCGGTGGGGTCTCAACTCTGCTCTTAGTGCTTATCCAGATTACATACCTAAGAAAACTATCAGATCTTGCAGGTTCTCCATCCCTAAGTCCTTGATCTTTTAGTTTTTCGGGCATAAATGCTTTTTGAGAGAGGCTAAGAACATATTTTTCCCGTTTTCCTTGTAGAAACTTCTTGTCTTCCAATTTTCTCGGAGAAATTTCCTTTCCTTTTCCTCAAAATCGTTAAAATATAGGGTTGGATTCATATAGAGGTTGACCCTATGGAGACATTTTCACAAGCTTTAACAGCAACGGCAGGTGCTGGTAAAGAAAGGTAAACAAGACACCCATCGAGTCATCGACGACCAAAGAAAGGACTTCTCCAAACAGCGCTGGAGGCTGCTGCTTGTCGGCGAGACTCATCAGCATCAGTCTCACACAAAGCCATGCCCATATAAATTTGAAGTTGTGACGTCTCACTAACTCAATGACGTGAAGTGATGTGACCCTCACCAAAGAAGCCAACTTGTCACAGAAAGAAAATTTGCAAACGCATATGGAGAAAAATAACTTTACCATGACAAATCGGAAGGGTATGTGTCTGAGTGGCTGCAACTGAATTTCACAGATAATGCCATGCCTTCTTATCTGCTTTTATGCAGTTTCTCGATCTAGTACTAGAATCGAGTATTAAAAAAAATACAAAGTATCATGCATTTTGTGGGCCTCACAACGGTGAATAAAACTCACATGCACATGGACATTCCTGTTTGGCGCTTGGCAATGGGGTAGTCAGAATTTTTTTGCTAAGGAATACTAATACATAGTAATTAATTTCAAACCTCCAGAAAATTTTGAACCCTTCATATATAATGTAAAATGGTGGGGCGCATGAATAGGTAATAAGCCGAATTGTATGGGTTCATGTAGGCAACTGTCCATATAAGCCCTCCGCCACTGGTGGTCGGGATGGAATCATGACAGCTGCTCGTGTTCGAATAGTGAAACCTCTCGTGGTTTCACAATGCTGGCTATTCACAAACTGTAAAGTAGTTCAGATTTGGATTCATTATATACATGAGAAAGGCAAGACCTAAGAAAACCAAGATTCAACACCATATCCTAACCATTAAATATCAAGGGAAGACGATGGCATCTCAGGCAAGCCAGACTCGGATGAGCCACTGGCAAGTCTACAGTGTGTCAGGCCTAGGATCCGAAGCCAGCTCCAGAGGACCCAACTGACCCACTGGCTACTGGAGGTTCAAGTGCAACCCGACGCAATGATATATTTTGATTAGACTCAAATGCTCAGCTTCATTCCAAAAGTAAAAGGAACCTTATTTTGAGAGAGAAATATATGACATGGCATAAGAATGGGAGACCTAACGGAGGCATATAATAACAATAAATTTGAAAACGACAACAATATAAAAATTTAAAAACTTAGAAATTTGGTCTCTCTGGTTTGCCTTTGGTTAGTATAGATTGGGAAATGGGTAACTTGGCATAAACCTCCAAGTAGAAATTACAGATCTAAGTACTTTAAATGCATGAATTTGTCACTTAAAACAAGATGCGGCAAATATGAATCTCAATTGGTAGTTCCAACACACCAAAGACCCAGAGATTGGAAAAGGTGGCCCTATCCGTTCACCACTCTTTTTCGCTCAAAAAGTAAAAAACACCAAATCATGAAAGAGCGACTTTCCTAACTGAAAAAGTTTTGTTGAACAACTGAAGTTTGTGTTTCTTGCCGTAGGTTCTTACTTCTCTGATACAATAGCATTTCCGTCTTCTCAAGCCTTGGACATCTACTCCCAGGTTTGGCACTAAACTATAACCTGGCCCGGTACCTCAAATTGTGTATTCATAGAAACCCATCAAAAGAAAAGTTCGAATATAAAAAGAAAACCGGCGTTCCTCTTTCGGCATCGAACGCTCGTCGACAAGCTTAAAAAGAAGCAGTTGATTGCATAATTCAGTAAAACAGAGAAAAACAGATTAAGCACGGCGAAGACGTGCTCCATACCTCACCACTCAATGGTCATCCGAAGGAAGAGAGGGAGAGAGAGAGAGAGAGAGAGAGAAGGAAGGAGACGAACCAGGGACGCGGGCGAAGGTCAAGGCCTCCTCGATCATCCGAATCTGGGCGGACCGATGGTCGTCCAGGTTGAGGGAGGCTTGGCCTTGAGAATCGTAGAAGCCGTGATGCATGTGCTCCCCCCACACGCTCTCCCACGCCCCCGACGACTCGTCGTAGAACTCCGCTATCCCCTGCTGCAGGTTTAGCCCGCCCTCTATCGCCCTTGCTTTCCCGGATCTCCTCTGAGTCCGAGAAGGCGCGACTACGATGGACGTGGCAGGCGCCGTCCTCCTCCTGCATTGGCGTCTATGCCCCTCGGGAGCCAGAGTCCCATCTTTGGAAACCGGAAGCTGGAGGAACGGAGAACCGCAACGGCCGGAGACGCAGTACATCGCCGGCCGGCCGGTGTTCTTGGAGACACGGAGAGGGAGAGATATTAAGCGACAGAGCTGAGAGGGAGAGGAGGGCTGGGACTGGTTGGTTAGCGAGGGAGCGTCAGGGGCTGGGCTGCTATCCACGAAGCAGTCATATTTTACTTGCTTACCCTGAGACTTTTTACTAAAGGTTCAAAATACCCTCAGTATTCTTTGGGGCACTTTTGACGTGGCACGCATAGAATTGTGAGACTTTTTCTGGCAGTGACAGCTGAAAGAACCCACCCTCGTTTATTCTTTTTGGTGAATTGATTTTTCGGGCTGCCTCCACTCCACTTGAAATCGACTTGAGCTACATGTTTTTTCAACAAACAAGTTTAATCGTTTGAGGACCAGAAACTTTTTTTTTTTTTTTTGTTAAGAGGTATTTTTGGGGAATTTGATTGTTTTGGATTTGATTTTTACTAATGTGGCAGATGATCAATCAAACTAAGGATCTTAACTAAGATCTACACTTAAAGATTTTTATTTTACTTCTTTTCGTTGAAAAAACATCTTAAAATTTAAGATGAGAAGATCAAAGGTCTGACCTTAAACCCAGGGTTATCAAATCCAAGCCTACCAAAGGCTCCCTATGAATTTAGATTTTGAGACACTTGTTTGTCTATACATAAGTAAGAATTATGGAGGAATTAATGTAAGAATAAGTTAATTTTTGTGGCCACATGACCTACATCTGGCCTCCGCAACTCATACCAATCATTATTTGAATCTGCACCCGTTTGTGGCTGCAGGAGTGCCACGGATCACCGTTTAACTATATTTTTAAAATATCTAAGATATTATATTTTAAATGATTTTTTTTTTGTACATTTACATTTGTTTTTTAAAAGCTAATTAGTTTTAGCCAAATTACAACCGATTCAGGAGAGCTAGTGAATTGGCCAATAATTCTGCATTATTTATTTTATAATACACTGAAGCAAAATCTAAAATTAAATAAAACAACGACATTATATGGATATATTCTTTTTAAGATCATTACTCGCCACCTAATTAAACCCGATCTATTAAGACAGTGGACTGACGGCCTTTCATTTCCTAACGGTCCTGTTTGGACCTCAGGAAGAAAAGCAAACTTGCGTTATCCTCGCGCATGGTTGCCGCGAATTCAGCTCCCCAAAATCGCGGGGGGAAAGTCGCACCAAAATCCTGAATAAGTTGGTGTTTTTCTTTGCGGTCTTTTCTTTCGGACCTTCCCCCAAGAATCGAGACTTTGAGAAGGAGAAGAGAGAAAGAAAACCATGGTGGCACTTCTTACCCGCCGATTCTTCGAGACGCTTCTTTCTTTGCCTCGCATTCTTCGCTTCGTGCATTCCCCGTTTGGCTATGGGTCCCGTCGACATCTTGGTAACAGCTTCGCTAGATCTGGATCTTTGGCTGACAATTTCACGAAATCTTCGGATCTTATCCGTTCCAGGTTCGCTAGAGATCGGTTGGGCAATGTGTTTACTGTGCTGGGACTGGGGCTTGGACTTGGTCTCCCGTCGTCTCCGGTGCTCGCGAACTCGGAGGAGGGCGAGAGCTCGAAGGGTCGGCAAGAAATGAGGGAGAATTCGAGCGAGGAAGGTCCACGGCGAGGCTTGGCCGTTCTTCTCGACGAGCCGGGGGAGGGGGAACCGGGATCCGATCTATCGTTGCACAAGAGTTCGAAGTTGGACGCTGCGGTAGCCAACGGTGGCGATCTGGGGAGTTCCTGCGTACCCGCGGCGAAGAGTCTGGGGTTTCGGAAGTTCAAGATCTTCATCGGGTACGATCCCCGAGAGGACCTGGCCTTCGAGGTGTGCCGGTACTCGATCCTGAAGCGTTCCTCTATTCCGGTAGAGATCTCTCCGATAGTGCAGTCCGATCTGCGGAACAGGAATCTGTATTGGCGGGAGAGGGGGCCGACGGAGAGCACGGACTTCTCTTTCACTAGGTTTCTCACTCCGTTCCTTGCTGGGTTCGACGGCTGGGCTCTCTTCGTCGACTGCGATTTCCTCTACACGACGGACATCAAGGAATTGGTGGAATTGACCGACGACAAGTACGCGGTGATGTGCGTTCAGCACGACTACGCGCCCAAGGAGACGACGAAGATGGACGGAGCGATCCAAACGACCTACCCGAGGAAGAATTGGTCGTCCATGGTTCTCTACAATTGCGGGCACCCGAATAATCGAATTCTTACGCCCGAAGTGGTGAACAGCCAAACTGGAGCCTTTCTGCACAGATTCACGTGGCTCGAAGATAGCGACATAGGCAACATTCCGTTCGTCTGGAACTTCCTTGTTGGGCACAATCGAGTCGTCGAGGACGATCCTGAGACTTTCCCCAAAGCCATTCACTATACGCTAGGGGGGCCTTGGTTTGAGAGGTGGAAGGATTGTGAGTTTGCTGACCTCTGGGTGAAGGAAATGGAGGAATACCAGGCAAGCAAATGTGGTGGCCTGAAGGCCAACTTGGTAGAGCCTGTGGTTTGAGAAGCGTGTAAGTGCAAGTTTCTCGATCAATGGCAATTGCCGGACATGGCATCTACAGGACCGTTCTGTTAATTCTCCCGCCCTTTTGTTACTGTTCATGATCTTGCAGCAGAATTTGTCCATTGAAAACTCGGAGATGGTGCTCAGTTTTTGTCAAGTGGACATGTAGTCATAGAGGTTAATCTGTAAGCTTTTCATTATTTTTTCATGATTCGATTCTTTATGTACATTGTCCGAGCGATTTTGTTCCTCCCCGTCTGTCTGGTGTTAAGTCACTGCTCCTGCTAGTAGGATTATTGTTGCAGGTACTTGATCATTCTATGTAACCTAAGGAGGCATCGATGCTGGTGGTGGCAATATTTATTTTCAGGATCTTCTCTGCCTCGTTGAATCAAAATTTGTTATTGGAGAAAAGATAATGACATGAATCGATGAAGTATATTTTTGTTTACTTTCTGGTGAGTGTTTTCTCTGATAAATTAGTAGTTGATACACGTCTTAGTCAAGGAAGCAACATGGTTGACTTCTGGCTGTAATTCCAGCAGGGAAGGGGCCTGATCTGATCTCAATCTGAATGGTTCACCTCATATGCTGCGTTCCAGGGTCTTTTGGTTCTACTGGATCTTAGGAAGGTAATCTGCAGAAGCACTGTGGAGTTATCCGTTGCTTTATAGCTGAAGAGAATCTCGCTCAATTGCCTTGCAAGTGCTTGGCCTAATAGCCGTAACCCATTCGGCCAAGCCATTCGAATGATACGATCTTTCCTAAAGTTATCTTGGATATATGGTAGTTCTAGATTCAAGGGTCGGTGTTTTTACTTGAGTTAGATGTGACTGGATTTGGCGTCCTCTTCCCGTCCTCAACGTATCAGCTCCCCTTCATAATGTAGGATCTTGTGAAGACTATAGCTTCCGGAGAAAGTTGGATCAGTAATTTTAGCATAAAACACAAAACAATGTTCGCAAAGGCCGCTTGTTGTTGCAATACCGAAACAAGTAAGAACTTGTGGTGTTTTGGAATGAGTCTCTTGTTTTGATATATAATTTTAGTTTTAAGAAGAATGAGCAACTAAGTCAGAAACCTTGTAGTAGTTTCGAAGCTACTTCATGTAAAATTTGGTGTTCCGAAGCTACTTCATGTAAAATTTGTTTTCTGTTCTTTCAGCTTTGACATGAACACTTATCGCACTAACAAATGCATCTTTTGTGTCGAAAGTCTACCCAAGACCAATTTGAAGAAGTAACCAACTTCATTGTTAGTTAAGTTTGAACTCCATGTTTTCCTTACATACACAGCGAGACCCCGAAACAGTTTAAAGTTTAAGTTTTTGAGGCTCAGACCCTTGCCTCTAGGGTTCGTGGTGGTTGCTGATGCAAAAAAATATGAACATCGCACAAAGATGTACTTACATTTGAACATTTAACGTTCCGCCGCCGGGGGTAAGGAATATAAAGCACAAAAATAGAGATTAATTTTCTTTTTGAAATTTACGGTGCTTTTGTAATTTATTAAAAGTTATGCACCTTTTCTCAACGTATTCTCAACCAAACATTTTTAACTAATGACAGTCAGGGTCCAAGCCAAAACAGACTTCACTGTGGGCTAGATAGATTAGTACTTGGGGAAGCAAGTTCAGTTTAAAATTGCAATATAAATCTTGTAGGAAAAACATGCAATAAAAGTGGAAAGAAATAACTAGCATAGTTTCAAATTTGGAAAAGATATTCAAGATTAGTTTGAAATCGGAATTTTGTACCATTTCCATCTCAAAGCAAGCAAGATGTTTGCCGTCAATGAAATTTTGCTGTCAATCTGCGACCAGTTGAATGAGAAGCGTAGCAGTCTCACAAATCTCTCTCTCTCTCTCTCTCTCTGTGTGTGTGTGCAAATCCTATGTAGTATAACTAATAGATATTCTTTATTGTTGCAAGTTGTAGCTTGAAGAACAAAACAGCCACATCACATGCAACTGTGCTGTGGATGTTTATTGATAGCAAGTCAATAATCATATCCATTCGCTCCTGCCCAACTCACTTTTAGCACGAACATCATGCATGTGAATGTAAAAAGACTAAGCGGGGAAGTCTGCTAGGACGAAGAAACTTCAGATGGTTCGAACACTCGGTTGTGGCAAGTTGAATCACAAGGATAAGGGCAATCAATCTGCACGAATGGGTGGCGGTCGTAGAACCAATCTGCAACTGCTTTTGCAATCGGCTGGCATTTCCAATAAAGAACAAAAAAGGCAAAGAAAAGACAGCATGTCAATATATTATAGTTGATTGATATCAATCACTTTGAAAAATCAGGCTATCATGCATTATGCACGTGTCGGTTGTATAAAGAAACTCAAAGGAGAAGATGAGAAGACCTGTATGCTGAACTCCTAAACCAGATCCTAGGTACCATCTCAAATGTTGATTGTTAAACAAAAGGCTTTTAGCTTCTTGGAGCAGAACTAATGCATTAGGGAATTTGAACTAATATATCACCCTCCCAGATCCTAGGTACCATCTCAAATGTTGATTGTTAAACAAAAGACTTTGAGCTTCTTGGAGCAGAACTACTGCATTAGGGAATTTGAACTAATATATCACCCTCCCTCCTTTACTTGATGTCCTGCCATCTTGGCTTGCAAATGATGATTTAATTTCAAAGTTCGCATCAAGTTGTCCTGGTTATTGGATAGGTCACCCAGTCCATGCGACTTTATAAACTAGTGATCACAAATAAGCGCTGTGTTTTGGCGAAGTAATGGTGCAGTTCTAGGAGAATTAAAAAAAAAAAACTTGGGTAATCTTAACGTTGGAAATAATGAAAGTAAAAAGAAATGAGCGGTCATCTTACAGTTTTATCTAGCAATGGAGAATCTGATCTCAACCATGTTTCCTGCATCTCTGACTGGCAGTGAGCGTAGCATGAGTTTATAAACATGCCTCTAGCTGGATCTCTGTCAACTCCTTGCAGTGCTCTTAGGAAATCCTGCCTAAACCCTGAAATTTAACAAGTCAAATTCAAAATAGTACCATAAAAAGAAGACACCATGTCAGTACGTTAAAGAACCCATGTTTCCTTAAACCTATGTATGCCTACAAATAACGCAATATTTATTTGGAGTCCTAGTGAATTTAAGGATACATTATTTATTACTTGAAACTCAACACTTGGACAAAATAAACTTAGGCACCCTAATATAAACTCTTCATAATATTTGCCGGGTTGTTATCATATCTGTATGGCAATTCCAAGAGCAGAACAAGGAGCTAAAGAGGTGGGTGGAAACAAACTTCACACTGTTAATCTGCGCAAGAAAGGAACTTACCAGGAAGTATAAATGACCAATTTGGTCATTTATCTACACAGTTGAAGGTGCTACTTGAAGGTTCAGAAATGGGACTAGGAGAGTCAATATTCAGCAAAACAAGAAAACGATGTTGATCATCTAAACATGCAGCGGAAGAAAAGGCAGCTGATGTGTTTCTAAATAAGTAATACAATTTTCTGTTTACAAAATCAAAACATCTCTGTTTTGATGCTTATACAGTTTGGCTTTTTCGCAAATTGCTAAGGATCTATGGTCATGGTGCTCTCCAATCTATGAGCTCTTCAATAGGTATTTCAATTGAACCAGACCAAATGTTCATGCTTTTCTGTAAGAACACTGATCTAGTTTAGTTTGGAATAGAAGGATCTATCAATAGGTCCTCTATTAACTAGGAGCTTGATCATTTCCATGTGTTCCACAAAAAATAACATAAAAAACAGGATAATTTTCAAGAACAGCTTAGTTTAACCACTTATTTCATCATGACAACTATCTAGCACGGACAAAGACAAAAAAAATTTGCACCTTCCTAAACCAAAAAAAAAAAAAATCAAGTTCTTTTATCACATGATGTTTCCAGGAGTACTGAATTCAAAAGAAATATGCACAAATAGGCAAAATTCAAGAACAGCTAGAATAATTCAGGGGTTTAGGTGTGGCAAACCTTGCATTGTCTCTATCTGACTTGGATTGCACTTCTTGATATCAAGCTTGCAGGAGTGCCAATATCCATGAGGATCAGCAACTCCTGGTGCCAAGATGTTCTTTATCTGGAAATTTAAAGACACTTTATTAGGTTCTTAAATGAAACTGCCATTATGAAGTGAAAATGGGAATACTACTACCAAAGCACATTTTTTTGTGTGAGTCTTCTAGGCAGGGTCAGGAACTTATGTCACACTATTATGTCTTTAAATCGTTGGTTTGCAGTAATACCGGCAATGATTTTCACAGAAACATCCAAGTGTGTATTCAAAAATATCTGTCGCATTGTTAATGACAGTATGTCATTTTATCAAATCCTAAGATATAAAATATAATCTGTGAATTCATTTGAGTCCAGGCATCCCATGCATACTATGAGGAACAAAGAAATGCAGTATAATAGAAATTGGAAGGCAAAAAGAGCAATGTATATGTACCTGCCACGAATCATATGCTGCATTCAGTAAGAAAATTGGTGTTCGAATTTGTTGTATAACATTTTGCGGGAAGAAGCACTGCATGGAATCATCCAACTTTAAGTAAAATACAAATGATCAACATGAAATCGTGTATGAAAAAGTAGCATACCAAACTTGGTTTAGTTCTTGACGTGCAATATGATGGTAAATTATTTGCAGATCCCTGTAAGAGAGAAAGGCATTGCTCAGCTTTCATTAATAACCAAGAAGATTGAAAATAAGATCCTTCCGCAAAAGACTGGCCAAATTTCACTTCGGTTGCCATTTCCTATAAAAGGTGGCTGTAGCTTATAGGAATACCAAGACACTTGCTTCAGATAAAGAAATGGATTGCATAGATACCTGTAAAGTCACAACTTCGTTGTAGTAATTTTCGATATGAGCAGCTCCTGAAACATCTAATCTGCACCATTAAAGTGTGAATAAAACTTTTGGAGAAAAACAATTGTTCATATCCTTCTAACAGAAGGTAAAGAACCTCATTTTCTTGACAAGTATGCCAAAAGTAAACTTACGCATTAATGAAATATCCAGCATCAGCAAGACATTTTACTTTGGCACCCGTTGGTATAAGGGCACGAAAATTATCACAATGAAGTATGGTTGTCAAACCACCAGCTGAACAACCTGACAATATAGCCTATATCCCATCGTCGGTCACAAAGCAATAGAAGTACGTAACTAAATTACAAAAGAAAAGACGAAAGGAAAAGGTAATGCACTTGAATGATACATTTTCTGCTTTACTCATTCCCTTGGCCAGTAAATCATCAATTACAGCACGAAATATCCTGGCTCCTCTGAAGTGAAGATTTAAGGCCTAATACAAGAAAGCAACGTTGTTCAAAAGCAGTAAGAATAATTGAGCTGCATCTCAGTGCCAGATATTGTATATGAGATCAAAATTAAACACAATCAGGGATGACATACAAAAAAGTACTTACAGGATCTACTTTCTCTATGTCTCCAGTGAATGATGCTCCATCACAATAACGGACCTTGACCCTATTCCAGTTGTAAAAATCTAGAGAGTAACACGAAAGTGGCAGTAGTAAATTTAAAATTACTAGGGACGTTGTGAATCCAATTATCGATATTTAAATCTAACGGAGTCCAAAAGGAAAAGCATAAGGAATAAGGAGATGAACAAAATCAAGTAAGTTGGTCAACAGAGCAGCTTCACATGATGGCTACGTGTTAACAGGATCATAAAACAGTACTAAGAACAAAATTCATCTTTCTGTTTGATGAAATAAGTGATTAGGCAATTGTGCATGTTTCTCCATATTGTTTGTACCACTTATGCATTGAGAAAAGTAGATTACCTGGATTAAGTGATTGTTTATTTCCCAAAATCCCTGAAAATGCAATATCCTTAACCATGTGACTGGATGAGCCTAGACGAGTACTTTTTCGTGCAAGACAGGTGGTAATATTGTTGCACCATCCTCCTCCCTGTGAAGCAGTAGCGAATGATACACTACGTCAGCAGATGGCAGAACAGTCTAAACATTTGTCGAATGATAACCATAAATTCTGAAAACGGTTATTCAGCAACTTCATAAATTTTGAAGAGATTTCTCAAGAAAAATCGAAATGCACAAACAATAGTGTTTTTGATACAAACAATGACACCAGTGACTTCCAGACTGGTAGCCGCGATGCCCATACATGACTTGTCAGGAAGAACATATTTTGCACCTTACATTTTACCAATATCTGTGAGACAGGTTGTGTCCATGGAGAACGTGCAGACTGGTCCTTCAGAACCAACAAGGGCTATAATTTCTCCCATAAATCTCAAATATGCTCCAGATAACTGAACAAGCATTTTTCTAGAAATCTTTTCTTGCCCTCGGGTTTTGTTTACCAGTCCATAGCCCATGTTGAAGTGGATTGCCTATCAAAGGTCAACATGTGGACTCAAGCAAGATCGTAATATGGGTCGAATCAATAATGTTGGACAATCCAATCCATTTATGCGCAGAACAAAAACATTATAGCCAAGTAAATGAGAACAAAAAGAATTGAGCATGAACCAAGATAAGCCGTGAGCGGGATAGACTAAGAAAATAGAAGATTGTTTTGTAGTGCATGACCTTTTTCATAATAATAGAAGGAATCATACTAATAGGTTATATGTTAAGTTGTGCATGACCTTTTTCATAATAATAGAAGGAATCATACTAATAGGTTATATGTTAAGGGAAACTGGAGGCCCTTTAGCTTAAACAAAGGAATAACTCACCTCAATGTGGACAATCCAGTTATTTATCCCTGCTCCGGAGCCCCTGTCGAGATGATAAGCAGGTGGGCTTCCATCCAAGCAAACTGCACCATAACACAAGCTTACACAAGGAAATGATACTGAAGAATTGGTTCAGAAACTTTGGAGTTCTTAGAACGTTAATGACCTGCCCCTTTTGCCACTGCATTTTCAACGAGGGTCATGCCAACAAAGAATGCATTTGCTTTCAGTGAGACCACGGCGATTATGACTAGTAGCCACAGAAGCCCATTTCCTTTTGCAGCCATCTCCCTGATGAAAAGAAAACCGAAGAGGTAGATCAGTTTATCGGAATACAGAACATAGATATTAATTGGATCTCCTATAAATAAAGGATAGATTCGATGGTTCACATTGACACTTCGGAGCCGAGAGAAGTATTGCAAAAGGTTTATGATGGCCAAGTACGAAATTGCGCAAGAAGAAACAAAGCCTCTGAGGGTTTATATCGTGGTGGGAGGGGAAGGAGGGTGGGGACTTAAAATTACTGGAGCAACTCACTGAGAGTAAAACAGTCAATGTGCACATGAAGAGCTAATTTCATTAAAGTCACCACAGCGATCCAACTACCAGGTCATCAAAGTCACGCTTCACATGTCTCACTTCTTCCGATGGGCGAGGATGCTTTCATGTTGAAAAGCCAAAAACTATCAATTTGCAACCACTCGCCAACAGAAAAAAGTGCGGGAAGGCGAAAAGGAAAACAGAAAAAGCAGAACATGGCCTGCGAATGGAAATTGAGCGAGAATGTCTACTTGATGGGAGCAAAAGGAAAGCAGAATCAACCTAAGATCAAATTAGCACTCGAGGTTCATCAACCCTAAGATAACTCCAGCTTTGTGCAGCAGATTCCTTTTTTTATCTGTCTTTTTTAGTTTTTTAGCCAATGAAAAAGTGTACCATACGACCGGGCTCCTCCAAAAGCTTCAAACAAAAGAAGGATATGTTTTCTGACGTGGTTCCTTCATAAAGGAAAGAGCAAATTTTCGAAAGCAAAAGTAGATCTTAAAAAGAACGTAACTACTCACAGGTGGCGAGATAGCAATGAAGCAGACAACTAATTTTATTTATGAGAGCGTGAGTTGTTCAGTGAGCTCCGGCCACCAGCTTTGCCGGTAAACCTGAGGCTGGACAGAAATTTGTGATTCACTGAAATAAGCTGTACTCAACTAAAACAGAATCTCATGCAAAAGAAAAATGGAAGAAAATGAAGCCCACGACAGAGAGAAATCTTTCACATCCACAGTTTTGGGACAGCTGCAGCTGGAGCTTGCAGAGGACAGTCATTCCAAGAAAAATCCGGCGTAAAAAAAAATCGATTCGTTGCCAACAGAAATGAAAAAGGAAAAAGAAAAGAAAATGATATAAAGCTAAGCGACGCCGAGTGGATCTGAAACTTGGCAGACAGAAGAGCAAATGTAAATTAATTCCCCTAGAAATGAAAAAAAAAGGGGGCTGCCGTGATCCAGAAGCCCTAGAAAAATCGATCTCCGCCATAAATTACGAAAACTTACAGCGGAATTATCACTCTTGGCTACAGATGTGAACCAAGTCGTAAATAAAGAAAGTCGATTGCTCAAAAAGAATAATGAGAGGCCGCTCCTAAAGATTACTAAGCAGCAGTGTAAACGATAAGCAAAGAAATATGTACTAAGAACCGATCGCTCAGCTTGAGGTTCCAAAAGAAGAGCAACCCGAATGACTGCGGGAACTCTCAAAGATGAAAGAGGAAAGAAAATTGAACGGAAAAAAGAAAAAAGCAACCAGAATCCGTTCATCATGATCAGCAGCTTTAGAAGAAAGATTCCCGTTTCCATCAAAGCATAACAGTTTGAAGGCCAGCAAACCTTCGTTCAACGCCAAAGCCGGAACTCAAGCTTCGGTTACTCAAAAGTGAAAACCGGCACCAGCTGGCTGGAATTCAAACATTCCGCCCGGCTTAATCCTCGTCCATGGACGCACTCACCGAGCTCAGACATTAACCTGATTTTGAATTTCCAGGCAGCTTCTCACCTTTTCGCGGCACCGATCCTCGGCGGGAAACTCGGCTCCTGGAGGCTTCCACTCAGAAAAGAAGCGCGCATCAAAACAGCAATATTAAACGGAGTTCCTAACGGATTCCAAATGATTTTACGGATCCAACGTTGAATCTACCACGTTGATTGCTTCATCTTTTATCCATTTACGGCCTCCTGCAGTTCCTTTTCATCTTCTGCATTTAAGAAATCCGAAAACCAGAAACACATGAATCAAAGCAGAAGGCGTTCGTTCGCTTTTGCTCACCATCAATGCGGTGAAATCGACGGGTAAGTAAATTCTTTGCTTAATTAGAAAGAAAAGAGGAAGAAGGAAGAAACCCAACGCAAAGACAAAGGGTGATTCGCTTGGCTTTCCGTGTCAAGTACTGAAAATTTTTCATTAGTAAAACGGAATTCCATGGGAAGTAACCTCCTCATCGGCGGTAGCGGTAGTTCGATTTGTGTGGATCTCGGGAGAGAGGGTCAGCAGGCGCAGTAAATGGGGCGTCCGCTGGTCAGAGAGAGAGTGGGCCCCGTTAACGCGGAGTTCACGCTGATTGGGTCCGAAGCAAGAAAAGAAAGCCATATGCGCCTTTAACGCGCTCGCTGCTCTGCCTCGCACTTGGTTTTTGTTTCTTCCGGCCGCGGCGGTGGATTGGCGGCAAGAGATCCGACATCTCCTCCGTCCATCTGTCTTCCTTTTCTTTGGATGGACGGCTGCCATGCACTGTCGGTGGGCGGTCACATATTATTTGATGGCTATGGCTACTGAATGAAGGGACCAATGACATATTCGACTAATTTTATTCATTTTTTAAAACATCGTTTTTAGATTTTTCACTATTTTATGTAAAACATACATGAAATTGTACATGCATATAAGATATAATCAACTTAACTTGCTATATTGGACCTGCCAATTATCTCTTTCCAAAAGGATCTTCTGCACATGGTAAGGGTCACCACAATATTACATCACGAGTGAGCATTTATCATCTATTATAAAAAAAAAAATTGATTTCTAACTTTTTGAGATTCCTCCGACGTGATTTCTTATATTATACAAATTCTAAGCAATGGATACGACACCGGCCCGTGAAATTTGACAACTATAAATTGATTTTTAATTAAAGTTTTATTAACATGTCAACTGAGATGGAGCTTCATGGGCTCACATGCGGCAATCCTGCCTCATGGTTTTAAATAATGGGCCATATGATATGGCTCCCCATGTCACACCTGTAGCGGGAGGATAAGATAGATATCAATGCGATGCGATGACATTGTCACCTTCCCTCATAATTAACAAAATATATCTACATCTACACGCATTATATTTATTGGGAAGGGCTAAGATCCGAGGATTTAAGATCATGAAAATGGGTCGACGGACCATAGATCCGTGGTGATTTGATGTCGTTGGATTCGGATATGGTGCATCCGCTAACAAATCCGGTTAATCAGATAGTCGAACTTCCGTTTCCACATTTAAAGGAAGAAAATGTCAGTCGTTTTCAGATCTGATTATTACACCACAACTGAACCCGATCCAAAACCTGACTTGAGATGGAAAATCCAATACAATGGAATCTAAACTTGAGTTTGAATGTAAGAGACATTAATATTGAAAACCTAATTAACCCGGAAAGCATTCATCAAAAAGCTTCCTTTTTTTTTTCTGCAGTTGGATGTAAGATATCTAGAAATCCACAATCGAATTATGGTAGATGCCATTCTCCAATATCCAAGTTTCAGCTTGGATTTCTAGATTTTTCCACATGCAACTGATGTGAAATAGCTTCAAGCGAATATTCAATCAAAATCTAATCCATTGATCTTCGATAAAAATTACCAACTTGCATGACCAGAGCAAACTCTGCTAAATTTCATCTAATCTAAGTCTCACATCTAATCTATGGTTAATTCTATTCTATATCCCAAAAAAAAAAAAAATCATGACACTCTCAGCTAAGCCAATTTTGTAAAAAAAATTTGTTTTATGAAAGCTAACGAGTTTCCAAAAGCATGATTTTATTTCTTTGTTGTGTTTTACCGCAAGAATAGATCGATTTATCTACGATTGAATTCTATTGTATTCTATTAGCTCGAGAGACCATTGTCAATACAAAAGAAATATTGGGAAATCAAATCAATAAAATACAATAAATAAACTAAATGTATGGCAAACCCAATTTAGATAACACCCAATACTCTAAAAACTTGGTTTTAGAGGCAAAAAAAAAAAAAGAAAAAGTTTTGCAGCGTCGTCCAAATGCCTCCACAAGTTTAGGGAATAGCTTAAAAAATAGCTGCAATTTGCTGTGTCCGCGAGGAAGTGAATCCCATTTGCATCCTTAGTTATTACAGAACAAAGTGGGCAGTGAAGTAATGAACGAACAGTGAATGCAAGTGCAGGAAATTAAATAGTTGGGAGCTTTAGAAGACATTAATTGAAGCATATGGGGAGGCAAATGAGCTCATATTCTCACATCGAAAACGGACGCCGAATGGGTAGGAAAAGATGATCGGATGAACATTAACCAATGGAAAGCTGACTTATTGTCTTGTTATTATAACAAGGTGATTATAAATTCATAGAAAGGAAAGAGCAACTTTTGAGATGAATGAAAGGTTATGAAGTCAGCAGATTCAAAGTGACAAAGGAACACAAGAGAATCAAAGGAGGAGAACTGTGTTCATTATGCGATGAGAAGTTAGAGAGATCTCGAGATCCATCTGGTGTGTGGTGGAGTTGAATTTCTTTGCTCCTTACTGTCAGTAATTTCTACAATCTATTGCTTCGTCTACAATTGCCACACATTCCTCAATATTCAACAGAAAATACGCTATATAAAATCCGTTCTTTTCCCTATAAAGATACAAATGTAAAGTTGCTGCTTTGGCTTTCCGTATCTGTTGCCTTGCATTTAATTAACTGTCGGTGATAATTTGAACGCAGCTTCAATGGGAAGTGCAGATAATCGTCACTTCTAGATGTCCGAATAGCAAAATCTTAGCCACAAAAAATTGTAATTTTTCACATGCATGAATTCGGTACATCAGGAATTTGAAAGGCAAGTGATCGTCATCTCTTTGTCCGCCAAAGCCAATGCATGCCAAGATCCCATTCCAACCAGAACCTGACAAGGTTTGGAGGGCGAGTTGAATTCAAGAGTCGGTTGCTGATAAATTCAGCTCTTCCATCGAGTTCCCGTCCAAGTTTTGTGAGCGGCAATGTTCCGGAACAGAAAAAATAACAGAAAAGTAATCTTGTAAAACTTTAGTCGATTCAGCGAAAGAATTAATGCAATGGCCTTAAGCACATGATTCATCGAGAAGATCGCTGCAGCTTAAGCTCTGAAAAAGATTGTTGGTTCTAATGACAGTATCATTGCTTGTAGTTCTGCTGTTGCATGTGAGATCTGTTTCTGCATCGACATCGGATAAGGGTTAAACGCCAACTTAGTGAGAAATATTGACAAATCAAAGAGCTAGTGAAGAGAAAAGAGTAGTGAATTTGCAGGAGACCAACCGATGGTGAGGAAATGAGATTCCTCTGAGACGATGATTTAGCAGAGGACCAGATCCGTTCTTGCCTTCTGAACCAACTTCCACAAAAAAAAACTCCAACTAACTGTGCCACTAACTTCAAAGCAAGATTGATTGGAACCACAGCTTAGATATTCTTCAATAACACAAAAAAATCTCTTAAGATATTCTTCAATAACAGAAAATCTCTCTCTCTCTCTCTCTCTCCATCTCGATGGTGTAAAATTCTAAGGTGAAGGCCTCTCAAATAAGGTTGCACAATGGGAAGACCAACTCCATATTACTGATTTACTAAAAGAGTCGAGCCTGAATCTTGTCTGCTCTGCACAATTAGGCTTGTGGACAGGCGTGCACGTACACATATACATGTAAGAAAATTATACATTTATCACCATAGCGTATGCCTTCCCAATTGGTAATCGGTATCTTTCTCGTGGTTTCAAGTAAAAGATCACTATTTCAAAGCTCATTGTGCTCTTTTCATAGCCAGGTTCAAGCTTGGATGGATGAGAAGTACTCTTAATTACCACCACTGCTAGTTGGGTCAGGACTTCACTTTCAGTCATTCTCAACAGTGATGTGATCATTTTTGTGATTAATAAACACATAGTCCACCATATAACACATAGAGCTAAGCTGGAATTAAATGTTGCATTCACAACCTTTTGATTTCCCATTTTTAGTATCCTCAATGCTATATATATTACCCTCTCAGCCTTCAAAAATCACCCATGCAGTTCACCAAAGCCAGGCAATTCAATGGCTTTCCAATCCTTCATCTCCCACAGGTTCCAATTCTCTTACCAGAAGCTCATTAGGGCTTCAACCAAAAGGCCTGCTGCTGATTGCCGATCTAGTCGGAGAAAGGTCTCAGACTCTGCAGCCCATGACATGTCCAAGAAGTTCGATGAAACCAGACATGGCAAGCTAAAGTTCAGAGGCAGGGGGAAGAATTTATCAGCGACAGCATTCAGGAGGAGGCAAAGAGTTGCAGTTCAGCTTTCCCGGCATCTCCGGCCAGGATGGATGAAATCTGCAGTAAGTTCTTTACTAAGAAAGACCAGAGAAGTCTTTGTTGGAACCAACTGCAATGCTGGCCAAGCTGGAGGAAGGGCAGAGTTCACATCCATGGAGCCATACTTCTCAATGCCTGTGCTACCAGCACCAACATCAATAGTGATGCATGTTTGATATAGTATTATCATCATCATCATCATTGTTATGATTGTTGTTGTTGTCCTCGTCCTCTATGATTCTAGTGCGTACATCAATATGTCATTTATATCATGTAGCATGAAATCCGGAAAAGCCATCCAAAAGGAAACTCTGATCTAGTGCTCTTTTGTGCAAAGAAGCAAAAATTGAATGGTTGGTGTGGCAATATCAGCAGTGTTTCAGAAAGATTACAATTTCAGGGGCAACAGAAACAGGGGTCCTGATAGAAGTAGTCCTGATATGGACTACTTCTTATTACATGCACAAAGTGATGGCTCCAATCACCAACATGGGATACTCTCAAACTCTGCCGGAAAATTTTCCGGCGAGACTGTTACAGATCGTTCATTTTGACAATAACGAGTTTCTGTATTCCTAACTTTTTCTTCTTTCTAAATTCAAGGTAAGCAAACTAGCAAGCTGGCTGTACCATGACTTTGGGAGATATAGGTTGCACCACGATTTCGAATCAGAAGCTAGGCTTTCGGTGCCGCTGTCCCCCACGAAATCCAAGCATTCTGGATGTAAACGATTATTTATTTGATTTATTTTCTCAAAGGTCGTCGTCTTTCACCGATCCCTTTGGTTCATGTTTCCTCGCGGTAAAGGGAACCCGGCATGGGTCCGTAAGGACGGAGCCCACTTCACGGCCACAATAAAAGAGTGACCCTTTGAGTTACTCGAAGGCACGCGTAGTCGCGTACACTACACAAAAAATTCACAACTTTTTGCCAAGTACGAAAAAATTATGAAATATAAAGAATGGGATTGATTGTAACACTTAATGGTTGGACTTCACTTCCGTAGTGTTTTTCACCAATCAAGTTATATGAATGTGGTCTTTTGGCTTTCAATATAAGAATCGAATCAAAGTTCTATTGTTTTCCAAACCCACATTTGATTTCATAAGTGAAAAAGCTCAAACTGTGACTACCAATAAAATCATATATATATATATATATATATATATATATATATATATATATAAGCATGAGTTTCAGGGTCAATTCTCAGGCTTTGAAACTTGAAGACTACATCCACTTGACTAGCTTTATGGAGAAAAAAGGAAGTACTTGTGGATGTGGAAAAAGAGATAACTGAAATATTTTCAAAAGATAAATTGCACTGAAGTCATGACATTAAAAATGATGCCGTACATAGCGATGCAGACAGTGAAAATGATTTGATGGTGAAATAGCTAGCAATTAATATATGAATAAAGTGGTCCTGCTCATGAACTGGCCATTGTTGGGGTGTTGAAACAATCTTGGTGAAATTAGTCCCTAAGCTGGTGTCATTCTCTTGAACGACCCAAGATCAAATCCGATTCCAACACTTGGCATGAGTTCTTCCAATGGTCGGAAAGCGAGAAATTTCGCAAAGTTAAGCCAATAAGAAAATGACATGTGTTCCCTTGTAGATCAATCTGGATGGTTCTGGGTGCAGGGCACAGCTCAGACCCTTTCTTTGTGCATGATTGGGACCTTCTTTGGTGTTCTTTATGAATGTTAGCTCATCTTCTATTATCATATGCAAGTGGAACTCTAGAAGTATCTAGTGCTTAGGAAGCCCTTTCTTTCCCTTTAAGTTTCATTTACTACCTTCACTCCTCATAGTCCTCTAGGGCCTCTTCAACTGGAATTTATATATATATATATATATATATATATATATATATATATATATATATATATATATATTATGCATCAGCAGTTCGATTCGTCCATAAAATAGACGATTGGTCAGCCCTTGTTATCGGGGGATAAAGATGCTTTTGCTCTGATAGATCGGTTGTTGAATCTTCCCTTTGTATGACATAACATGATTTCTTGGGCTTCAAATTAATGTACATTTATTAACTCTTTGAGGTTGAGCCTTCTTCTTAAGATACTTCACCTTGCATTTTATGTAGATTCTCTCAATTTCATCATGTAGATCACATTTCTATAGTTGGTCCTCTCAAGGAATTCATAAAGGAACTATTGGGGAATGCTGGTGAACCTAATCTCTTATCTATAGTTTTTGTGATTTTGAGGTCGTTTGGCAGCATGAACATTATGTGAATGCTTTATGAATGTGCGTCAATGATCGAGACATGTTCATAGAGCACTAGAACATATGTTTCATGCATGAATCTGCCTCAATCTTTTAACTAAAGCACTTCTTTAGAGTACATATTGGATGAATATGAAAACTATTTGAGTGATGGCGAGTTGTGTGACAATCAGCAATTTAATTGTCCATTTCAGATCGGTTGCAGGTTGCCTTAAATAGTTCTCATGAACTGCCACTTTTCTTTGGTTCTCATATTTCACAAGCACTAACTTTGGGTTGGCTGTCTGTGGACTTAATTAAAGCATACTCATGAATTGTCACAATCTTTTAATTTTCATATTTTGTTACCATTCATTTAGGTGCATGGGGCGGAGCCAAGGTGGGGCCGGCATGGGCCATGGCCTCACATCAAAAGAAACATGATTTTTTTTAAAAAAAATCACTTGTTTTATATAAAAATTTTAAAAAATGACATTTTGGCCCTAGTCAAACTTTTGAAACTTTAATTCGGCCCCCCTCATAAAAAATTTCTAGCTTCGTCCCTATCTACATGTAAATTTTAAAAAATTTCACTTATTCTATATAAAAATTTTAAAAAATGATATTTCGACCCTTGTCAAAATTTAGAAACTTTAGTTTGACCCTCCTCATAAAAAATTTATGGTTCCGCCCTTGTATATGTGGGCCTTATATAAGCTAGCACCTGCGGATTAGGAGACCAAAGGATCAAATATCTAAAAGGAAGATCAATGAAAAAAATATCGATGTTTGGTTCAAGCCAGTAGCAGAGCTACATATAGGCAGGTGTGGGCAACTAGCCACGTCAACAACAAATTTTTTATTTATTTTTACATAGATTTCTTAAAATTACTTATTTATATATGTTGTGCCCCATAACAAAAAATTTCTGGCTCCGCCATTGGTTCAAGCAAACATACTTTGGGGCTTGGTAGCTGCAAGATCAGAAAGTATAAAATGAGTTTCGATAGGTATCAAACAAAAACAACATGGAACATAAAATTCTCAAAGCACCATGTTCTTGCTTTAAGATTCATGGTGTTATAATGTGCAGCGTTTAATTTTTTCGACTAACTAAAGAACAATATCCTTAGGACAGGGACATGGTGCTTTTGAAGCACGTGATGGAGGAACATGTGTTCCAAAAATATAATGTTCTTTTCATAAGTTACGGAAATGCAAAAAATAAACGAAGATTAATTTAGAGGTTGCTTGTTAACTAGGCAAGGAAGTCAGTTGTTGTTAACATAACTGAACATATCAAGTAGAGTGCGTTTCTATTGGCACAGTCACTACAGTGGAATTCAAATTCAAGAATGATTGTCGCGTTAAATGTTTGCAACTGTCGAGACGCCATAGTCAGGGGCGGAGGGAGGGGGGGTCACCTAGGTCATGGCCCTACTCTGGCCAATGAAAAGAAAATTACATTGAAAAAAATAAAATTTTTTAATTGTGCAATGTATTTTTTGAATTTGAATTCAATTGGCCCTACCCGAATCCAAAAATTGGAAAATTATGGCTCCACTCCTGACCGTGTTTGATGAAGAAACAGATCAGGACAAAGTTGGTGAAGTTGTTGAATGTTTGCTTAAGATCCAGTTTTAGATTGCAAACCTGGCGTGTCGCCCTTAAATGCTGCTGCACAAAGAAAAGCAAACCAAACCAACGGCTCCCCACTGTTTTCTTTTTGAATCCCCAAAATCTGCGGCACACAATAAAACAAAACTAGGACTTGTCCATGCATGCTAAAAGTATAGTTTCTGTCCTTTATTGAGAAATATACATCTTAACGGCAACACATATCGACCCAGATCGGACAAAGTTCACGTTTTTTAGTGTCCAGCTAGAATTTTTTGGCTCAAGAGTCAGGACTCATTTGGGCTACCAAATAAGGAAATTCAAGACCCATTTGTTGTTCAATGAAGGCTGAGTTTGAGACTCAAGCTATGGACCTGGGTCTAGTGAGAACACCTAACATAGTTGGACCTAGTTGAGACCAGACACACTTGGCTTACTGACACTAATATATACATTTATAGAGAAATTGGTAGGTGTTAGACTCTTAAGTGTTAGATTTATCTTGGTCATTTTTTAAAAATGAATGGTTGAAAGTCTCAAGGGGCATAGAATAGCTGGTCGAGCTAGGGGCGGTCTCTAGTTCGATTTCTATGGGTGTTATGTTTCTGTATCTTAAGGTGGTAGGACGCAATAACCAAGTTAAAGGGTGCACCATTGCTATCGCTGACACCAACGCAGTTCACGACTCTGAAGGCAGAGGGAATGATGGGGCCTTGGGGCCTTGTTGATGGGATAAACCTATTGAAAAAAAAAAAGATAGGACATATATATTCTCATTTCTAACAAATGGAAAAGCTTTCCCAAACCCATTCTGTGTTAGTGTTTTTCCTAACAGTATATTTTCAATATTCCTTTACCTTTCAGTTTTTGAAAAGATTTTCTCTCTTTTTAGTTGAGCAGAGCAAAGCAAGAAGACTTCTTAACGTCATTCTATGTGAAAAAAGATGTAGCAATAACAGTTGCCTCGTCCTTTATTCAACAACGAGTTTTTTCTTAGGGGACACTTCACCCACCAACTTTAGATATGTTTTCGCTAAGAGACAGTCCTCATTGATGTCAAACTCTAAAGAAATAACGGGTATCTATTAAGAAGAAAAGGAAAATGTTTCTTCTTTCATTGGCAGACAAACGATTGCAAATATGCTAAAATTTATTAAATTTAAGAACATATATTGTATATAATATAGAAATTGGTAGGCACGTGATCATCTCTTATAAGGAATCAGGAACCACCATCTTGACCATTGATCTTTATAAGATAAAAGGCTAAGAGAAAATCTGGAAGAAAAATGATAAAGTTATGGAAGAAGCGTGCTGGTCCCAGCCAGCTTAGACTTTGTGGGAAGTAACATTGACGGCAAAAAAAGGTGGGATGCAATTAGGTGAACCACACTCATTCAAATGCCTTCTCTGTTGGCTCCCTCTGCAATTGGATGACATGAAGACGTGGGGATGGAGGGCTTTGTCCACACACAACATGTCTGTCCGATTAGAGTTGGGAATGTTTGAGTCGCAACGGAGTGGCTCTTTAGATCCGATCTTCGTCTTCTCAACAAGATTACCAATGGGGTCTCCAGGATGAACACTCAAACGTCAAGAAGCCGCAACGGCTGTGACAGAGAATAAGAGGAAGACGAAGACAAAAAAGGTTAGCCGGATTTGCTTCTGTGAGGCACCAAGCAGGGCAATCCTTCGATGAATCCCTAAATCGCGAAGTGCTGGGCACATATAGGCGGCCTCACAGGATTTCCCAAAGCCCAGCTTGCGGTTAGGGCCCCCTCACAGTTACGAGATGAAGGGATAGGGCACATGGCGACTATCGAAGAGGGAATCCCTTTCTGGGGTTTTGCAGGTTGAGGTTCAGTTTGATGCAGAAGCACATTGACATGTAAAAGTTGCCGGAATCTTAGTAAGTAAAGTTGGTCCAATGTGGTGGTCCTCCTACTGATGATAAAAATATATGTATGTAAGAATGAATGTAGGCATACATTGTAGACCTCATGATTCAAGAATTAAATGGTCCTGACACTACACATTCTCTTTTTAAGACGGCAAATGTTGACCACAAGTCAGTGAATGTCTAAGCTTTGGAATCGAATTACATATTTACAATGACCAGACAAAAGATGGCCTATCTACCTGTCATTGCTCTGCTGCCACTGCCAGGGCCATCACTAGGTATGGGATGCAGCTTCTTTATCTCTTTTTCTGCCATTGCCCTGCAGTGCCGGTAGAGATGTAAATGGATCGGATTTGAATTAAAATTGCTCTTAACCATGGTTGTTATCTGTTGTTTCCGTTATCCTTATTCAATTAAAATAAAAATGAAGAAAAGTCATATCTGAATCTATATCGGAATTGAAACCATGACCGACACATCGCCGGCTCAGTTTGACTTTATTATGAATCATAAATGGAGTTAGGAAGCCAAAAACCAATTGATTTATTTGAAACCAAGATCCTCCTGGGCAGAGCCATGTTAAAGACGGCTTTTCTGCTCTCTTTTCTTTCCCCTTGTCTCAATTAAAAATTACATATATCTGCAGCGTTTTGACCTAAATTTGAAAATGACTATAATCTTCATATACATATATATATATAAGAAGTACAACAGGCGAAATTATTTGGAGTATTAGTTCCAAAAGTGTTTTTTGTCTCCTTCTACTGCAGAAATGTCGACAATTTATGATGGCCATCAAATGCAATATATTGAGTAACAGCATATAATTTGCTGACTTGAGTTGGATCCCTTGGTAATGACTATTCATTCATAGACTAGGGGTGTCGTATCGTGGACAGGACATTCTCCCCAATTCAAACACTGGAAAAGTCATTCACAAACAATTCAATTCCCGTGAAAGAGAAGTACAGCCAGGCCTCTTTCTTTTCAAAGTAAAGTCGTGGATAAGTTGTTCAGGGAGCAAGATTAACACTCACTATGAACCATAAAAAATGAAAACGAAAATACACTTGTGTAGGCTAGTGAACCACGAGATGGGTCAAGGCTTGGGGAACTCAAAAATGGGAAAGGTCAGAGATTTTTTTTTTGTACAATTAGTGGCGAAATATGACGGTCCCGTTTGGATACAATTAGGATCGCAACAAGGAATCGTATATCCTCTTTGTTCGAGATAAACTTTACAAAAACAAGACAAGAGGGAAAAAGAACAAAAGGGGAAAGAAAAACTTTTTCCTTTTCCTTTTTTGTGGCTGCGAGCCTGCCCGGGGTCTAGCTAGGCCGGCCTGGGCAGTATGTGAACCGCGACCACACCGAACCCAGCCGGTGGGTCCACCACACAGACCCGAACCGGCCGGGATACCGTATCCACCACGCTGATGGATCCACCACCCCTGCTCACGACGCAGACCTTGCCGGACTTGGCCGCCATTTGGGTGGCGCCGCGAAGGTGCTCCGACTCGACTACGACCCTCCATGTATCGGCGGTTTCGTCGTAGACCTTGAGGGTCCCCTGATGCTCGTCGGCGCAATATATCGGCCCGGATCCGGAGTCATCGGTATCGTCGGAGGCGACAGGGCCGGTCCAGCCGGCGAGCATGCCCATGGGCATGGCCTCCCAGCGGTCCGAACCGGCGTCGTAGACCAGGCCCTCCCGGTGGCGCCCGCCCTTGATATTAACGATCCACAGCTTGGCCCTCCATCCGACGGCCTCGATCGTGTCACGGCAGAACTTCGAATTGGGGAGCGGAGCCCGCCGCTCCCATCGCGGCTTCCGGTCCGGTGAGTCCACGTCCCACTTCTCCAGCGACCGAGCTACGTGTTGGGAAAACTCGGCCGAGACGCCGCTGGCAAGGTAGACGGAACCGCCAGCGGAGCCGCAGGCGCACCACCGGCGTGGTGAGGTGAAGGGCGGCCCCGGCGTCCACGCGCGGGACTCCGGGAGGAAGACGAGGGGGCGGTCCAGAGCCGGGCGGAGGTGGAGGCGGTCGGTGGTGGCAGAGATAAGCAGGAGTCTCTGGCGGGAGGAGAGGGACTGGACGGGGAGTCGGTGGCAGAGGATGGAGGGGTGGCTAAGGAGCAGACGGACCGGCGGGGAGGGGAGGTGGCCCCATCTCGACGACAGCGGGTCGAAAGCCGACAGGTGGAGGACGGTCTCGCCGTCTCCGTCGGCACAGCCCCCGCCCAGGGCGGAGGCGGGGAAGAGGAGAGCGTAGAGGCAGGAGAAGGAGGGCGAAGGAAAGGAGGGAGAGTAGAGGAGGCGACGCCACGAGCGGCAGACGGAGAACAGAAGGGACGGCGGCAGCCGGTGGAGGATGAGCTGTGCGACGTGGTCGGGGAGCGCGGAGATCAGCTCGGACCCGGTGTGCAGTCGACGGCGTGGCCTGCGTGTATCAGATTCTTCCGCCATTTCTGGTAGCGAGCTTCTTCGGATTTCGCCACTCCCTGACGTTTCCCATAAATAAGGACAGACTTATGGAGGGAGAAGACAGCAGATGGCATTCGAGTGATTTTGGGAAGAGGGAAGGGCTTTTCTGCGGTGGGGGAAAGGTCCAAAGTATTGCTTTAATTGAATGCAAAAAGCTTTTGGGTGGAGTTGGTTCGAAGGCTGTCCTGTCCTTGTCCAGTTAAAATTACATGAGAGCCCAAGTCAATTTGACGCTCCTGCCCCTGAGTCTTCCAGCAAAGCTTCTCCCTATCATCGAGAAGTTAAAAACAAGCTGTAACTTGAAAGTAATTTTAAAACTATTTAAAATAACGAAAACCCAACACCTGAATTGTTCGTTATATTATAGAAAGGAAAAGAAAATGGTCGCCACCAACTCATTCTAGGACGCAACTCTTAGGAGTCGGAAAGTAAACAGCACGCGTTTTCAGGGGCATTTCAGTAGAAAGAAGGGATGGCAAAGGAAAATCTTTCCTCCCCAACCCTTTTTTGGCATTAATGACCAAATGAACCAACTCCGCGGAGAGCAAAAAAGCAAAGTTTGTCGTATAGCGGAGGCGGGGCCAGATTAACCCCCCCTGGTCATCTTCTGCTAAAACAGGTGGCGCCGCCCTCCCTATCCCGGCTCCGGCTAGCCGCTGGTAGACGGCCGGCGGGTGGTGCATGGACCAACCGGCTGGAGAAAGACTGAGCTCAACTTTAGCTCTCGTCCCCGCCCTCCTCCTTTTTTTCAGTCTTAGTTTGTCCACAACTCGACTTCGACTCAACTCGACTCGACTAGGCTCGGCTCGGCTCGGCTCGATTTAGCTCAATAAATGAACCATAAGGGGGGTATGAACTTGAAGAAGAAGACAGGGGCCGAGTTGGGGTAAGGAGGTGACGGTGGAGGTGGGTCCGACAACTTTTGGCATTGATGGCACCCAAACTTTTGGCTGACATCAGCCTGACCTCAAACAGTTCCGGAGCTTGACGTTTTGGATCTTGGGCAGTCCACTGCCAATCCCATCGACTCATTGCAAGTCCACGAGTGGCAGCCTACGTTTTCCAAGCCATTGAATTGGGTGGAGGATCCAGATCCTCCTTTCAGTGGCCTTGATTGAAGCCTGAGGATCCGACCAAATGGGATCAGATACCACAAAAAAATTTTAGTTCTTCCAGTTCGGTTCAAGTCTAAAGCACGGCGGATTTGAGATCTAACAGACAGACAGAGAGACAAAGTCTTAAAGATTATAGATGTTAAGACGGTCCCAGTGACAGCCTGATCAATACACAATTCCACAGATGCCCACAGATTTTTAAATCACCGTTTTGCATGGGTCAAGAATTAAGATCCAGAACTCGATGTCCAGGCCTCAATCTTGAATTTCAAAATAGTTCATGGAGGAATGAGCCCGAGTCGTGGTCCAGGCCTGATGCCACCTGTAACACCGCAGAAGTTTAGTCCCGTATCGAAGATTGTGAGTGATCTTCAAGGACTTATAAAGGGAGGCTTTAATGAGATGATTGTCCTAGTTCCTAGCCTTTTTATGATTGAAACCGAAATTGCTAGGGGGTGAGTTGGGATCCGTCGAACCAGGGGCCCGAGCTCGGAAGTGGGTCGGGTTGTTATAAATGCCACCCCTGCCTTCCTTTCCACTCAAAGTGGGGGTGGGGTTCCAGACTCATCATATCTTATAGATAAGATTGGTTTTCCGACAAGGATTCGCCCATCATCTCGGCTTCGGCTTTCACTTGGATGGTCGGATATTCCTTCCACTCACTCGAAAAAATAACCCGAATATTTGGCTTGTCAGATTTTGACTTGTCCTAATCAATTCGTATTTGAATGTGCTACAAATTAAGATTACTAATAACATGACATGCGAGCTTGTAAGCAACTGTTTGATATTTCTTAAAATCTCTTATATAAAATTATTGTTATTTTAAGATCTTTGTTCACATATTTGGGGTCTTAACCATCTACCCTTCTTTATATCAGCATTCAAATTAGACTCCTTCTCCGGTCCCCTATATCTAATAACTCGTAAAAAGAAGCCAAGACTTCGAATCCAATGCCTTCCGAAAAAAGATTCAGAAAGTTGGTCCACGAAAATCAAACTGCAGTTGCTCTTCACTGAGGGGATCATCTAAAAGAAACAATAAAAATAAAAACACGGCGAAACACGGAACAGTTAGTTAATGAAGATTCAAAAGAGTTGCCCAAAAGAAGCACTGAAAGTAACATGTATTACGATTTACAACGTCCAATGGATCGATGACGCTGGAATAAATTATTAAACGATAAAAAGTGTTGAGCAGGGTAAGTTAATTTAGTGATGGCACCTCAGCTATTCTCTTCACTGTCCTCATAGTCCATGTTCATTAACAACACGGACTCAGTGTAAGTTATTTGAGGGAGAGATTACTTGTAAAAAATATACACAAAGGAATCAAAGCAATGGTGAATCTTTTTTCAGATGCAGATGGAATCCATCATGAAGGGAAAGAATCATCAACATCGCAGTCTCACACAGACCTAAGGGGCACGGCCAGTCCATGATTCGAAGACATGTTCATGTACATTTGATGTGATGTGTCCCTTAACACACAGTCATTCTCTATATTTTTAACAATCTTTTCAAGGAAAGAACGTCTCCCTTATTCTTCACACAACATAAACGTTCTTTGGCCAGTAAAAGCATCAACCTGAATCTTTGCATGCAATCTGCGAAAGAAATTATCGTAAGTTCTTCTTACACATAGTCATAGAACGGGAAAAATTGGCAGGAGAGACACTTGTTTAAAATTACTCATAATTGGTGTGTGTATATATCTATATACATATATTTGCGAATGTGAAAATAAAGAAATTTTAAGTGGCTGGTGTGGGCCGTGCATGTGGCTCTGCCATTGCTTCTAGGCCCTAATCTTTTTTTTCGACATGGCCAAAAGACTTTGACTGAGCTAGACTAGACTTAGAAGACTACCCTTAAGTCAAACCAGAATGTGAATGCATGTTGTTTCCTTTTGCACTTATTTTGTTTGGTGGGCAAGTTTGGTTTGATCCTTGTAAGCTAGAGTGGAAGCACATGGAAGTAGGCAGACAAGCGGGCAGGCATGTCCGTCGGAACCTTAGTTGGACGCTGGATTTTCTTCTTAGGGGCTCAAATGTATCCGACTCTGGTAATATATATGTGTGTGTGTGTGTTAGTGCATGCGTACACTCACACACATGCATGCACACATAAAGAAGCCGGTGTGTATGCTTCGGATAAATATACGTTTTGAAATCACTATATATAAATACACGTCACCTCACCGCGAATCCAATCCAAATAATTAGAGGCTTGTGTGTTGCTTTTTGAAGTGGGTCCTTACAAGGATAGGCCCTAGTAGGCTGACGGGCAGGCTTTTAATGGACTAAAGATAGCTACCTATATTATTTATTAACTAAGGAGGAGGAAAAAATTGTCATTGGGAAAGCTTTAATCAAGCTCTAGAGATGTCACCCCAAGGGGTGGTAGTGTACTGAGCGGCAAGGTGGTCCCGCTTATCTAAGGATTCAGGTTCGAGTATTGAAGTGGTCACTGTCACGTTCTAGTGCACTCTACGTTTGCCCCGTAAAAGAGTCTGAAGCATGCTCTATGAAAACCCTAGGAGTGTTGAAATGAATCATTAACCCTTAACAAAAATAAAAAATAAAAAAACTCTAGAGATGTGAAGAGATATAATGAATGCACCAACTTCACCATGAGAAGTGAGAACCAAGTCATTTCTTAAGACCTTTTACTCACGCTATCAACAGGTCCAAATTCATTTGGGGAGTTTGGCATTAGTAACAAGGTGCAAATGTTTCATGAATGAATCTGGTTCAAAATTAGAGTAAATTCATGAAACACTCACATTAATATGTGAATGTATTCCTTTATAAGAAAACCTTAGCAGAGCTTCATTTATAATGGAAGTACAAGGAGAGCTTTGGATACCATTTAGAAACGTTGAACTTTGCTTCAATTTCACATTCTCTCTCTAACCATGATTTTCAACACACATATGACAAATGCGCCGCTACATCTATGTGACTATTATATTCATGGCCCCAAACTGGTGCAATGGTTGTTGAAGCTTTTAAAAATGTGGGAAGTCATTTTCAACACTGCGTAGACACACATAAATGCCAAAAGATTGAATTAAAGATGACAAAAAACTCACTTGTTGATGAGAAGAAATTGCTTTCAAGGAAAGTTTCATCATTAAATGACCACAAAGGGTCAGCGCAATTACGGAGGGCCCTAGCCGGTAGCCCGTCCATCCAACTTTGTTGAGGGTAGGGCCATGCCCTATTTGTGCAAAAGTGAAGTCTCTTGGGGTTCCAAAGAGTCTTTTATCATGCAGCTGGAAAGTCCATAAGAAGGGCAAGAGGTGCCTTTATATTTAGGGAATTGAAAAGATAAAAGTCTCGTCGTTATTGAGTGATGTCGATAAAAAGATGATGGGGATGTTTGGATGACAGCCAAAAACCTGGTTTGGATGCCGAACCTGGTTTTGCTTTTAAAATCAAGATTTTAGAGTATTTCGGGTTCGTCAAAGCTGGGTTTCAGGAAAGTTGTGTTTTCACAAAACTTGGTTTTGTAAAAGAAAGTGAAAAAAACCTTTGGGGTGTTTGGATGACAGCCTAAACCAGGTTTTGTCTCCCAAAACACCGTTTCAAGAATGTTGGCTGATATTAAAACTTGGTTTTGTCAAAACCCAGTTTTGGCGGAACCTTGCTTTCATAAAGAGCTTCAAAAACCTGTCTCCCTTCCTCCAGTTTTCGGGCAAACTCATTTTTGCCAATAAACTAAGGCAAAACTGATTTTTGCCAATAAACTAAGTTTTTCATTTATCATCCGAAGATTCCAAACATCCAAACTAAGTTTACAAAATTAGTTTTTTAACCATGTTTTCTCAAAAATTGGTTTTCATAAAACCAAGTTTTTTTGGAGGGTGCCATCAACACTCACTAGGCCCTCCTCCCAACCCCAATAGGTTATTCAAGAACCAGACATTGGGTTTGCCAACCAAGTTAAAAATAAAAAATAAAACTCATTAAAAAATTTTGTTTTCATAAAATCAATTTTTCACAAAAATAGAATAGATTAGATGAAGAGTATCATCCAAACAAGGCGGATAATGTTGCACAAGCATTGCCGTTTATGTGTCACCAATGACTCTCGTGTTGCTATGGTGTGGGGCGTTCCTTTGCCCCATTGCTTTCCTCTGTCTGTTTACTTCTTTTCGAAGCAAGTTCTTTTTGGGGAAGATGGGCATTTCAGTCGGTCTCAGCACCATTCGTTTCACGAGAAAATATCTCGATCTGATATTCCATCCATCTCAAATTTCTGTGATCAAAAGACACTGGACCCACACTAAAACAGATCAAAGCGGCAAAGCTATACCAAACAATGATACTCGGGAGAGGCCGAGGCGTGATATAGCTTCAATCAACTTTATTCATCGTGAAATACAAGTTAACATTCCACCTTCAGCGGCGCTTCTGCCGCATAGGGAGTGGACTTCTTTGTACTTGGGGCTAACTGTGTTGGGCTTGAAGCCTTCAAGGGTGTCTAGACTCTAAAACATAGCAGTGAGGCGGAGGTCTAAAGGCTTGGCTGATTATCTTGTATTAGTTCCTCAATTTAGCACCGAGTTGTATATCCTTCGGTATAAGGTAGAACTATTTAAGAGAGATTTTTCATCTGCAAGGGATATCGGATTTCATTATAGATGGAGAACGTTGACATATGCATCCCATATCAAATAGACGATGCTTAAAATAATCGCATGTTCTTGCAATTTACCTTCTTTTGTTGGACAAGCTGGGATTAGTCAGACCAATCGGTTCACCAGTGAACACAAATCGTCGGTGCTGAGCTCTTGATCTTATTTAACTTGGTGTCATCAGTTATGTGAAGCGGGCTTTCGTTGAAGAATTCTTCTAGAACCGCTTACATATACGTTAATGGTAAATATATGACAAAAAAAACGTCTCTAGCCTTCGTGTAGGATAACTTGAAGCCCCCACGAACATCTTGAAAGGCAATTTTTTTCGGATGGGCTACATGGAACGGTTCCACATGGTGGCTTCCACACAGAAATTAAAATATGTTACTGTATCACCTAATATTAAACATGCGACAATGAAAAAAATCAAAGGAAAACATATGAGATGTACACAAAAGCACTTTTACTTCTTTTTCCTCTGAAGCTAGACTGCTCTAGATATAAAAAAAAATTGGGTGTTCAGAAAAGCTTCCAAAAAAACATGTTTGGATATATCTGTCTTCAGAAAATCGTCAATATCATAATCAAGTACTCCAAGCTGGTTACGTCCTTTCTGATAAGAAGTTAGGGAGAAAAGGCGGTTCCGAGAGATTGCCAGAGCAGTAAAGAACCTTGGGAGTGTTCATAACAGTTCGTCAAGTCTTGCGAGTGTCTTGCCCTTGAACTTTCGTTAAACAAAATCGCCTTTGCCAAGCCTTTTAGCACCAAGGATGTGTTTGAAATATAAAAATCACTGCAGAGGGCATAAGCCGAAGAGTAAGGTGGTTTTCCATAAATAATCACTCCGTTAAAACGCTTTTCCAGGATCACTTTACACACACAAAGGTGAAAAGGGTACTCTATGCAAACCCTTGATTATCAACGACTATTGAGTACACATGCCAAGCTTCGTCTCGAAAAGCAAAAAATGCCTAATTAGAGAATGCCGAAAGATAAATTAAAATTTCTGTATCTATTAAACCTGTCATACCAAGTTTGAGGTACTTACACAGTTGATCACAAGTTATTGATGAGAATCCTGCATCTTGTGCATCTAGTTGTCTTCATCAGCTTGGTTCTGCATACTCACACGACATTGCTGGCATCAAACCGTTGTGAGTGGCTAATTACAGTCCCTTGCAGTTGACTGGCCATGCAAGACGAAGCGAGGCATGAACAGACTCACCAGTGCCTACTGAATGCTGCCGGGATGCCCCAAAGTTTTGTCATGGATCTTGCAATTTATAGGCCAATAGCAATTCTTTGAACATAATCAGGTCGCCTCTTGCTTGGCATACGCAGTAGCCCAGTAACTTGAAGCTCTGAGATTGCCCTGCAAAACCTCGCTCTGCAAAGCTACGTTAAGAACTCCAAGCGCAAATGAAGTTATTATAGCCTAGCTGAAGCCCTAAAAACAGGATTACTTCTTAGCACGTTTGAACAATTTAAACAACTCAAAATTTTCATCCAACGTAAGAAAAAAATATCTACCACACATGCCAAAGAGGTTAACAGAACGAAAGTGACTAGATGTTGCTTATCTAATTCAAATCATATGAGTTTTGTGCCAGTCAATCTCAAGTAAAAGGCTTTTTAAAAACCTACATTTTTCTCGTTAGTGGACAAAATCCAAAGCTCAAAGGATACTGAATGGAAGCTTCATCTGAGGCATTAAGCTTGTTTACAGCTTTTCTTTTTTTTGGAGTCGGTGACTTTTGAGCCCCACTTTTGTTACTAACTCCCAGTGAGTTAATAAACATTGTCCTGAATGACTGATACCAGTCATAGACATTGATAAGATCGCCATGTTCTTGCGAAAGGATATACCTGAAAAGTTGGGAGTTTCCATCAAAGAAATAATCTGGTCATTAAATATTAATATTGAGTTTTTACTGAACATCCATCTGCATAAACACATGCACTCCGATATATACGGTTGGACAAACTTAAGGATAAGCATAATATACTTACAGAATGGCAGTATCATGCATTGAAGGTGACAGGTCACCCAGTCCCTTCTCACAACAACTGCAATTGAGACGAACTTGACACTTAAGGAGGTCTTCTTGAATCGTCTTCCTTGGGTCGCCAATAAGAGCCTGAACAATCAAATGGACAATAATCAAAAGGGTGAAGACCAAGAAAGTAAGCAAGAGATGGGTCACCACTAGGATCTATGCTCATAAAAAAGGAGTACATGGACTCTAATTCCAGCAGTGTCACTGCATATCAAGGAATGTCCATTCAAGTGGTTGGTGAAGGTGTCTCAAATGAAGCAATTGTCCACAACCAAAATTAAAGAAATCCTGCCCATGAAGAATAGATGGAAGGAACAGCTATGAATCAAGTTGAAGAAGTTTTCAGTCCCAAAGTTCCAGATTTGAGAGAGAAATCTGAGACGATGAAACTAGGTCATGTCAAATTGATAGAACACTATGTCAATTGACAAGCAGTGAATGCTTGTCAGTTAGGAAAGCATAATCTTCGGGGATTGAAATGGCATTTAGAAATAAAAGAAGTTGCAATCAGTTGGCTGACATGAAATGCTTTCATAGATGCAGAGTCAAAATTGGAACAAAACTATAAGGAGAATCTTCGCACTTACCGACTGCAACAAACCAACATCTTTGAAACAAAAAATTTCGTGAAAAGGTGCAGACTCCATGGGAATCAGAAAGTCCCTGTCCCATCATATGTTGAAAGCATTAGTATTTGTCAATGCTTTAAGGACCAACAATCAAATAAAACTAATCCATGGCTTTTGAAAAGGAAGAAAAATGGATTGAACTATTTCAGAATACAGTCAATCAACTGAGTCACGTCACATGCCAAATTGAAATAGGACACCCAGGTCCACACATTGATCCAAACTGATAGAAAGCATGCTCATCATCTTGTTCAGGTCAACAAATCAGGCTTTGACCCATGGATGAACCAAAAAGCATCCCCTTAACCTAAATAACTAAAGGATGCAATTCAAAGAAATTTGTTATCAAGAAAGTTACCAAAATGTAAATTCACCTGATCATAAGCTCAGCAAGCATTGCAACTTCCTCATTGAGTGTTCTTCTACTCCCCTTTCCATGTAACATCCTTTGTGAGACTAGCCTACTGAAGTACAAGAAAGAAAACAAAATTTTAGTTACACAAAAAAAATTCAAAAAGATGTGTCAGGATTATAAGTTTTGGCTATTGAAGTATCAAAAAAGCTAAAAGTCAAGAAAGCCCAATTAGAGGTACTGATACATCAAGCAGAATAGCTTCCCCAAATGACTATGTAATTTCACTTATGCCATAACATATCACCATGTTGTAGATGCTGACTAGTTGGAATTTTGGAAGTCCTAAAAGGATTCTCATCATCTATGTGAGGCTTAAGCATGGATGAAGTATTATTGATCTTTTAAACACCATAGGTTTGCCAGCTTAACTAATAACCTAAAAGCTATAGGATAGCAGATCATGGTTGCACTCTAGGAAACTGAAATTGAACATCTTGAGATGTGGTTACTTATCCAAAAGAATTGACCTCCTTTTCACTACGAAAAATAAAACATTTTAACCTTTGGAAAGATAATGCTTCAGTAGACATTCTTCATCCCTAAATGTTAGTCTCTTCCAAGTTGCCATCAGAGAAAGCTTACAAAGAAATAGGTGCAGTTGGAATGGCAGCAGAGAAATAAATATATTTTAAAATCATTAAAAAGGAGAAGTGAATTGCCTGCTGGGAAAGAAAGGGAAGTAATCTGAAGCCTCCTTTTGTTGTTTGAGTTGCTTCCCATCATCATCAACTCTGAATTTTTTCAATAGTGCTTCAACTGCTTCATGGATCTAACACAGCAAATGATTTCATTATTTTCTTAAAGTTTAATTCCAAGAAAAATAAAAATAAAACACTTGGAGCAATCTCACTAGGCATTATCCTGAACTGAAAACTGTACAGCAGGCATCCTGAAAAATCCCATTAAACGGCCTCAAAATAATTGTGGCAGTATGCAATTTGAAAATTCTTCATGATTGTGAGTCAAATGGAAGAGATCACGGATGAACAAAACAGAAGGTCGTGAAGTTGAATTCCCCCTTAAGGCATGAAGACTTATGGTAGATGAAAAGCCAAGGTCAATTTAATACACAATAAAGAATAAAGTTCAAATGAGCTAAATATTTTTTGCAAAATTAGCCATTGAAACCCTTTATAATTCATACCTCGTGTAAATCTTTGGTGTATTTTTCCCACATTTCAAGCAACTGAGACAATGATGCTGCTGGAAGGTCCCTGGCACCAAGATAGCCATTATAAGCCAAGCTATATGCTAGCTGCTAACCACTAGGAAGATCAGCTAAAAAAATGTCTTAGTAGAAGATCAGCTAAAAAAATTCTATGTAGAAAACAGAATGGTGGTTGGTTCAACTAATTGAGGTTCTTTACGAGTAGAATTTAGATGCATTGCGATAACAAGCCAAGTTTGGTGGAATATCACATACCTAATCCTACATATAATTTGAGGGATTATTGCCCCTTTTGTTGTGTCAGATATTCTGTGGAGATTTATGTTATCACTTTGATCATGGGATAAAGCAGACCTCTGGCTCTTCATAGTTTCTTCTTGATGTCTATAACCTTTTGTCTTTGATGAAGAGGGATCAAGTGCCTCACAGTAAATGTCAAGAAGTTGCAAGTTGCAAAGCAATCCAACTTCATATAAGCACTGCAATGATAGATAATAGTCATTGGACTATCCCAGACAACCAAACCACATACACTGATGCCCTGATAATAGCCAATTCAAAGAATCAAGGCAATAGTACAATAATCAGCCAACAGGCCAGAGGCACAAAAATAAGAGCACCATAGCAGAAACACACTGACATCGATTATGTGAAGCCATCTTTTCATGGATCACCAAACTCAAAGAATTAAATTTCAGAGCTAAGAGCACAATACTAAGAGGAAAGCAAAAGTGAAAAATCTTGGAGAAAGTACAGCTTAAAAATTTTAAGCAGGAACAGGAATCACAACAAAAGCAAAGTTATGAAGAAAACTAGGAATGAGAAGGCAATGAAACCTACAACAAGATATTATGAGAGAAAAGCAAATGAGAAGTGAAGAAAAGAAAAAGAAAAAGAACAGGGAAAAAATGCACTTGCCCTACAGAGAAGTGATGGTGGAAGTAGGTTTCACTAATAGATAAAGCAACAGAAAAATTGTCCTTCCCCTATAAAATAAGTGTTTCCTGCCATCCTTTTCATTGCAGCAGCTAGCAACAAGCCTAATGGTTTATGAGACAAATGATACGATGTTGCAGAGCAACACCTTAATGCACTTCCACTCAAATCACAATTTTTAGTATCACCAGTTAATTGAAGAAGTATCCTATCAGTTTTAATGAATAAAGTCACCACACAGATGCTAATTCATTTCTAACTGAAAGAATTATCTTATGCAAGAAACCAAAAAAAATAACAACAAAGAAGGTATAACCGCATTTTTGATACTTACCATTACGACACTACTCCAATTATTCCATAATATTGTGAGCTCTGTTAATCGAATTGGTAGAATATCTCCAACCATTTGATTTGGATTACCTTTAGTTACAGATGCCCTGCAGCAACCATATTCGCATTTCAAAAGAATAGTCTTCCTTTTATATAGTTTTTTTGGACTCTAGAACTGCCACATGCATGATAAATGTTGTAATATAATTTCGTACTGCTTAAATGAAAGACAGTCCTAAGACAGTCCTGGGTGTCCTACCTTGAACAGGATGGAAGGCTGGAAGCATAATCTAGCATGTCCTGAGGCAATGCATTGCAAGCCCTATTCCAGAATTCCTGAACAACAGGAAAGGAATTAGGAGGAAACTGTGAAGGAGAAAAAAAAACGTAGGAATGTAGTCTCCAAATGTGACAGCACTTGGTGTGATCGAGGCACACAAGATGTTTGCCCAAGAGAATAAACGGCTCTCCCACTTGGAACTTATTGGAACACCTTTAAGTCATTAGCTTCAAATACAACTTATTTTCTTTTGTATGCTTAAGATTTTTTTGGAAAATTGAGGGAGTTAAACAAAACTCACCTGACAGTTTTCATCAGTTGCACCTTTGCATAGGAAACTCAATGGCTCCAAACAGAAGTGCTTGGCACATGCAATCTACAAAATTTAAGACTTAAATGTGGTCAATATGCAAGAAAATGTACTCATAGTCTCCAAGTTCTAACACAAGCAATGTACAACAGGATTCACCTTTAAAGCCCTCAAAAAGGAAGCTACAGTTGCATCATGCTTGAAGAAATAGTTTTTCAGAAACAGTATGACCTCATATCCCACATTAAATCCACAAAATGGATTTTCCAGAAGAAATTTAATAACAGCATCCATTCTCTGAATTGGAGATCCCATGGCAAACTTGCAAGGCTGTAAGTGCTGCAATGCAGTGGCTGGAAGCAGCTTACTTGGAGCATCATCTGTCGTTGCAACTCCCATTAGTAAAATAAGGGGAAGTTTACCCACGTACTCACTACGAAAGGACTGGGAAAAGTCAGTAACAAGCAAAAGGTAACCAACAAAAGACATATTTATATAAGAGCACAATAAAAGAAACAAAGATGCTGGAGAGAAAGGCTTTGATGAAGGCTGAACAAGGAAAGGTAACTTCACAGTCTTTAATGAAACAAAGTCAAGAAATGAGCACTAATGAAGCCACTCCAAGAAATTATATAGATGACAACAAATATTCCATAATCTGCATATGTGTTCCAGTTGAGTGAACAGATTTGAGAGGGATTACACTGAACCATGGTATGCACAAAGTAAAACCACAAGAAAATGCAAAAGAAAACTGCTAAAAGGAACAGCATGGAACAGATTGAATTGATAACAAAATGTGCATGCACGCAACCTTCACATTAAACAACATAAAGAAATGAGAAGGACATGAGCTACTTTAAGAAAATAATATGAATGCACATAAACATTCCTTGAACTGCAAAACAATGTCCTTCTACATGGCACACTTGATGAGGAATTAAATGTGGCATGTTGGTGACAATGTTTAATGCTGTAGCTTCTAAATAGTTGTAAACATAAAGGACGAACATAAAATAGAGCCAACAAGAAAGATAAGCGAACCCCAGTCAATGCATATCAATTAAGCAAAAGCACTTAGTATGCCCAATCTGCAATATAGTGCTACCCAGGGACTTTGAAGACGCCTAAAATTGGAAGCTTAAAGATTATATAATCACCTTAGCATTGTGATAAACTCAGCTAAAACAACACCAACACATTGTTCCATTTCTTCAATTATGACAACAATTGGGCGATCATAATTTGCTGGCTCTCCATACCATGAAGTTAAAATGGAGATATCAGCTACCTGCTTGTAATTGAAACAGAAGAGCGCATTATAACCAACAAATATGAGATAATTCACAAGAAGGACGCTCAAAATTCTTGAATAGAAGGTGAACTAGAATGCAACTCACGGTTGAAGTAACTGTAACCAACTGTCTTAGTAAACTTCGAATGCAGCCTCCTATCCCATTCTTAACGGAAAAATCAAGAGATGACAGATTTGCTACATGGCACTGTCGAGACTTTAAATGCTGACCAAGCTCCTTAAACGTCAGTAGGTCATCAACAAACTCAACATTCTCTGGCGATAATTTGATTGATCAAAATTACATCATAAAGTAAAAAGGCATAACGAAGCTACATACTGGGAGTAGCTAACCACTATAAGAAAATGTAGAAATGAAAAGACTATAAAAATTTCGCACAAAAAAGTTTACAGGAGACAATAAAACTCGTAAGTACTCACTGGTAAACACAAAGGCGGTGAACAATTGCCTACAGATGTTATTAGTCAAAACTGGAAACGGGCTTATCACTTCAGATAGACTGCAGCTAAAGGATGCTTTGATAGCAGCAAATGATTTATTCACCCAATCGTGTATCTCCTCAAAAAGGTTGGCGTTAATGCGTGTCAACACATCCTGCAATTAAGAAATATTTAGAAGTAGATATCCACGTCCAGGAACCAATCCGACCGTGATCAAAATCATTACCTTTAGTACCAGCGATCATTTTCAACAAATTTTTCTTAAAATGTTAAAAACACTAATTCAGGAACCTTTTCAGAATACGATGCAGATTTCACATTTTATCTCATTATCGCGGCCAGCCAACAATTCAACTTTCATAAACATACCATAAGGACTCCACAACCTTAGAGTGCAGGCAATCCGGATAAGAAGTTATTAAAGTAAAAAAAAGTCGACAAATTAATGGCTAAAACTGGAAATGCGTATTGGCTATACCCTAATGCCCGCCTCAATTTTCCCCCAAACAGATTCAAATGCTTCGAGCCTTAGTTCCTGGTAGAATGACGCATTGTCACCGTCCTCCGAAGCCTCTCGCCCGTTACATATCGGTGGCCACGCTATCTTCCGTCTGGTTTTCTTCGACTTCGAAGAACTCGTTCCCAACTTTCGGCCCTTATGGAGAACGAAGAATGGCTGCAATAGCAACAGAGAGAATCACCGACAGTTTAAACCCCCAAAAAAAAGAAACAGAACTCAAATGCATGCATAAATAGAGAATAACACACCACCAAAAGGATTTGATGGATAGCAAACAGATGGTTCTGAGAATTGACAAAAGGGAATTGCATTGTCAGGATTCTAGACTTCCGCTCAAAAAGATTTGGAAAGCAGAAAGACAAAATACAAAACAAAAATAATTATAGGCTTACCTGCAGGTCGTTTTCTGCATTTTCCGGGCCGTTTGAAGAACACGGGGAACCGCAGTCATCGGAGTCTGCCATGAGTGAGGGAAGGAGGGAGGGAACGTGTTGAAGGAGACAGGATCTTGGGAAAGCAGGGACGGGCAGGAACGGCTGGGGGCAGAACCGGGAAATTTATTTCGCCGGATGGCGGGAAATCTCGTCAAATGGATCGGGTACTGTGGGAGGAAACCTATCCAGGACCGAACTTCAAGGGACGGAGGACGGAACCCAGCCCATCTCGACCCAAACCTGCAAAGATCAGCCGAGCCCCGCGCCCACTCGAGCTCAAGTCTTCGTAAGAAAACTTGGGCCAAGCTTCTCCCAATTCAGCAACGGTCAAGTGTTTACAGATAATTTTGATAAAATAAATCAGAATAGATGGACTTTTTATTATTCAACATATATTTTTTTTATGCCCTTGCTGTACTTAAAACGAAATTTTATTTAAATCAGATCCGGTTCCCCATTTTATGAATGAAATTGATTTTATTTTACTCAAAATAAAACATATTTTATTTTTATTGGGTTTGGGTCTAAATTTCAGATCTAGGATCTGTTTTCAGGTACTGGTAAAGATATATGCTTTGTATCTATTTGGTTTTGGATTGAGATTTTCTTTTGTTTTATATTTGTGCCAAGTATTAGTAGATCCACGCTGAATTCATGTTTATTGGGTCGATATTTGGATGCGGTCTCACGCATGGAAAATGGATAGCTCCATATGCGTTAGGCGCGTTATATTATTTTTGTAGATCTACCTAGGTGTGAGATCCACATATTGTATCTAATATGCATGTTTCGTTATGTAAATCTTGTGGGATTTATTATTGCTTTATTCATATCCATCTTGTGATTGAATGCTACTTGTAGCTCTAATTTGGTTTTGGATCCAAACATTAAACTTGTATGTTTGACAATTCAATTTCTTTTGTCCAGATCTATTTTAGATCAGCTCTGGTAAATATGTTGGATCATATTATGTCCTAGATCCATTTATGGACGTGAATTGATCTATTGTTTATTCTAGAAACATGGGATATCACGGGATAAATTTATTTGAATTCAATATATGTGTAGATCTGATCCCACGTATTATTTGGATGCTTTCACATTCAATGATTTTGGTTTTGGTCCAAAAAAATGCGATTCTTCCGCGGGAAGGCAGGAAAGCAAAGGTGGTAATGAGATAGCGCGTCCATTCTTCACCAGGTGCGTGCTCACTCTGCTCCGAGAACGTCGAGTCGTCGACGACTACTGCTCATCGGAAGTGGACGTCTGAGGCGGCGTGGAAATGGAGATGATGCTGATCCCTTTCCTCGGCCAAGGTCACGTGTTCCCGTGCACCCAGCTTTGCCTTCAGCTCGCGGCCCATGGCGTCACCGTCACCATCGTCGTCCCCACGGAGTTCACCGATACCATCTCTGCCGCCTGTGACCATCCGCTAGTTCGTGTAGCCGGTCTCGACCTCCCTCCACACGAAGACGACCCCTCCCCTATGCACCTCTTCGTCAAAGCGCACCTCATGAATGAGCCCTTCTCCGAGTTCCTCGCCCGGAGAACGGCCCCCGATGCCCCCCTTCCTCCGCCCGTCTGCATCATCGTCGATGCTCTTGTCGGTTGGGCAATCGACATCAGCCGGCAGTACGCCATCCCCGCCGTTGGTCTCTACACCAATGGCACTTGCCCTTGCGCTCTCGACTACATTTCCCCTCGATTGTCGCCGGAAAAGATGAATCCGAACGAGATCGTGGCCATCCCTGGCGTCCCGGACACTCTCCGGCTCACGTATGGCGAGCTTGTCCACAAGCCTCCGCCCAGCCGTGGTCCGCGGCGGAACACCGGGGGAGGTGGTCCGCGTCACGGTGATCGTCGGCAACCGCCGTGGATCAACCAGATGGAAGGGGCAACCGTGATACTCTGCAACACGTGCGACGAGTTGGAGCGCCCTTTCATTGATCTCATAGCTAGGGAGACCGGAAAGAAGGCCTTCGGCGTAGGGCCGCTGCTGCCGCGCCAATTCTGGGAGTCAGCCGGATCGCCGCTCCGTGACGGCGCCGTCCGGTCCAAGAAGAACTCGAACGTCAGTGAAGAGGAGGTGGAGGCGTGGCTCAACTCCAAGCAGCCAGGTTCCGTCGTCTTCGTGTCTTTTGGCAGTGAGGTGAGCCCCACTACGTCTGAGCTAGCCGAACTGGCTGCGGGGCTCGAGGAATCGGGGCAGCCATTCATCTGGGTGATTCAAGCCAACGTGACAAGGGACCCAGCTCCGGTCGAAGCCTCGCCGGAGCTAGCGGCGAAGGATCCCTGGCTCGGCGTGGTGCCGGACGGTTTCGAGGAGCGGGTAGGGGAAAGAGGGCTCGTCATACGCGGCTGGGCTCCACAGCTTCTCATACTGAGCCACCCATCCACCGGCGGCTTCATCTCCCACTGCGGCTGGAATTCGACTCTGGAGTCGCTCGTCCGCGGGGTTCCCATCCTCGCGTGGCCCATCCGGGGAGACCAGCACATGAACGCCATCGTGGTGGCGAACCACCTGGGGGTGGGCGTGAAGGTCCGGGACGCCGGTGGGCGGGACGTGAGGAAGGAAGACGTGGTGAGAGGGGTGGCGAAACTCATGAGCGACTCGGACATCAGGAACCGGGCCGCCCAAATTAAGGCCATTTTTTTGTCTGGGTTCCCCGCTAGCTCTTCCGCATCGCTAGATGCCTTTATCCGTCTTTTTGGGCAACAATAGCGCACAGTCTTCCTGTTGTCCACTCATTAAGAATAACAGATAAGGGCATATCTCTATGAAAGCAGGTCTTGCTGGGCAATAATACAAAAGTAAGCGGTCACTTTTTCGAGTTATTTTCTGGTTGATATTATATATATATATATATATTCCGCAAATGTAAAACAATTCCCTTTGAACAGAAGTTAACTCTTGATTAAATGTTTGTTGTTGAACATCTAATCAAAAGATAAAGAGAACTGTTCCAATCTTATGTTGTTAGGACATATTTTTATGCTTTAAAGCATATTAATATAATATATACCAGCCTTGTTAGGGCGAAGGATAAATTAATTTTTCAGATAAAAAATTTATCCGATTTCTTTGAAAAAAGAACTTATTATTATTTATTACATAAAAAATTTATCCGAATTCTTTTGAAAAAAGAACTTACTATTATTTATTACATACAAAAATTTATCCTATCACTCAGAGCGAGTAATTCCCTTCGACCACACTCGTCAGCCCTTCAGCATCTTTGGCCCTCCACCACTTGATGATCGGCGGCCATTAGCGGAGCCCTGCTGGAGACGTCATGGGTAACAGTCCGGACGAGTCTCGCCGTTCCGAAAGCGACCGAGGCGAGGCATCAATGGTGGCCTGAGATGACGCCAAAAGAGCCGAGCCATTGACGGTGGACCATTTCCTTATTTTTGTCCCAACAGACGAGGGGCAAAAGCAATTCCGAACTTCCAGCGAGAGAGAGGGATGGGCAGCGGCATGGAGATGATAGTGATCCCGTTTCACGGCCAAGGGCACGTCTTCCCCTGCGCGCAGCTCTCCCTTCAGCTCGCCACCCGCGGCATCCTCGTCACCGTCGCGTCCCCATCCGAGCTCTCTTCCTCCATCTCGGCCGCGTGTGACCACCCTCTTGTCCGCATAGTGCTTCTCAGTCTCCCCCCCAACCCACCGGATGCCCCGCGCCATCAAACCCTGTTCCGCTCGCGCCTCATGGCCGAGCCCTTTGCAGAACTCCTCTCCCAGAGGGCCGGCCCCGACCCATCTGGCCCACCTCGGCCCGCCTGCGTTATCTTCGACGCCCACTGCGGCTGGGCCGTCGAGGTCTGCGAGCGGTACTCAATACCCACAGCCGCTTTCTTCACCAACGGCACTTGCGCTTGCACACTGGAGTACATCGGCTACCACTCGCCGCTGGAGACGATGAACCCCGACGATCCCGTCCACTTCGACGGCCTGCCGGAATCCCTCCAGATAACGTACGCCGATCTGTCTAACCAGCGGCCTTCGATCGTCGGAACCGGTGGTCCCAGATCTCGGGGCCTTCCTCCATGGATGCCGGAGGTAGATGGAGCGACGGTGTTCCTCTTCAACAGCTGCGACGAGCTGGAGGGTCCCTTCATCGACTGCATGGCCAGGGAGGCCCGGAAGAAGGCCTTCGGGATTGGCCCGCTCCTGCCGCCCCAAATCTGGGAAACAGCTGGCGCTCCTCTCCGCGACGGCGCGGTCAGAGCCAGGAAGAGCTCCAGCATCAGCGAGGAGGAAGTGGAGACATGGCTCGACCGCAAGGCCCCCCACTCCGTCATCTTCGTGTCCTTCGGCAGCGAGGTGAGCCCCAGTGCGTCGGAGCTCGCCGCGCTAGCCGCAGGGCTGGAGGAGTCACGACACCCGTTCATCTGGGTGATCCAAGAGCGGGTACAAATGGCTTCGGCCGGGGCCACCGCCGGCCGGCCGGAGCCCACAAAGGATCCCTGGCTTGGCGTGGTGCCGGAGGGCTTCGAGAAGCGGGTGGGGGAAAGAGGGCTCGTTATACGCGGCTGGGCTCCGCAGCTGCTGATACTGAGCCACCGGTCCACCGGCGGGTTCGTGTCCCACTGCGGATGGAACTCGACTCTCGAGTCACTCGCCTGCGGGGTGCCCATCCTCGCGTGGCCAGTCCGCGGCGACCAGAACCAGAACGCCATCCTGGTGGTGAACCACCTGAGGGTAGCCGTCAAGGTCCGCCCAGGGCGCGGCAGGGAGATGAGCAATGAGGACGTGGTGAAGGGAGTGGATCAACTGATAAGCGACGCCGAGGTCAGAAATCGGGCGGCCCAAATCAAGGCCATCTTCTCCTCCGGGCTGCCTGCTAGCTCATCTTCCGCACTTGATGCCTTCATCCATCTCTTCGTTGCAGAAAAGCCATAAAGAACTTCTCCGCTCTGCAACTTCAGTTTTCAGCCCCAATTCCTACCAAATAAACTTGATCCCTTTAACAGCTCGAGAATGGTGGTGAGTTTGTAGATTCTTCTGTAGTTGTTCTTCTTAATTCCAACTCAGTCCGGGTAAAAATTAGTGTGTTCAGATCAGGCACTGCACTCCACTGCACTTTTGGATTGCGTGGTTGTAGCGATCTGCCATTTGAATGGTGCTTGTGATGATAAAACCCTTCTGTTCTTGTAAAGTGTAATGCATTGGCAAATCAAGTGTCTGACTGAAGTCTGCGCATCATCTGGATCAACCCTCCGCCTGAAATCTATGCATTGGGACGCCGTTAAAAGAAGATCTATCCACAAAGAAGCAGAGCCTTCGTTCAAGCCTGTATCTATTTCTGTTCAATTTTCATGTAAATGATCCAAACGTCAGCATGTTTTCTAAGAACAAGGATAAGTTTATTCAGTAACATCACCGAACCGAGCCTATCTGGGTTTAATCAGGTTAATACAGTTCCTCGGTTAACTCGGGCACAGCTTGTTGGTCCAACTCGAACCTAAAGATCGGAACTGAGCCTAGTTCATATAAGTTCCTGGTTTAGTTGGGATCGAGTTTAAACAAGCTGAACTGGACACGAGCCTTCACACATGGGCTTTGCACACCCTTATAACGATGGGAGCATTATGTAGTATTACTACTAAACCTGCCCACTAAGTAAACTTAATAATTCAATTAGCTTGGCTATTTTTTTGCAAGGAGCCTAAGTTAACCTTATGATCATAAAATAAAACAAACGAGATTGGAGATATATGTTTCTTTGAATAAGATGTACGTGTTCAATGAATATGCCCCAAAATTCTGTTAGATTCATGAAACTATTGAACAAGTACCTCATAAAGGGGTAGATTCATTACCATTAGATATTGTTCCTAATACCAAACGGCTGTTTGCAAAAGTGATGATGTCCTAACAATTGTGGTCTCCAAATGTAAGGTCCAACCGTAGGATGTGATGTACATATTCAATATCTAGGCATGACCAATAAAGTGGAGATTGATGCATAATACTCCTATTTGGATCAAACTCTTTCACAAGAATTTAAATTTCAAATAAACTCCAATCTATAATGCATAAATTAACCTATTATATGCCAACGAGTTGGTTATAAATGAAGTAAAAAAAAAAAAAAATCATATCTGAGTTTTAAATTGAAGAGGGCAAAAAGGCCACTTTTATTGTAAAAACTACAAGAGTTTATGTAGTTTTGGCAGGTTTTTCTTTTCAGTAACACATTTTTCACACTTACCAAAGAAAGGCTTACCTTAAGTAGGTGGGCTCTTGTAGTCAGAGCTTTGCCAGTTTGAGCTCGGCTTGAACTCGAGTTATGCTCCTTATAGCAGCTCGAGCTAAACTTGACTACATAAAATTGATCTTGAACTCGACTCGTTTAACTCATTTAACTCGTTTAGTGTTATCTCGTGTAAGCATTAGCTCGTTTAACTTGTGTAAGCATTTAACTCGTGTAACTTGTGAAAATTTGTTTTTGCCCTATAAGTTAAAACCTATGATTTGGTGAATCACTTTTAGCAATATTATATAGAGTGCAGGTTTGAAAGTCGACTCAAGTATAAACGAGTCAAGTTCCTGTGACTCGAACTCGACTCGTTTATAGTTTCAAGTATCTTTGTAAGTTTGAGCTCAGCTTGTTTATAAACGAGTTGAGCACAAGTTGAGTTTTTTTGAGTGAGTTTGAGTCGAGCCCGAGTTGGCTCGACTCATTGCGCTGCCCTAGTTTCTAGTCAAGATATACTTGGGACGGAGTCTTATGTAAGTTGTAACAGACTAAATTAGATCGATCGAATGAAATTCGATCCAATAATACCTAACACATAAATAAATAAATAAGTAAATGTATATACACACACGTCTTCACAATAGCAGTTACGTTAGCATGTAAATTGAATAAATTGCAGCACTCGCAACATGCATTGAATAAAGGAGAAACTAGAAGCTTGTAGCAACGGAACGAAAGGTCATGAGGAGGTTGGTATAGTATTTTTGTATCATATTCAACGTGGTAATGAAAACTCCTCTGACAAGGTGTTGGAGGGATCCACAAGACCCACTAAGTCGCAAAGAAATGAACAAAGTAGCAAGCCCGCAAAACAGGAGAAAGGGACATGAAACACAGGGACAAAATTTAGATCCTTTAATGGTTTTAATATTTTAAATAAAAATATAAACTTCTTAATACATTACTTCTATGAAGACTAATTTAACATAAAACGTCTTGCATTTGAGAAAATATTAACTCTTCACCATCAAAGTTTTCATGTTATAGAAGCTGTTCAGGCTTTGATTATTATAAAAACATTAACAAATATAAAAAAAATGATTAATTTAACAAGCCTTAAGTCCATAAAGTTAAATTGTAAAACGCTCCAATCACAGTTCTTGGCTGCTATGTATGTAACTCCACCACCTAAATTTCCCCCGCGAACAAACTGTCAACCCATTTTCCACGGAGTTCGCTTAACCAGCAAGCTATCTCCTCACCCCACCTCCCTTTATTACTTCCATCGTTGATCAGTAATCACTCACACTTCACGAGAGAGAGAGAGAGAGAGAAGAAGAAGGTTGTAGACGCAGAGAGAGAGAGAGATGACGAGCAGCGGCGTGGAGATGATGCTTGTGCCGTTTCACGGCCAAGGCCACATCTTCCCTTGCACGCAGCTCTCCCTTCAGCTGGCTGCCCGAGGCGTCACGGTCACCGTCGTCGTGCCTTCGGAGGTTGCCCCTTCCATCTCCGCCGCCTGCAACCACCCGCTCGTCCGGATCGCTGAGCTCCCTTTGCCTCCCAACCCACCGGGTGCCCCGCCCCAGCACCAGTTCCTGCGCTCCCGTCTCATGGTGGAGCCCTTTGCGGAGCTCATCGCCCGGAGGGCCGCCCCCGGCTCCTCCGACCCTCCTCCGCCCATCTGCGTCGTGATCGATGCCCTCGTCGGCTGGGCCGTCGAGATATGCCAGCGGCACGGCCTCCCGTCCGCCGTTTTCTTTACCAATGGCACCGCTGCATGTGCCTTGGAGTATATCGGCTACCACTTGCCGTTGGACGACTTGAACCCCGACGAGCCCGTCTCGATCGAGGGCCTGCCGGATTCCCTCGGCCTGACCTACGCCGATCTGATCCACAAGCCTCCAGGTTCCCAAATGCCACCTCCGATGGCCTTACCGGGCTTTAATCCTCCGCCTTTCTTCCCTGGAGGTGGCCCGCCGGGAGGTCGCCGGTTTCCCCCGTGGGTGCCGGAAGTAGAAAGTGCGGCTGTGTTCCTCTTCAACACTTGCGACGAGCTGGAGCGCCCGTTCATCGAATGCATCGCCAGGGAGGCCAAGAAGAAGGCCTTCGGCGTGGGGCCTCTCCTGCCGCCTCAGTTGTGGGAATCGGCCGGCGCTCCTCTCCGCGATGGGGCGGTCCGAGCCAAGAAAAGCTCAGGCATCAGCGAGGAGGAGGTCGAGGCGTGGCTCGCCTCCAAACGCCGGGGCTCAGTCGTGTTCGTGTCCTTCGGAAGCGAGGTGAGCCCCAGCGTCCCGGAGCTCGCCAATCTGGCCGCGGGTCTTGAGGAGTCCGGACAACCCTTCATCTGGGTAATTCAACCCAATGCGAGAAGAGCCGGATCTCCGTTCGGCGCACCGCCGGAGGACCCTTGGTCCGGCGTGGTGCCGGAGGGCTTCGAAAAGCGGGTGGAAGGGAGGGGGCTGGTGGTACGTGGCTGGGCTCCTCAGCTTCTGATTCTCAGCCACCCCTCCACTGGCGGCTTCATCTCCCACTGTGGGTGGAACTCGACTTTGGAGGCGCTCGTCCAGGGGGTGCCCATCCTCGGGTGGCCCATCCGGGGAGACCAGCACCAGACGGCCATCCTGGTGGCGAACTACCTGAGGGTGGGTTTCAAGATCAGGTCCGCCAGAGGGCGGGAGGTGAGCAAGGAGGACGTGGTGAAGGGGTTGGAGAAGCTGATGGGCAACGCAGAGGTCAAGAAGCGCGCTTCTGAAATCAAGTCTATCTTCTCATCGGGATTCCCTGCGAGCTCCTCGGCTTCGCTCGATGCCTTCGTCCATCTTTTCCGGCGGGAGTAGCCTATTTTCCAGTCGCTGTTTCGTGCAAAATCTTTCTGTATGGTATACTTTTAGTTGAAGGGAATGGGGAAGAGGCTTGTCTTTTTCTGTACTGTTAACTTGTCTCGAACCTCATTGGTTATATGTTTCGGATTTTTAAATACCATCTTCATCTACCTAATTTGAAGAAATAAGAAAACGATCAAAAGAGGAAGATTTCTTGACGAAGCTTACTGCTCCACAACCTGCGTTCTTGCAAGTCCAAGATTCGACAGTGAAAGAAGTTAGAACCCGTCCACATGCAAATGTCACGTCTTCAGCAGGTGCAATCCTAATTTAGTTTTCAAAAACTTCAATCTGAAGTCCAATCCCATGTTCGAATTTAATTAGGTGTGATCTGATTAAGTCTTATGACTCAGTGAAGTATGAATCCAAGTGTGATAGTGCCCAGAGCAGTGCAGGAAAAGAAGATAATAGGCTACATGTAGTTGAGTTTTTTGTCCCCGGGCCTACCAAACACCGACTCTAGTGAATCTGTTGTTTGTTCATTTACTGCTACTGCAAGCTATCGTTGTTCATTTACCGCTACTGCAAGCTTAGGTTTATGCCAGAAAAAAATTCTCGTAAAGAACTGTTCATGGCTACTGCCCACCGGCCCACTGCGCCAACCATATGGATCTAAGTATCTATAAGAAAGTTTGGAACAAATAGCTCTTGAATGCTTCCTTGGTTCTGCGTCAAACAAGAAATGAAGAAGATAGAGCTTTTATTAGATTTAAGTTATTATTATTTAAATTTAAAAGATCAAAGTTGACCGATTCACGGGGACCGATACTCACATCCGAGCCTAACTCTTCGATCGAATTACGAAACTGTGCACTCCCAAAACCAATATTGACAACGTTGGGTTACGACGTACGCTATTTTGGAGGAAAAACCAAGCCTCTTTTCTATCTTGTTGAGTGAAGAAGGGTGACCTTCGGAAAAGAATATAGGAGGACCTCTTATATAGGATCTTCCAAGATCCTCTCTTTCAGCAAGGCAGGAAAAATTACGCGTTTGTCATTTGGCTAGGTATTGGTTGAAAATTTCTTCCTCCTGTGGGAGCTCTCCTGTGGCTTCAGCAAGAGAGAGGGAAAAGTAACATGGGTCAGGTGCTAGCTTGTATTCAAGACAAACTCCATGGTATCTCTCTCTCTCTCTCTCTCTCTCTCTCTCTGTTGTTTATGATTACATGATAGATTTCTAGGAGGTAACTGGTAAGTGCCTTTATTTCACTTATCCGATTCGCCGGTGTTATTCCTTCTTCTTTCTGTCTGAGTTTTGAGGTTGTGCTAATCTTGCGGCGGGTCAATTACTCGTTTGGAGCTATCGACCATTCAACGGGTTATCTCCTTCAACTTTGGGCTCTTTTTGGCTTCAAGAGATTTCTTATTGGGTCGAAAATATAGAGAGATCGGGAACATCCAGTTCGGAAGGTTGGAAGAGGGGTCTTGGTTTTTCCTAAAAATTCGACCGGCAAAGGTGGAGAGGCTCACTTTGTGGAAGTGCAGGAATGCTAACCATATACGAGGGGAGAAGTGGCAACGCATCGTTAAGGAATAAAAGGAAACATTAACTTATTGCCAGTCTCGCCAAGAGCTATTGTATTCATAAAAGCTTCGGATAGTGTTTAATATTGGCCAATGGCCACCACTGATTCATGAAAACTGTGTGGTGCAAAGGTATTAGCTGCTAAGAGCAAAATTAGATACCTTGTCGTCCCGTGCTAACTCATAGTGAGGCAAGGGCCCTCTTTTTCTTGTTTGTTGGAGATAAATACCATACTAAGCATTTGATTAAACTCCTGTTACGTGGGCTTTCCATAGCTTATGTGATTGATATGATGGAAATGCAAAATTTACAGCTTAGGCAATTTACATCCACATTTTAGCCTCAACGCTAACTAAACCAAAGAAGAAAAAAAAAGGTGGATTACGCAATTACGTCGCGGTCAATTCTCAGAGAAGCATCAATTAATTAGAGGAATAATGAAAAAGACATATACTTAAAGACAAGATTACTCGTTCTGAAATGCATTGAACTTCATAGTTCTGTAGTTTAGCATGACAAATCCTCAGCATCTGTATTTTTCATACATTCCAAGTATGCATTTGATGCTGACACTTTCATATATGAACATGATGACAATCAATCATCTGCAATGTATTATTACCTGCCACTAAACTTTAGCTGCACTGCCACCTAAGGTTGTATAGTTTTTTTTAGAAAGGCATGTAGAAATATGTGGTGTTGTTTTTCCAATTATACATGTTATGATGTGTAAATGGATTTATTTTACTCGTATGGATGTGGGTTTGTGCTTCTCATTCTTTCCTTTTCTAATTTCTTGCCTATTTCAGTTCCAATTGAGGGCATTCTGGTATTAGCGGTTAGGATATCCAGTGGCTAGCAATACAAGCCTTCTGGAGATGAGTCTAGCATTAGCGACTTCCTTTGAGCGATTGATTGCCCTTGTTAGTACCAAAATATTGTGACTTCGGCTTTTCGAGTTAACGATCTTGTGCTTCTGCCCCATTCCATGCAATACTCATTCTGTAGGATTCGGTGGCAGATCTAACATGTATTAAAAATATTTTCAAGAGATGCAGATTCCTTATTTTTACTCTGGTTCAGGATATGTTTTCATGTCTAGGTAGCTCTCAGCGGTTGCAGTGTTTCGTGAGAAATCTTGCTTTTCTAATCTGTTGCATATTTTCCAACATACACACATAGACACACAGGGAAACATAGCTATGCATGTGCTGATACATCCATACACCGGAAAATACATGCAGACGTATGATCATCCTATTTGATGTAATCTTGTGACTGTTTAACTATGTCTTAGAGTTTTGCATGGAATATGTTTCTCTCTGTGCACCTTATTACTTATTTTCTTCATTAAACAGGAAAAGAATGGCGGCATCAACAATTAAGAAAGATCACAGATAGAGTCTTTGATCGTGTTAAGACTGATGCAGGAAGGGAACATTTGACATTTGAAGAACTTTACATTGCAGTTCTATTTGTGTACAAGTAAAAACCACTTCATTGTTATTATTATGCTGTCTAGTGTCAAGCATCTTTTGCCAACTGTATTAACTGCTCTTGCTTTCTCTTTTCCCTATAGTGATGTCAACAAGCACATACCTGGTCCTCATATTGACCCTCCACCAAAAGAAAAAGTTAAAACAATGATGGAGGTGAGTTTTTTTGTCTGTTCTTGCCTAACCAATTCTAAAAATTTTGTCTGTTAGTGAACTTATATAGTTGGAGTTAAGAGTCTTCTATCAAAGTTCCCAAATCCTCTCATTTTACAGATTGTATAGGAGCAATAGGAAGTTTTCTATTTCTTCTTTAAGAAAGTCCAGTTTTTTTTGTTATATATAATGCTTAACGTTCTAGAACAATGAAGCAGGTTCAACAGTATTTTAATTGGGAATCTGCTTTTCCTATTAAGAATGAAAATTGTGATGCAGGTTGCATTGAGTATTTGAGATGAACCTGCCCTGTTGACTGTCCCACATTCTTGGTTTGCACACTTATTAATTCATCACCACTTGTTAATTTTGGGATGACTGCTTCCTTACTATTATTTGCAGCTTTGTCTTGAGGTCTCATTTTGTATTTAAAGTGATCTGTAGATGCTGCATGTAAGGTAAAGGATATGCCTTTTGCATTATGAAGTGACTGGAATGTTAGATTTTGATATTAAAAAATAATAATGAACAAAAAGCTACAGGGTAAGACTTATTGAAATATGTACAAATTTAGGAATCGCGAAGAAAAATTAAAGTTAAAAGTATTTAAGAACTAAGTAAGAGAATTAGCTGGTTAGAAGTCAGTCAGTCACGTTATACCTGGGGCCTTTAAATAATTTCTGCATATATTTTTGAGCGGGGCAAGGATAATGTCTTCTACTGTAAAAGAAAACAGTGATAAATGAAGACGTGCATGATACAGAATTGATGTTCAGTTGATGCAGAACTGATGTTCAGTTGATGTCCTCCTGAATTCACTGCTAGATTCATCCTTACATTAAATGAATTTGAAAGCATACTCCTAATTCATGCTGCATAATCATGAATCTGATGGTAAGACGACAAGATTATTATGTCCTTGCATAATCTGAATTATGCGGCGTGGGCTTCTGAGAGGTAGAGACCACCGTAAAGTATAATCAGAGTCATATGGAAAAAGGATGGTGATGCAGATGCCATGGAAAGTAACCTGGATTACGTCTATCACCTGATGGGATATAGAACATTTGCTATGTGATTTCATACCAAAATTGGTCTGACATCATCCCCACACACATGCTGTGTAAGTATGGATGCAATTGCAGTGTCAAGACGAGATCGTGTATCTCTCTCAGCTGAATTGTGGGATGATAAGAGCTCACTGACTATTGGAACTAACACATGGGCTTCTGGAAGCCATGAAAGTCATACTGTGCCTCGGTGCTGCCTACTCCTGGCAAGCCTTTTTTAGTATATTTAATCATTATTGCAATTTGAGTATGGAATGCATGGATATAGTAAATTGGAGGAACATTTTTCTGTTTAAATGCAGGTTTGTGATTTTAATCTTGATGGTGTACTGGACCGTGAAGAGTTCTATCAATTTATTAAGAAGCTGACTGCAGACACATTAGACATCGTCAGCCGGAACTTAATCATTGCTTTGGTTTTAGCTCCAACAGTGGCGATTCTTACTAAAAGAGCTACAGAAGGAGTACCTGGTGTTGGGAAGGTAGTGCAGAAACTCCCAAATTCAGTCTATGCATCCCTCATTGCTCTTAGCGTTCTGCTACTTGAGAATGTTGCTGAGGCCAGCACATAAGCAGCTCTAGTAATTTCTCTTCAATTTTTAATCATATTTCAACATTTCTTCTGTTTGCTGTATTTCCTAGTTTGCAACTCTTTCACTTCATTGGGTGACTTGTGAACACCTTTTACTAGTTAATGCTGTTATTTTTATTAGAGAGAGAGAGATTTTCATCATGGACCTTCTCAAATATAAAACCAGCCTAAGTGGTTTAGGTCTGTACGCCTCATTCAGATTCTCGGGCACGTTCTACACTCCTAGCATGAAATTCCATTTGTCTTTATCTGATACCATGATACCATCGTATCATAACAAGGACGCCATGGAAAGTGGAATTTTATGCTTTCTCGTCATTGCTCTTGGCGTTGTCTCTTACTTTCTTAAGTGATTATGTGTTCATGTGATAAAATTTTATTTGCCCAGGAAAAGCCAAATCTCATTTTGTACATAAAAATCAGCAAAAAGTTGGTTTTCCAGTCGCCTATAAGGCCCTCGTATGTCTGGTTAAGCGGGTTGGCTTAGAATATCTCAAATGGGAAGAGACTAGGATTTGAATCATTTAAAGCGACTATTCTATTAATATAGATTAATGTGGTGATTTCGGATCATCAAAAGAGCACTAATTTGAAAATGTCTCTTTTTTCGAACGGGAGAGCTTGTTAAAGGCTGGTGCATGGTACATGAGATTAGGTAAAGGGCACATGTTTATAACCAAAAATGTCAATGTCGGATGATTCTTTATCATGCCTTAAAATTTAAGGTCTTGGCGCAACTGGATGGCAAGGCGGTTCACAGTTCTAATTCACTAGTTGCTATCAGGCTTTAAGTTTGTAACTTACCTGGGTTGCAAAAAATGAGAACACAAAATCTGAGACTTGGAGGTATACAGGTATGGCTTTGGGGTTTGTTGCAGAAGAGAGCTTCCCCTAACCCTAAGTAAACTTAAAAAAAAGGGTCCTCAATATTGTCGAACCCATGCATGGCTTCTTAATGTGCCTTAACAATTCTTCTAATTAAATTAAAGTCATATTTTGTTATCGATTCCATCTTATATTAGGTAGTAACAAAATGACCCAATATATATATATATATATATATATATATATATATATATATATATATATATATATATATATATATATATATATAATGTAAAGGGCACTCAAAATTACAAGTTACATTAAGAAATACATGCAATATTCAAGTAAAGTCAACCAACCTTTCCTATATTTAAATAGCCGATGAGTTGACAAACCTGGCACCCTCCTCGTATAACGGTGCATGGTTCAGGCTTGGGTGCACGAGCTAGATTTAGGACTGGATCTAGTCAGACGTGCCATAACTGGTTTTGTTTGTAGATAAGATTAAAGTGAGTTCATATTCAGTAAAATAATCAAGATTCGTTCATATTTGCATTATTAAGTTATGTATCTGGTATCTGAATAAATCTCTTGCTTCTCTTATTTCATAATAAACAGATCTTAGGTGAGTCGGACACTTATTTGATCTACTGGATCGAGTCGTATTGACCTCTCGACACATCCATTTTGGTTGGAGTTCGCAGGAAGTTGCCATGTGAAAAAGCGATGGTGGGAGCGAAGAAAAAACGTGGCCGTTTGAATTGGAAGAGTCTGAGGTGAAAAGGATAAAGGCTTAAGGCTGCAGCAGATTATAGGAAGTGTAGAAAATCTTCTCTCCGTCATCATGATTTTATATCTTCCCTCACCCGGATGCCAGATGGGATTGGGGTGATGATTTGAAAGGAGAATTTTTTTCCTTTTCCCAGAGAGAGAGAGAGAGAGAGAGAGAGAGAGAGAGAGAGATCTGCAATGATTTGAGTGTGGAGGACTCAAGGGGGCCGTAGCGGAAACGCCATCATTCGGTTGAGCTCTTTGCAGATCCATGCAAAAAAGCAGCAGAGCTTGTGTTCCTCGTATCGAGGTACTCTACTTTGACCGCCTCCAGTTTCCTCACTTCATTTTCCTCGTGAAAATTTGGGGACCCTTTCGTTCTTTCCGGTTGTACTTGTGTTCACTCGAAAAAACGTTTTGAGAGAAAGAGAGAGAGAAATCTAAACTTGGTTCTTAACAGCTGTCTTCTTTCTGTCAATTTTGATTGATCTTGGTCTACCAACTCTCCCTCTCACTGTTTATTCGCTGGGTTGGACCTTATATTTCGGTTTTCCCTGCTTTGGACCTTATGTTCTGGTTAATACTCTTGCTGCTTTGCTCTCCTTGATTTGCTCGAGATTTGCTCTCCTTGATTTGCTCGAGATGTTTAGGGTGTAGAAATCTAGACTCTGTTTTAGCTCTAGATCGTGTTCTTTCCTTCTGAGTAATAATTTCTGGACTTACTACTTAAATCAAGAACTGATATTAGTCTCAGTTTATGTGATTTGCTGCTAAATTAAATACCCCAACATCTCCTGGATTTTCTAGATGGGTCGCTGCAGTTCCATTATTTAACTTCTCTCAGTAAGGTGACGGTTCCTTTGTTGGGTCATCGAACCCTTTGTATTCTTCACTGACTATTCTGTGAACGAATCCGTGATGGGGGTTTATTATTCTTAATTGAAAACCCATTCAAGGAAGTATTGCTGAAACTTGGGGAGAAGGATAAGAAGAAATCCCCTACTGTCGCTCCTTTTTCAATTCGAATGTTCCCACGATGTGGACTAGTACATAGGTTTTCTCGTAGAACCTGCTTTCTGTGCCCTGTTGTCATTCTTGTTTCATGGATAACATCTGTGTGTGTGTTGGGGTTGGGGGGGGGGGGGGGCGTAGGCTCCCACAGCAAATGTCTAATAAGATGTCGGCAGTGGGTACCCCAACAGGCCCAGAAAACATGGGGAATCCCAGGCAATTCATTGTTCTTCATTAGCCTATTAAAAAAAATTCCAGTTTTTGGGAGCTGGGGGTTCCCAAAGGCATTTACCTCCAAAAACGGCTTGTTTATTTTTCAGAAAGAAGTGACTTGGAGTTGTCATCGAGTTAGGGGGCTTCAAAAGTTCATTTGAAGGTCTTTCCTGTATTAAGGTAGAAGATGGTGTACGGGTTTATATCAACTGATGGCAGACGAAATTCAGGAGTAACTCTTTCTCTGCACTTAAAAGGTAAGGGATGGTGGGGCTCATTGAACAGAGCCTCACCATGCCTATAGTTTCATTGTTCGATTGAAGTGAGAAAAGATTAGAAAGAACAAGGCCATTTTCTCGTCCTTCCTGGAGAAAATGAGGAAACCAGAAATTCTTTTGAAAAGATACTCATGATCGCTTCTGCAGGTCGAAAATGCAAATTTTCAGAATTATAGGCCTCACTAGTCACACGAGTTTGGGTCATATTTGCAAAGGTTATGAGCCACCTATTTCGATGTATGGATCTGCTTGTCCAAGAGGCAAACTTCAATTTGCAAAAGCTGGTCAAACTACAAGTTTTTCAACCAAGCCTGCGCACGGAACCTAAACTTCCTGTATTGCAATCTAATCTCGGTCCCCAGACCTCTATTATCAAAAGCTGAGAGTGGTGAGAAGGTAAGATTTCTTTTGTTCTCTCAGATTTGAACTACGATCGTCAATATTCTTTCACAGACCACTTTTGCGGTTAGAACTAGCAATGCTTAAAACATAACAAAAATAATTCAACATCGTTGGCTGACTCACTTTTATTGCAGAAACATGACCTCTGAAAGGTGGAAAACGTTCCATATGTCGCCATTTTGGTATGTACTTCCAATAAGTTTTCCAAGCTTAAGCTGGGGAAATGCATTAAGTACGAATACTTTTCATCAGGTGCTAACACGTATGGAGCAATTTGGTCTCCGGGATGCATAGTATTAGTTTTTACCGTAAATCTGGATTGCTGATGCGGCTGGCCCGGCTGGGCCTTCCATTTTTTTTAATGCCATTGAATTGATTCTCCACTTATTATCAGATAGCTGTTCACTTTTCTACTTTGAATGGTATTGAGTTTAGACTAATTGAGAATCTTCATTCATGGTGAAGAAGAAGGAAAACAATGGGTTCTTTCAAAGGACACGCGCTGCCTGGCACGCTTTTTCTCATAATTGGTGTTTGGCACATGTGGAGTACTATCATGAGATATGTGTCAAACCCTAAATCTTTTAGGGTGAGGATGTGGAATCCAGTCCCTGGCTTCGATGGCAAGTTGAAGTACTTCGAACTTTATGTTATTGCTGTGGGCTCATTTATCGACATGTGCATAGAGTTCCTTTACTCTACCCACTTGAAAATCATCGTCAATGGAGTACTCAATCCTTCACATATGAATGATTTTGAGCATGCTGGGATGCTCCTCATGTTCTTTCTACTTGGACTTGTGGCCATCTTCAGCGAGACAACAAGGTATGCTGCCTCTATCTGGACAAGCTCCATATGCATGTCAATTCTTGTGCTACGGTCTTCACCTATATGTCTTTTCACTATGGACTCACGAATGCTTTGGTATGTATTTTTGAGGACATAGATACTCCATTCTGTGCCATGCTCTGTTTAAAAATTTTGTAACATCAATTCTGTGGTTTATAAGTCCAATATTGCTTCAAAAGTTCTAAACCCACATGTAACTGAATGAAGCAAACTGTTCTATTAAATATTCATTCCTATCTTATATATGCCTCGCTTTAAGAATTTGTCATTTTTGTGTTCCTCTTGAGAGCATTGGGCGAGTAGTATTTGGTCTTCTATTGGCTGCAACCAGAAATTGCACAGGAACAACTCTCGTGGCTTCTAGGATGATGAGTTTGGGCCTTCACGTATTTCCACAATAGCGATGCCGTTCTTTGGCCGTTTTTACTAAGTATGTTCTTGTCCTCTGTGTTTTCTTTGAGCCTTGACGATTCAGTTGAAGGTAAAGGTTGTCAGTTGTCGGGGATGCTGCAAACTTAAATGGATTTTGATGAGGAGTGTTTCATTTAAGTCTTATATGTCAGCCGAACTAAAAGATGACAGTAGAGCTGATCGACAAGCCGTGCTATGAGTCTTCTTTAGACACCATTATGGTGGTCAGTAAGAAATTGCATGTCTGACGGCATGGAGAAATCAAGAGAATACAGAACTGAAACAACTTGATACGTAGGCAGATTTACAAGTCAAATGATGACAGGAACAAAAAGGGCAAGATGACTATCATCCAGTACATCTTTATGAACACACAGGATGATTAACTGCTGAGGTGGGTCTGGAACTAATAGAGCAAATGGATCCAATAAAAAACTTAAAAAATGACTTCTTGTTGGTTAGCTGTTTAATTGCTCATTGCAATCCAAAGAGAAGTTCTACAAGTGTCTGTAGTTAATACCAAATGGTTGCTCAATCAGGAATTGTATTCACATTTTGTGTAGGCTATTTTAGTATTTGGTGGAAAAATCAGTTATATTTTTTGTTATTTGCTTGAAAAACCAGTTATATTTTTTGTTATTTGCTTTTAAAGTAAATTTTGGAAAGGCTCATTAGAGCTGAGGAGTTTTCCTTTTTAGCTAGTCTTCGCTCTGTTTGTGAGATATGTTAGTATCTTGGTAATCATCAGCACGCTCTGGATTTTCCTTTGTTACACTATTGGTCTCGTACGTTCTTCTCATAGCCGGTTTGGTTATGGTCTGCAAATGAGGTCGCTTAGCATTAAACACATACATTTTGATGCTGTGTGAAGCAAATAGAGTTGATATGTGTCACACAAGTTTCCCCACTATAAAATACGATTTTCACCTTCCGTGAAGGATCTCAAAGAAGGAATTTTACCTAAGAAAGCACACACAGGTCATAGTTAACCAGCAAACATGGGAAGAACTGTCCTCTCTTGCGACCCTCCGTTCTTTGTGGAAAAAAATAATATTAACGTTGCCTTTTAAGCATATTTCTTCAAGGAGAAAAAAAATCTGATGCTGCCATTGCGATTGCTTATTTTTAAGGTCATATGTCAATGCGAGCCATGAAAATTTTCATTTTCTATACATCCAGCATCAACAGGCTGTATAGTCATTCCTGTTGAATTGTGTCTATGTTGATTGGTTAACGATATCTGCAATGAATATTATCTGTATTTCTTTTGATTCTATAGTGGTCTGGTTTATTATCTACCAATACCATTCCAGCCACCAGTTGAGTACTTTGTGGTTCAATTGCTTTTCATGTCTACATATTCAAGGCTGCAATTATCATGCTTCAACTGCCAGAACAGCATATGATGCTTCAGATGATGTGATATCATCCTCATTTTACCGTTCTGCAGTTATCTTCCATTGCCTGAAGGAGCACTCTGCTTAATTGCTGCGACTGCCTTCTGTGGTGAATACCTTCTCTTCTACTTCCACTCCACGACTCACAGTGGAGTCGAGGGCTACTACCACTTCGTCCTTGTCCTCCTTATTCTCCTCTGCGTCCTATCTTGCATTGCTGGGGCCCTTTTTCCGACCAGTTTCCCCGTCGATCTCATGAATGGAATTGGCATCACCCTCCAGGGCCTGTGGTTCTATCAGACTGCTTTCACCCTTTATGGCTCAATGATGCCAGAGGGATGCCATTTAAAGCTCAATGATGTTGTTTGTCGATCATCAGAGCTGGAAATCCGAGGAGAACTACTTGCTAACTTCCAGCTTTTTGCTTTGATCTTTGCTGTTATTGTTACAATTCTTGGGTTTTATTGGCTAGCAGTGACTCAACATCCAGATTCACGAAATTTGCTTTCTGTAGCTGATGATTCTGACATATGACGAAAGAAAATATGCTTTCTGTCACTAACAAATGCACCAAGAAAAATAACCTATGATGGCACGTGTCTGGATTTTCAACATTAAGAAAAGGGGGCAACATGCAGTTTGTCTTCTTCAGGAGAGCAAGGTCTTGAAGCGGGAAACAAACATCAGCGGATCAATGGCCAATGGGTAGACTATCATGGTTAAAATGGCAACAGGGGTTGTCAGAAGGTGGTAGTTGCACCAATTAAAATCAGAGGGTAGGCTAAGTTGGCATGGATAGGGCTGCTGCTCCTGTCTCTGACAACAAGGGGAATGCATATTTCTTGAGATTTTTTCTGTTTTCCTAGTAGAAATGTTCTATGTGATCCTAAGTATTGTCAATGCAGCAAGTGTGGTACTTTCTTGTGTCGATATTCTTTCCCTGAGTTTGATTGTTTTCGGATACTTTTCTTCCTACCTTCCTTCAATTGTTATGTTCACGTAATTTAGCTGTATTAAACTTTTGTCTACTAACCAGTAAGCACTTTGTTAAAGTGCCCAGAGGTCTGGGCTGGTAGAATCTGATCATGCTCGATCCCAGTTCTTTTAAAATTTCTATGGATCAGATTCCTGCCAGTCTGGCGAGCTCCAGAGAGCAAGGGGTCTTCCTAAATATATATGTTCTACACATGTCTGTTTTTTACTGATTTTGTCATGTTCTACGTTAGAATATCTTGGACAGGCACTTGATGGCAGTCCTAGAGATGTGGCAGAGGGACCTAAGGTCCTGCATACAATTGCCCAACTGATGAGGTGGGTATGCTTGCGACTTTTATTTATTGCCTTTTTTGTGGGGGAATGGGCAGTCACCTACCAAGCACCAATTGCCGCCTTAAGAGTGAGAACCCCAAGTAGCTCTAGAGGCTTAGCGACAGGTAAATTTAAACATGTCGGTTTTCAGAGGTTCCCTAAATAGTCGTAATCTGAGATGCTTCATCCTTCAGGTCGTGGCCATTTGCTAGCCACTGGTTCTTTTTCTTCCGACAAAAGATTGCAGGGAAGGAAGACAGGCTTTTCAGTGCTTACTAAAAGCCATCCTTACTTCAAAAAGAGTACTTGATGCGCAAAAGACGTTGAACAAATATTTCAAATTTCCCTTTAAACTAAGTGGAAGCACATATTATTTTGGAAAAAAGAGTGACACCCAAGTGAAATATTATCGTGAAAAAAATGGATTCTCTTATTCCTGGAAGACAAGTTCTTCAATAATTTTGTTCGCCTAATTTAGACCAACAAAAGAAAAACTGAGGCAGGAAACATACGATTACCTTGTTGAACTTTGTTACTACTGCAAAAACTGAACACCGATTTGCAAATTATGAACGGGAAGGGTCCCTGCACAGTTCAATAGCGATAAAGGATATAAGCCCAAAGAAATGAGGAAAATCCTTATCAGGAGATCTCCTCTTCATTTTATGCTTTATCAAGTGATTGCATCACGCATTTCAATAATTTATGGCAGGCCCCCTATTGCAGCGGTGGAGGCCAGAAATTCAAGTCACCAGGGCAACACAAATGATGGGAATTGCAAAGTGGATCAAGCACAAGCTGCTCACCACAAAATTACCATACAAGCATCTTGTATGCCGCTTATGTTCAAGATATTTTCCCTTCGATCACTTCAAACAACAGATGCCTCAAAAACCTTCTTAAAAGCTTGGTGTTGCTCGTCTGCAAAATCACGTTATTTCAAAGAGTGTTTGTTGGTAAATCATAGAGGGAACTTCAAGTTTTGGTCAACTAAAATGACAGAAACGTTGAAAAAGAAAAAAGCTTCTCATGAGATTTTGAGTGCACGTAGTTATGTTATTCTGACCCAACTTTCCTCTTCCTCACAATATCAAACTCAAGATCCGAAAGGGGGAGCAGTGAAAAGGGTAAAGCGGGGAAACGAAGGGGGAAGAAAGGAGCCGAAGGACAAAACAGAACCCATCAAATCTGAAGACCACAACGCTGGACAGCAGCAGCAGCGGGCCAGTGGCAACAGTGCTCCAGGCACCAGGCGGTCCAGGCCTTTATTTTCCGGCCCCATGGCCGTGTCCCACAACCGGAAAACCAAACGTACATTGTGGATCCCACGCCAGCCAGCAGCATCAAACCTTCACCAAGACAGACGGGGGAAGTTTCAGGTCACCTGCCGGTCCATTCCCGTGGGCGTGTTGCATGCGAGTGACAGGTTATCTAAGATAAGTTTTTCTAGCTCAGACAAAGTACGTTCCGTTGATATAGATCATACAAGCCTTTTAGAAGAAAAGTTTACTACATGCCTGACTGATGAGGCTAGAACTTGAGACAGACCATCTCACTTTTTATGCTTTTGACACGTTCCATCCACTCAACCAAACACGCTTTGTTTTCCTGACGGCCACCACGGCCTGTATCTTCCGCATCATGGCAACGCGTTGTCAGATGGAGAAAAAGGGGAAGAATAAAGGGGAGGGAGGGGGAGTTCGACGCACTTTGGTATCTGTCTTTGAGACACCAAGCAAGCTCATTAAAGCTGCCGTCATGGCGTCCTTCTTCTCCCTCTCGCAAAAGTAAAAGACTGAATGTAGGAGTGTCAGCCAAGCTATGCTCATGTTTGGTGCATGACAAAGTTATAGCAGGAGAACAAAAAAAAAAAGTTCTGCTGTTAACTTGATATGAAAAAAGAGAGAGGAGTGAAATGCTCAAATACAACGTCATGCTGAGCATCCTCTAAAGCGACAGTTGCCCCGCTCCAAGAACAGATGTCCTGGGGTGCAATGGGGTTGACTGCGTCTGTGAATGGAAGATGGAATGAGAGCCTGTACTTGTGCTCTGTCAATCCTCTTTTGCACTAAAAAAAAACTACCGGTCATGGAACAGTACACATTTCGGTGTTTGAGAGATAAAACAAAAGGACTTCCATGATTGAACAGGACGACTATAAAGAGAAAAGAAAACTATTAGAGAGCCCTTGAACAACCATAACAAAGAAAAATGGCCGCCCTTGTTTCAGTACTGCACGAACACAAACACACAAACGTAAGGAAACTACCCTTGAGATATAATCTTATGCCTAAAGTGTCTTTATTAAAAGTGAAATTAAAACTTAGTTGCCTTCTTGGTAGCACAAAGCTCCATGACTCGTACTTTCCTAAAAAACATACGTATGCTGCTTAACTTTGTGCAGAAAACAGTGGTGCCCATGCAATTTAAACTCTAATTGCTTTCTTGGCAGTTAAAATTGAACCAACTAGAGCAAGTATCCCCCCTGAGACAAAGTACTTTCAGAGCCACATATAGGTCAATCACTCAAGTTTTTAGTATCTGTCTTACGCCTGCCATTCTCAGTTTTTTAATGGAAATTACCAATTTTCTCCAATTTTTATTTATTTATATTTTCCTTTCTGCTTTATTGAGATCTCAAATCACCATTCTTACACTGTATGTTACTCCTTTTGTTTCTCTTGTTTTAATAAATTCATTTGATTTATGTCAAAAGAAAAAAAAAACCCAAAAAGGAGAGAACGCCAGCTGCATCCCCCTTACCTGCATGGCCATAATCATAATGTTGTCCGTGGACCTTTAAAAGGACTAAATGATTGAATGTGAGAAACTTTGAACTTACGTATCGTCTGGCATCCACATTTACAGTGAGAAGGTAATGCAAAAACGCAGTCGGCAAAGGAGGATAAGGATTTCTGGACGGCAAGAGAAACGACGGAGTTCTCCACAGGTGGCGAATGGCATCGTGGGAGGTCCATGTGGTATCACGCTCAACGCTCAAGTCATCCGACTTTTTTATTTTACTGTCGCACCCGAGTCGCATCGAGTCGGGTGCGCATCGGACATGAGTGCGGGTCGGACTCACACCCGAGTCTAGTTAGAATGTCATCTTACTATATACATTAATAACTAGCCACCCAAATGTAAAACCTTTGGGTACCATCACCTCAAGGGTTTTAGTATAGCTGGTTGAATGATCAAGCGATTAAGAATTTGGTTGTTTAGTTGCCAATTTGATTTCCATGAATGGTAAGTATTTGTGCACCCAAGGGTTATAGTATAACTCGTTGGGCAGTAAAGCGATTGAGAATTCTGTAGGCAATTCAATTCTCATAGGTGCTAAGCTCTTGTGCTGCAAATAAAGACACAACTATGCATTAGTTGAATGCCTGCACATGCTTGAAGCATCAAAACACCCTTGCACTTAGTCGTTTCATTCTTCTTGCATATGTCACTAGCAACAAATGAGGAGAACAAGGGAGGAGGAAGAGCTTAAAAAGAAAGGAGAGGGAGAGAAAAAGGGCACAAAAACCAGCTTACTGACCTCTACAGTGGTACCCCTAATCACAAGATTAACACTCCTTGGTGATACCATGAAGACAGCACCCTCCAAGACTTGAACTGATGGCCGTGGTTACTATGCACCACTCAACTTTACCACCTAAAGAGAGAGAAATATTTAAAATTCGATAAGGCACCGTGTCTTATCTTAAGGTTTAAGAATGGCTGAATTTCATCCGAATTTTGTACACCATCAATTATTTTTTCGAACAGATCAAAATCTTTCTTTGAAGATCAATTAATAAGAAGAAACTTGGATGCGATAGCTAAAGTTTTCAGCGCAGGATAATTGAACAGTCGATAACGGAGGAGCTAGCTAGCGCTAATTTATTGTGCTACGGCTAGCATCCAAATCGATATTCTCATCTTTTATATAACTACTGAATAAAGCTTGGTCTTGCCACTAAGAAGTAGCAGACTGCTTACAATTATGAATTCCCTGGAATTTCTGAAGAACTCAATGTCATTGGGAATCGCAGCGCGACCGGTAAAAGATGAAAGCAGCACTTATGGCACATTGACATCAACCCCACACCACAGCTCCCGATCTAACGCTGCATGTATTATTGCACCGTACACTACATTCCTCTTCATTTCTACTGGTACTTTCTGTTTTTGAAAAATAAATACTTCCAAATGCTAATGCTTTTTATACAGTCACACCGTCTCAGAAAGCAGAGTTGACTGCCTCCTTTCTATATTTTAAAGCACATAATGACGTCTACTTTCTGTATATTAAAGCACATAATATTTGTTACATTTAATGACCAGTGCTTGCTGCACGAACTTTTTCAGTTCTTTCTTCTGCTATTTGCTTTAGAGTGACATACGCCTTGCCCTCTCTCTATTGACTATTTTCTCCTCCCTACAGCTGACTCGGTTCTTTCTCTCCCTTTTGTTCATATTTTTCTTTTCTTTCTTCTTCTTCTTCCTTTTTTTAATCGTTCTGGTGACAGCTTGTCACCCATTTTGGTAATGCATTTTATATTTATCAGCGTTATCATCAGCTCTCATTCTTTTGTGTGTGTGTATACATATATTAGATGCTGCTAACAAGCAAAGCAAGGCAATGGTTTCATGTCTAAACATTTTAGCTAAGCACACAAAGCTCTTATTATATATATTTATGTGCATGTGTGTGTATATGTATATATATGTGTATACATACATACGTACAAGAGGTTAAGGACCAATAATTTTTACATGTGTATATATATATGTGTATACATACATATACACAAACACAATCTTGATGATCATCAATTGCAAAATTATATTACCGTTGGCAAGAGGTTAAGGACTCTTGTTTTACAAGTAAAACTCGAGTGCTTAAGAAATCCCTTATACCTTAGGCTTCTAGAAGGCACCCCCAAAGGGTTCTCCAACGAGTAAAAGTGCTAAGTTTAGGTTTTGCTTTCAACTTGCTTGGGAAGCAAATGAAGCGCCACATTGGATCTGGCAAAGTTCATAAAATGCAGTGGAAAGAAAAAATTCCATAACGTTGAGCAGAAGACACTCGAAAAGGGAAGGAAGGTCTAATTACATGAACCGGTGCTCATGCGCTTTATGCAACTTGCATGAGCCCATGATCCTGAGGATTTAAATGGCAAGGCCCACATCACATGGACACAGGTAAGGGAGATCCGGACCATCAAGATTTAGCGATCAACGGTCGGCTTTTCCGGAGTGCTAGAGAATGCAGATTATGTTCATGTCAGAGGGTGCGAAGTTCTAATGCTTGGGTGCATTGTGAGAGAGACCAACAAGATGCTGGCTGTGCACTTAAAGGGTAGGTTCAAAGAATTAAGCACAGTGAGCTAGCACTGACAGTGCATTGCATACTAACACTAGTGGGCCTGAAGGGGAACCCCACAGCTTGGAAGTGTTGGATCTGAGCACGACAAGCTGAGTATATGACCATTTTCTGAAGAAGAGTGTTAGTAAAAAGAACCAATTAGGCCCAGAAGGGAGAACCAACTTGCAAAAGTTGCTTCCAGTATTTCATAAAAAGCAGAGTTAGCTGGTTGTTCCACAGAACAAGTGCATTGTTTCATCAAGACCAGCAATCTTTCATATTGTTCTTTTTGGGAGTTAAAGCCTGAAGATGGCAGCCTTGGTGTGAAACTACAAGCCCCAAATACCATATATTTGTTATTTATTCCTATTAAGGTTGTGGTTTTTTGAACGTTTTTTTTCAGTTATACAGTCTGCTATGGCTTCATTCGCCTAGATCCGTTGAAGTTAAAACATATCAAATCATAAATCTGCTTGCTCTCTCTCTCTCTATCTTTCTCATGTTGTAGACATATGCATTTTAAGTATCATATGAAAATAATCAAGGCTTGAGTTTTGCGTATTATGAAATTAAATCCAATTTAAATAACAGTTTTCTTTTCTTCTTATGGATCACCCAACTTTGGTTTCGCAGAATACCAGACCAAGCACATCTTACTTCATATACTTTTCCCGAAAAAGTAAAAAGATGACAAGGAAATCATCAATTGTTTTGGACACAGGTCGAAGAGTCAGAAAAATCTTCAAAATTTAGCTGTTTTTGTTATCCTGGAGCTTAAAATTCTCAGGCAATCTTCTTCCTTACCGACCGGCAAAGTCCTTCCGTCCTTTGCCTTTGATCTTTGACCTTACGGTAAAAAGACACACACCGCATGAGTTGGACTCCGACCTCCTTCTTCAGCTTTATGTTATCTATATATGACCCGATGTCTAACATTGTTCACCGTCATTTGCAGAAACAGATCCAGAATCACAAGAAATTAAACAATCAGCCATGAATCAGAAAGATGTTTAATTTCCCCAATCTCATGAACCCTTTCAGAAACTCCAATACCAAACTCATTAGGGGAAATATTAATGCCGGAGCAACACCTTCACATGGTAGCTCTCAAATAATTTTTTCTTGTTAAAGTAAGATCTAAAGATAAGATCTGCCTTGAGCTCTTGTGCACCTTCCAAATGCAGCCGGCCACTTTGGTGCAAAAAAGGAAGAATGGAGGCACGGGGCATGAAAAGTGGGGAGCAGGGAGGGCTGGATGCTCAGTTCCAATGATACGAAAGAACTGTTTGTGAACAGTTGTGGTGGCATGTCCAAACGCTATTTGGGCTCAGAGATGACATAAACGCTTGTTATTCCTCCTGACTCCCAAAGGACAAGCATGTTCCCGAGCATGCACACACCCCCTCTTAATTATCCAACTGTCCCTTCTTCCCCGCCCTCAACCCCACACCACAAAATTTCATCACATCCACTCCTTTTCCCACTCAGACTTTTCATGGATTTGACAGCACGCAGAGAAAGAGAGAGAGAGAGAGAGAGAGAGTCGAATGAATGCAGAGCTGCCATTTTACAGCATCGACAAATAATTGGGAAAGAGAAAGAAAAGTCCTTTGTTTTTTTTTTTTGGTTCCAAATGTTGAGCTAGAAGGGGAGTCTCTAACACCTTTCAACTATGGAGTGAAGCAAACATCATAACGCATCTCTACCTCATTTTGAAAGTTACAATTGAACTGCTCTTAGGTTAGTGCGATTCATTTTTGTCTTCTCACCTGACAAACTGCAGGTTGTGGGACTCACTGCAGGGAAAACTGGTTCCTTTCCCACCTGATGAAACCAACGGGCCACAGAAGCTCCTGTTTGAAGGAAGAGGTACCTTGCTTCCTAAAAGTAGGCTTCAGAAGTTGGGGATTCCATGTTTCCCTCAAAGAAGGAGAACTTCGGGGAAAACTCGGTTCTCATTTACTGAAAGTTCCTTTTTCTATGGTAAACACAGTTTGAATCAACGATCAGGTTTTGCCATTATTTGCATTGTGTTTTTCCTCACTTTCTTGTTTAAATTTGGAAAGCCTGCCCCTTCAAGTTCTCTTTAGGCCAATATCTTATTAATACCAAAAGCCTGATTATCTGTCATCCAACCTGCAGACACCAAAAAGAAGAGCAGCTTAAGAATGGCAGTTCAAAATAATTTTCAAATCCATTTTACTGACAGGACAACCATGCTAAGTTTTAAATCACTGTTGATTGAAGGAAAAAACCATGAATCTAAGGTGCAAACGGCATGGAAGAGCTTGTCAAATCCTAATAATTCATGTCCAACCTGAAAAAGACCATTGACATCTCGACATTTTCAATCACGTCATTGTCTATTTCTCCACTAGCTAGTAGTCGTTTTCTCTTGTCAAAAGTTTTTTGGTACCATCATAAATGTATGCCCGTAAGCTTTGTTTGTGTCCTATAATTAGTACATTACAACATGTTAAAAATCAAATGCATGACTAAGTTGTTGGGCAGCACACATATGTCAACTTGATTTCAAGGACAATGAAATAATTAATAAGCTAACTTCCTTGTTGAGAAATCACAGAAACATACGAGTATTGAGAAATAAATGGCAACAAGTGTCTTTCATTCGAATCCATCTGACCTCTTATTCATTTGCTTGGAAGGCTCCAAGAGAAAAAGAACAACTTAACAGAGTCTGCATGTGCAATCACACCTATGAACCACACAGGAAATTAAGGTACACCAACCAAAAGTTTTGTGGCTCTGTTGGTGTTGTACCCTCATTGGATCACCCTGATGGTGATTTTGTAGGCTTACCAATTGGTTAGATGTGTAGATCGTCAAAGTCCCCTTCCATCTGTCCAAATAACAACTGGATGTGATTAAGTACCATTCACCAATCAGATAAAATGATCCCTAATCTAGATCCATTTCTATAAGGATACTAAGCCAAACATTTACACGAGAAGTCAAAGTACATGAGTAAACTGGATCAGGTTGAAAACCCAGAAACAAAGCATCCTGCAAACCTGACATGCATGAATGAGAATAAGAGGTGAATCTGATTGAATATGAGTTGAGGATGCAAACCACCCATTTGTCTCAAATGTGGGAACTCAAAGTCCAACTAAGAATCCGATCCGTTGACAGACACTGTCGCAGCTCCATCTTCCACAGACTCCATGTTAGCGTCGGAGGAGGACATGTCTGTCATTTCGAAGCACCAGGGGACGTGGACGAAGCCAATGATTTAAGACAACCAAAGGACAAAGCAGAAGACGGAGACCAAAACGATTCTCTTTTCTTTGCCTCTTATTTTTAATTTTTTGCCGAACTCATTCCCTCCCAGAAAAGAAGAATACAAGAGATCAGAACCTCAAATCTCGATTAAACTAGTTAATGAAGTCTTCTCTTAATAAGGAAATCTGCCTCTTCCACCATTCCCAATCACTTTATATGTCCCCTCGACCTGCTTCAGTCTCCCTCTTCCCCAGCAAGAATGTATTCATAGCTGTTATCTCTCGCTGAACACACCAATAGAGAGAGAGAGAGAGAGAGAGAGAGAGAGAGAGAGAGAGAGAGAGCGAGAGAGTGAAAGAGAAAGAGTGAGTGAAAGAGAAAGAGTTATTGTCTGCAACAATCTATCTTCTTGAGCAAAGGATAACAAGCAAGTGGCTTTTGGTAGCTGCTGTGGTGTTCTCTTTGCGGGTGATGTCTGAGAAGGTGAAGAAGTACCTCGTTGTGGTGGTCGGAAGAGAGGTTTGACCGTTTGAGGGGGAAGGGGAGGGAGGAGAGGGGAGGGTGGAAAGGGATGAGCAACAGAGGGGTCTTCACGCCGGCACAATGGCAGGAGTTGGAGCACCAGGCGTTGATATTCAAGTATCTGATGGCGGGAATTCCAGTGCCTCCTGATCTTGTTGTGCCGATTCGGAGGAGTTTGGAGTCGATATCAGCCAGATTCTTCCACCAACAAACCAGTAAGGCCATTATGCTTTGCAAAGGAGGAAGATTTTGGGGACGTATACGGATGGAAACTCATCCTTCTGTTTGGTCTTTTTTTTTTCTTTTTCTACGGTATCCGGCGGTTGATCTTTCTAGTTTGGCATTTTTCAAATTTTCCTTTTCAAATTTTTCTCTTTGTTGGTAGTCGATTTTGCTATAAATTATCAAGATGGGTTCCAGTTGCACATTCTCTTTCTGTCCCTCCCCTGTAGTCTGCGTTATTGTTTTTGTTTAGTTCTGGCAAATCTTTGCTTTCTTTAGTAGGTCTTCGTAATTTTTTGAGGAATCTGTCTCTTCGTTTTCGCATCTCATGATTGAAATGCATGTCTGATGTTTTCTTCAACGCTTCTCGGATGTGGTATTTGAGAATATTTTAAGTTTTTCCTATTCTAACAAGAAACTACTGTTTCAAGTTTTTAATAAGGTTGCTTTCCAAGAGCTGCTCTTGGTGAGAGTGAAGGCAATATTTTATGTTATTCATCCCATGAATCTTACTGTTGTGTGACCTTTTATTATTTTTTATTTGCTTCTTCCCTTTTCTTTATTTCGCTGTGCAAAAAATGTGTTGATTTCAACGGGATATATATATATTTTTTCCTATAATTGTCTCATGCCATAGTTTGTCACACTGTACTTCCACGTTTCCGGTCGTGGAACTTTCCTCATTTTTATTAGAAGGAAATAAAACCTATGTTGGAAAAACTGTGCACTTTGTCTTGCATTTATTTAATTAGTTATCTGTTGTAGTTTTGCTTTTACTCCAGTCTTTGATTTCTCTCTCTCTCTCTCTCTCTCTTTCTCTCGCTTCTGATGGTGCAAATTCATGCATATCTACAGAAGGATCCAGGTTTGCTCGTACCTATAGTGGTTATGTATGTGGGTGAATCGGGAAGGAGCTATTGAGCTTTTCTCTCAGCCCAGTCGTTCCATTCTCATTTTGATGTTGGTTCTATGTTGATCTCTATCATGCTTTCTTCTTGTTACATCATAAGGTGGTTATTTATCTGTTTCTCCCCGAGGCTGTGAACCAACTTTGGATTGATGTGAAGGTTGCTTATTAACCCAGTGAGCTCATTCAAACTCATTGCCCAACTTACTCCTTTTTCCTTTGATGCGTTCAACGACTAAAATTTAGTGCTCAGCGTTGTATAATTAGATGCACAAAAAAAACTTTCCACTAGCGCTGCTAAGACAGCCATCGCTTGATGCTCTTGTTTTTCTCAGTGAAGTCATCACTTTCATCAACTCATCCACTTTTCTCTTCTTTCACAGCGGGTTGGAGCTCATTTTATGGGAAGAAGTCGGACCCAGAGCCTGGAAGGTGCCGGAGAACTGATGGGAAGAAGTGGAGGTGTTCAAAGGATGCTTATCCTGATTCAAAATACTGTGAGCGGCACATGCACAGAGGCCGCAATCGTTCAAGAAAGCCTGTGGAAACGCAAACCATCTCACAGTCATCGACTGTGACTTCACTTGCTGCTGCTGGTGGTACCAGTTTCCAGAGCCTGCCATTGCACTCCATCAATAGTTCCCAAGAGCCTAGTCCTGGAAGTGCTACTTCACAGATGCAAGTGCAGCCTGGAACATATGGGATCGGTAACAAAGAGTTTAGGTATATGAACATGTTTACCTCCCTCCCTGCCAATCAATAGAAAACTTTGTTGGTACCTCTATACTTGCACTTTATGATGGTACGAGCACATCGTTTCTTGTTACTTGGAGACACTATGCAACTAGAGTATTGCTTGCATATGAGCTGGTTTGTATCATTACGTCCACAAATGCCCTGCTTTGTTTCACTAGGGAAAAATGTTATTGGTCCATTCATCAATGTTGTAGGCCACAATGTTCTAGCTCGAGACCTAGAATACAAAGCTTTGAACCCCACTATGACAAGTTCGTTGTGTTGAATGATTGAGGCATTGTAGGCCCACCAACCAAATCAGGTTCTCGCTATTGTCTGAACAAATAATGGACTACTTCATGTTTCTATTGGGTTCTGTTGTTGCTCTCGGGCTTGTTGGAGTGTTGGAAGCTCCATGTTTCAACATATCAAAATTATTGCATGCTTCATCATTAATGAATTTTCGATGTTTATACCCATAGTTCCGACCATTCTTTATATGCTTCTTACTGTTATCTTGGCGACAGTTCTTGTTCTATAAATTACTTTTTGTGGGTGTGAAGAATTTGCTGCTGAGGCCTGTTGCAGATAGATGGTCTTTTCTCGTCATAGATGTAGCAGTATTGCTTTCTATTGGACTTTCATGGCTAATCCTCATTAGCCTGAGTCTTAATAATGAGTGTGGCTTGTTCATTTTTCTTGAGCTATTACAGGTATGCAAGTGATACAGGCTGATTAATTTGTGCACAAGTCCCCTCAGTCGTGTGCCAGTCAGTTCGTCCATGGATCAACTTTTGTTGCATGTGCAGAAGTTCAGATTTCCATTCTTTCCCCTGATACATGCACAGGAAAAACTGAAAAAGTGCATATTTGATCAACAGCTCTTCATTAGGAGTTAACTTCTATAGATACTAGTTTGTGATGGTCTTCCATGCATCAACCTATAGAATTCCTGGTACAATTGCTAATGGAATGTTGAGGATATTCCCGTCAAAATGGTGGATCTTGTTTCTTTTGGTCTAATTCTGGGTTTTTGCTTTTGTTGGTTGCTGGTCTAGCACTTGTTATGGTGAGAATTATGTTGCTGTTGGTTGTTATGGTGATAACTTTTGTAAGAAGTAAATAGTTATGTTACTATTGTTAGTAGTAGTTGTAGTGCTTATAATTGTCCTGTTACCAGCAGCATGAATATTCTTGGACCATCGTTCAGTTATGGTAATAGTGTCTGCAATAGTAAATAGAAGTAGTGGCGCTGTGTTTGAAGCCATGGTTGTCGTACTTATAAGTTCAGCGACACTAGCAGCATTATCATAGTTGGTTCATCATTAATAATTTTTGTTGCTGTTCGGTTGGAATTTTATTTCATAAACAATGCATCAAGAAAATGGTACCACGGAATGCGACCTTCAAGCTTTCTGTTTCAAGGCTGGTTTGAGTGGCTAGCATCACTGTTGGCATTGAGAAAAATCCAGGAGGTTCATGCAGGAAAGATGGTCTATCTATCACTAATTATGTTGTAAATACTGTTGATTTCTCTCATTTGGCATTCTCAGAGTCCAAATATTACATTCTTGAGGTAGTTTCCGCTAATGTGCTCCTCCACGATCATCATTCACCAACTCCTCATACGAGTGTAATATCATTACCACATCCTATAAAAGGACAATGTTCTCATAGATTGTTGATGCTCTATCCTGTTCTTTTAATTTTCATTAAGTCTTTTTGGATTTTATGAAATCTTAAATTTTATGAGCAAATTATAACTGAAGGCTTCCTTTTCAGATGTTCCTTTTATGGCTTTCAGAAGTTTGAAGTTTTGTTTATCATTCAATTGGTTACTTGTTGATGCTACTTCTGTTTTGGGCCTTCTTTCTAGATCTACTTTATGGATTGTTAAATCCACATAATGGTCCAAGTCTTATATTGCCGCTTTTCCAACGACTCCATATTCCTAGTTATGCACCTTCCTTGCTTCCTTTATCTCTGGACATGTATATGACAAAAGATCCAAGGTAAAATGACATGCAAAATTGGATGCTACAACAGTGTCTCATAAAGCTTTGATTTTTAGTCGTCCCTGGTCTTATCTGGATTAGAATGAATGGCTTGTTGGTGTTTGGCTGCATCTTGATGCGGTTAGTTCTTTCTAGAGTTAAACATGAGCCTTATTCTAGTTCACTTGCTAATAGCTGCTAAAAGTGGGTTGATATCACTGTCTTATTGGATCACATCCCAAGTTGTTGATTGGACTAACCTTCTGTCCCTTGTCACCTTCATTGCCTACCATACCAGGTTTCTTCTTTTTATTAATTTTTGTTTGTATTCCTCTTTTCTTATTCCCATTTACACCTTTTTAACAACGCATGCTTGGGCAACCCATCTTGGGCTCTGATTAGCAGGTTTTTGTTTCTTTCCTTGTGCTCTCCAATGCTTTACTTAGAGTGAATCTCTATTAATTTATGGTTTTCAAGATCATTTGTTTATTCTTGCAAGACTTGGTTTCCATCCATTTGGTTGTCTACTGATATTTGTATGCTGGGTTTCTGAAGAATTAATTGTTCACAAGAATGGGTTCTTTGCATCTAAGCTTTCAGGAGTCAATATCATGTACGAGGAACTGACCAAACGTTTGTATCTGGTAGGAGCAAGATTAAGTATATAGTTTAAGACTCTAAGTTTGTAGTTCTCACAGTACCCAACATCAATTCCTTTCAGATACCTTTCTCAATAATTAGAGGTGTTGAGTCCCTTTAGAGATTCAGTTAGATTTCTTGTACAATTAGAAATTCCGAACGGTCAATTTTATAAACTTTTGTGCTTTCAAGTGCTTGTGATTTTTCAGTGCGTTGTACTGATTGCTGAAAATATGCAGGTATCTTCCAGGACTGAAAGATGAAACTGATGAGCATAGTTTCTTTGCTGAAGCATCAGGAAGTTCAAGGAGCTTTAGAATGGATTCATCTCTCGATAGTTCTTGGCCCTGCATGCCCTCTAGAGTCAATTCGTTTCCTCCATCGAAGCAAAGGAGTGGGTCCCTATTGCAGAGCAATTATTCTCAGCTACAGGCACTGGAGGATCTTGGTTCTACAACCATTGCCTCTGCACTTTCAAAGCAGCATCAACCACAACATTGCTTCCTTGGCAGCAATCTTGGTGCCATTGAATCTATAAAAGCTAACAGGGAATCTGAAGGCCAATGTCTACGGCCCTTTTTTGATGAGTGGCCCAGAACAAGGGATTCATGGTCTGATTTGGAGGATGACAGATCTAACAGAGCCTCTTTCTCAACTACCCAGCTTTCCATTTCAATCCCTATGTCTTCGTCTGACTTCTCTGGGACAAGTTCTCGTTCTCCAAATGGTTAATGTGTCTGATAATGCATGCTTGCATCATGGGGTTAATGTGTATTTTCACTATTGCTGTGTCCTTCCATAGAGATGATTGAAGATGACACCATGGCGGTGTGGTATCAAGAAAACAGAGGATCTGATTGGGCAAAATTACAGAATGGATCCTTTTACTTGAGTCCTGATTTTGTCTGTCCGTTAGTTTTGCTTTTGTGTTTGGATTGCTTTAACAACTCTTTGTTAAACCTTTTTAATAGTGATAGGGAGTATAATGTCTCCGGTTTGGCCTTAAATTTGCTTATGCCATGGATAAACATCGCCAAACATTCTGTAAAAGATGGTGAAAAAATCATATCGAGCCTTTCCTTGAGAATGTATGCTATTAGTAATTCAGGAGTTCGATTAATTATAGAACTGCTTCCCTCGTTTTTGCATATTCTATTTCAGGAATTCGATTAATTCTAGAACTGCTTCCCTCGTTTCTGCATATTCTTGCGAGCGTGGATGATCTCCTAGTGAACCAAATTGTCAAAGTTTTAGGTGTGATACTATTACATGTTATGCAGTGAGAATGACAAGTTTTACTGTATGTGGTTTCCTAAGTCTCGATGCGTTCTGCATAATCCATGGATGGGATTGTAAATGTTGGAGGACAAACTGATCTTCGTCAGAAACTTTTTTTTGTTGCGGAATCTTCCTTCAACTGCAGGTTGAAAGTAGATCATGTTCCGATGTTAATTGTGCTGTCAAAGTTTGATGAAGACTGAAAATTTAATCCAATTGGTGTCTTATTAGATTCATTTAACGATGCTAGTTTCCGAGCATCAGGAAAATCTTAGCAAAGCGATTGATACAGGCAAAATTATTGCACAAAGCGATTGATACAGGCAAAAACAATGCAGACCATGAGAAATTTGAGATTATAAAATTTATTTTTCTTACCAAGGACCAACTTGTTTATTACATGAGTCTTCGAAATAAAGCACCTAAACTTTGGGAAATGAATCTGACATATCAATATCATGTTAGTTTTCTGCTGGAATGGACAAAAATACGTTAGGCACATCGTCACTTCTAAGACCACTATAAGAACCACCCCCACAAAAAAAAAGGTTCCCATCTCTTGTCTTAGATTTTATTGGGTTGCATGTTCATCATATATGAGTTGTGCTGCAGATGCTCGCACACTTCCCGAAGTTTCCAATGCTGTATGTTGTGCCGGCATTCTCACTCTCTCTCTTTCTCTCTCTCGCGAAAAGATTCCTTTTCGGGCATCTTGGACTTGCGTTGCTCATCGCTAGTTTATGCGAGCATCCCTTCATCTGCAGTACGCTTATGCTTTAGTTGTCCCTCATGTTCATCTGAATCGGATGCCTGAGGGCTGAGAGTGGTGGTGCAGCTGCAGCGACTGCATAAAGCAGAAAACAAAAAAAGAGAAAGGTGTACGAAAGAATGAACAGATTGTCATGATTTGTGATGGACTCTACAGCATCACGAGACCAAGTTTACGACAGGCTGCAACGTTGACGGCACATCGCCTGAAATGGACGACGATGACCCACCGATCGACAGTGGAAAGTGGCGGGCGCCAGCGGTTCTCGCCTGCTTTTTTGCTTCACTTTTCCTTCTTAAATGCAGTCTCCACCAAACGATCTTTTCTTTTTTCTCGTTCTGTACGGAAGGCGGGGGAGAGGAGGCGACGCAATTTTTCATGGGAAAATGGATTCCCATCCTTTCCGAGCGGCAGAGAGAACAAACAGGTCGACTCGCATCCGCATGGAACCCTGAAAGTTGAGAACATCGAACAGTGGCTCTCTGTTCTTCTTGCTTAGAACTAACTAATCCGAAAAGACACCGCCGCGCACTAACCAAGAAAGAAAGAAAGTGTGTTTGAACATGAATAGTATCAGCCAGAAAGCACATTTGGATTTGGAGCGGAAGTTCCGGGTACTGGATCCAATGGCAAGGGCAAGAAAATAATTGCGGGGTTCGGGCAGGGAAGACTGGCTTCAGCCGGTCAACGGTACGGCTCTCCTCTCTGACCGGCTGAGCATGTGTCCCCTCTCTGACCGACCTGTTGCTTTGCGAATGACGTGGCGGTTGCCCAGCCCCAGTCGAGACGTCAGCCGGTGGGCCCAGTGGGACTCCGGGCAGAGCGTCGGGCAGGCACCTTTCACATGGAGTTCCACGTGGGAGGACCGGGAGGCCTCTAGGAGTGGGGACCACTTGTCGAAGGGGCCATCTTTTCTCGTGAACGAAACGAACCCGCAGAGGGATCTTGTGGATCTGCTGGGTTCATGGTCCGATCCATCACGAGATCGGATAATGGATCTGGACCCTGGAGGAACTTATCCGCGCAAGGTTTGATGGATAAGTTCGTTTGTGAACCGAATCGAAAGGGAACTGTTGCCGAAGCCGATTCACTCAATCAACCGTATCGGTTCAACATGTATGTAATAAACTATTTTGGATGCACCGTGCAATGAAATCAAACTTAACCATAAAAAAAATTAAAAGCGTGAATGAACAATAAAAGTTAAAAATAAAAATGGACGTACTTACAAAATTTAGCAAAAATTTGACATGTAGTGTTATATTGAGTCGGCCGCTGAAAAGAAATAGTGGAAGACAATAGTGAGGCTCATGGCTGCCAAAGTGAGAATAGTTGAAGTCGTTATAAATTTAGGTTGCGCATTCGCCAAGTTCAAGCTGAGCCTAGGGCGCACAATGCTTGGCTCGATTCAGATGAAGCGAGCTCATTAAACTCTAACCAGCCCATTTCAGGGTTCAAGCAACGAGCATGCTCGAGGGCAGGATAATGGCAAAGAAGAGCTTTATATTCATCTCTATACCACGACCTAGAGATACATGCGGTTATGCAAATAAAATTTGTTAAAAAAAAAAGAAGTTTGGTAGTTTAAGATCTCCCACAATACAAAATATTATTATGTACAAACCTAACAAAACTGATTGATTCAGGAGTGGATTTGATCACTCACTCCAGGGAGTGCATGAAGTTGCTGATTGGTGTAACAATTTTGGCATCCTCTCTTGTTGAAAGTCTTGAAAAGGTATATATTCACTATCTAAACATTGAAGAAGTGAAGTCAAGATATTAAGTTGTTTCAAGGGTTATAGCGTAGCTTGTCGGGCTAAAAGCTTGTATGAAGCAGGTCTCTAGTTCGATTTTTATGGGCATTATGATCTTGTGTTTTAAGGTGGTAAGATGTAACATCCAAGTTAAAGGATGCAACGTTCTATTGTTGACATCGAAACTGCTCAAGACTCTGAAGGCAGAGGGAATGGAAGGGGCCTTCGGGCCTCGCTTCGGACAGTGGGATGATCTTTTCGCTCTCCTGATATATTTGCTTTGGTTCATAATGCAAGGGATTCACTTCTCCAAGCAACCATTGAATCTTGCAATCGTCTTGATGAACACAACCATGATGAACACAACCATGTGCCAGCAGGCTCCGTCATGAACAGATTGAAGATCAGAGCCTCCCTTCTCTCATCTTAGATCAGATCTTTTACCAATGCAAACAAATAGAATAGGATCTTAAGCGTACCTAAAATCCTTGTTTTGATGAACAGTGGATAGTTTTAAATTATGACAGCATGGAAATGCATACAAAAGATATTGAAATTAACGAGGTCTATGGCTGATAAAGTGAGGTTCGTATTAGAAATCCAGTGGCCAAATGCTGGGTATGGATCCTTTATTTTGCAAGGAAAAGTATCCAAATTATTTCCAATATGGCCATCTAAAATGGGAGATGCTGGTGGATAAGGCTGAAAGGCGTTGCGCCTCGAACACTTGGCCATGGAATCGGCATCCTTGTTTCAGGCCACATTCTTCACTTCTCCGGCCACCTCTGCGGTCGGAAAAATCAACCCCTCTCTCTTCCTTCACTTTCGTCGGGAGTTCCGCCAGCAACATCCCCGTGCTCCGGCGCGGTTGTCGGCTGTGAAAAGTCCAAGAGGCTTTGGAACACCGCCGGAGAAGCTGAGAAAGAACAAGGGCAAGAAGAAGGGCAGAAGGTACGAAGACGACGATGATGAAGACGACGATTTCGACGACGATTTGGACGCGGAGCCCGAGGATGTCACCATACCGGAGGTCGTTACCAATCGAATGATGAGAAGAATGGGCTTCTCCGTGGGGATCCCTCTGGTTCTGGGTCTCCTCTTCTTCCCTTTCTTTTATTACCTGAAGGTAGTGCAGAAGGTGGATGTGCCGACATGGGTGCCCTTCATCGTTTCCTTCTTCTTCTTTGGCTCTGCGTTGCTGGGGGTGAGTTATGGGATTGTGTCCTCCAGTTGGGACCCTCTGAGAGAAGGGTCGCTCTTGGGATGGAACGAAGCTCAGAGGAATTGGCCCGTTTTCTGGCAGTCGCTCTGGAGGGGGTCAGCGAAGAAGTAGTTCCAAGAGCAAGCAGAGAGATTTTGAAGTATTGTTATAAATTCATGTATATTTTTGTGTGGATTACCTTGTTTGAATTGTTTCCTTGCATTAAGATGTTTTCTATGGAATTCTTGGCGACAATCTGCTCAACAAGTTCTGTAACGCGTGCAGAACAAAGCATGGAGCCATTGGCACTTATTGTGTCTGATATTGCCTCCTACCTTTCCTGGGCAAGCCCAAAGGAAACTCTAGTTTTCGTCTGATGCCATTGTTATATGGGCTCGAAACCAGCCTCCATCTAGTGCAGGTCTCTACTAGCAAATGCCTCTGACCCTCAAAATGGCTCCTGCAGCGTACTCAACTCTGCCCTTACAGCAGCTGGAAGGCTTTTAAGCGCTTTCACTTACCCCGTTTGTGGGAGAAAAGTTATCCCAAGTAGGAATTTGTTCAGAAAAAGTGGATGTACTGTGATAGAATTTTCATCAAAAATTTTGAGATTGTGTTTGTTTGAGGGTATAAGGAATTGAATGCTCCCCCTCGCAAAGAAGTTGAAGGACATGAATGTGCCCCAATTGCTTCTTCAGATGCCTACTCCATTGCTTCAGTGCACTTGAAAGTTTTGCAAATCATATTCAGACATGAAAATGGAGGAGTGTTTTTTTGACAAAAACGAGGAGCAATGAAACGAAGGCCATGAACATTTTGCAAGGAAAGATGAGTCGCAGGAAAGATCAGTTCCTGGCTGTTTGAAATTCATATTTGGTTGCGTTATGCCCAGGAAATAACAAATTATGCATGGACTAATTTATCAACGTCAATTTCCAATATGTCGATGTTATAATCTTGCTTCTGCAAAAAGGAAAAAATTGCATGTTATTGGAAAATTTACAACTGCTTATGTTTTGGATTAATAGGAAACTATATGCTGAACACATTTGTTTGAAGCAACACATCTCAAACTTGATTTGGAGATGGGTGTGAATTTCAAGTGCATGAAGGGACCCAAGCAAGTGAAAATTGACTGGCAATAAGCAGGCATGAGCAAGCGGATGGGAGTTGTTTTTCTTTTTGGCCGAGAGAACCAATCAAGAGCTCGGTTGAGAACCTCTCAATCAGTTCTTACGAAGCCTAAATATACACCCAGTTGGGACTCATGCTTTGATATATATCCTGATAGATATCCATTTAGTCTGTCAAGAAAATTATATCATATTAATATCAAACTTCAAGTAGCAAGCTGACAGCAGCCACAAATAGGTGCCTGCCAATCTTTTGTGGTTTGTGATTGCACAAGAGTATTTCATCTTGCCACCCGGCTGAGAGGTGAAACCTACCCTTCCTCTACAAAGTACCTGGCTTGCGTTCGGTGCCTCATGATGATGCTTTTGCTATGCTTCAACTTGTATATCAGTACCTTTTTTGCTATGCTTCAACTTGTATATCGGCACCCTTCTTTTTGCAATATAAGGAATTGACGCTTTCGAAACAAAGACTGGCAGCTTACCAGTCTCCACCCCGTCTTCTCTCTATCACTTCTGACCATGTTGGACTCACCATATCTCGTCCCGGCCATTAGGGGGATATTATTACATCAACAACCTTTCCACAGATGGTTGTAGTATCACAAATGAAGGTCGTCTCTAGAAGAGAGATGGCAGAGTTGTTGATAGCTCCTAACACGAGAGGAAACCACCATTCATCCATCCAAAGATCGATCCACCGCTAGGAATCAGATTTAGACTCGGTACCACGAAACTCACTTCCAAACATAAACCATGAATCTGAACCGAGTTTCAGCCGACATGAAATGCGAACAGGAAAAACTTCCATGGCAATAGATTTTGTGCTGGTGAGACCCGGAATCAATTTTGTCTGAACCATCTGATTTTGAGGCTAAAAGCAGTTCCAGCCAGGTTTTGATCTGATTAAGTTGACTTATCATTTAACTAATTCCTCTATCGGATCTTAATCTAACCTGCTCATACTTAGTGAAACCAATCTATTGTCTCATGAACCTAAAAATTTATAGATTGTGTGTGTGTGTACATCATGAGTTGGGTAATTATATGTTGGTTGCAGTTGGTCATGAATTCATGATCGGGCCCAATGAGGAAGAACTCAACCAAGGAAGACAACTGCATCTGACAATGCCAAGCTTCCAAGCTCCGGACCTATATTTGCTACTTGTCTGTCAACCTGATGCATGTCATAGGAATTATTTCACCTTGCAATAATGGAGAGGAGGCATTCAAGCCCTATGAAAGGCCTAAGCAGTTGCTGACAAAACGCTAAATGTTTCAAAAACTCTTTAGGTTGGTAGATACGCTCTCCAAATTAGGCCTCTGTCATGTCTCTTACACATGGTTTTAATTTTATGAGCAGTTGCACAATAATTAATGCTCCTGCAGGCGTGTCCAGGCAATAAAAGTTAAGTTCTATCCAAGTTTCAGAAGCGCTACAATGACAAAGTTGAAGCATTGGCAGCATCAGCAGCAAACGTGAATCATAGCTACAAATATGGTTTTCAGGTTTTAAACTGCGAGGTATTGTGTGGGTATAAAACGACAAAATTGTTTATGATGGAAAAAGGTAAGAAAATTTCGCCAAATTTTAAAACAATTAATCTTTCGGCGAGAAATGAAAAATGAAAAGGGGGCCAAAATCTTGAAAAATCAAGTGCAAAAAATGTGAAAATTAAAATCTAGCAACTAAAAGTTGAGAAAAACACGAAAAAATGGGAAAACACAAACAATTTTATGGCTATGACATGAACTACTGCATCAAATCCAAAACTTCGTAACTTAGTAAAATCTGCAAAGCTTATTTGGAGCATAGAACAAATATAGAAGTAACTTATACGTTTTTTACCAGCTCAAATTTTCTTTGGATTCCTCCGACAATCGTTGTCATTGTGTTGGGCACTAAGTTAGCTGTCCCAGTCTTTGGGACAGCCGGTAGCTATGGAAACACTGTGAGTGGAGTGAGTGAGTTTTACTGCCGTTCTCAGGAGGATTCAAGTGTAGAACTTCCCAATGGCCTTCATTTGTCACCGTGACGAAGCAAGAGAAAAAGCAGTAAGATCTACCTCAAGCATGAAAACGCTGGACTTTAGCGGCAAACATATATCAGCGTATTGTCCAAATTTGTTCTTGAGTTACAGGCAATTATTAAATCTACTTGTCCTTGGCTGTGGTCACTGACTGTTAATAAATTCATTCGGGTTGACATTAATAATTTGAGTACGCTGTTATTTAAGTTCCTCCGCGCTTTGGCTTTCCAGACGTACTTATGCCTTGCATATATGTAATATAACCACAGACAAATTAAATTAAGTTGTACAGTACATAAAAGTGAAACATTTATTCAACCTGCTCTTTATATGCGTCGAAAACAGTCTCATAGTTCTATCTTTTTAGTTGAAAAATGGAGATGTTTGTTGAAAGTTTTGGTTTAAAATAAAGGTTCAGACTCGAGGATTGGGTCCACGAATCATATTGTTATCTCATTCGAATAAGGAGGTTACTAGAAGCGTCTAGAAAAAGGGAGAAACAAATTCTGTTAAAAGGTTCTGTCTGATTATTGGTTGATTGGCTGGTTTGTAACCTCCTACCTGCTTGTATGTATATATATCTCAAAAGGGAATGAGTGAAATAAGTTTTCTTCCCTTCCACGACTTGCTCTCTCTCTCTCTCTGCTCTGTTTTGCTCTGTTCTTGCTTGTTATGTTGTTCTTCTTACATGGTATCAGAGCGTCATTAACCTGAAGTGTTCTTCTGTCTTCATGGCTTCATCATCGATTGCCCCAGAAAGTGCTCCTCAAGGTGAATCGAATACAAGAGGATCGAACAGTGTGTTGCTGAATCATCCTGATCAAGTCGATGGCTTCAATAATCCACTGTATCTCCACCACTCAGACAGTCCTGGTGCTGTCCTAGTTTCACAACCATTGACAGGTGATAATTACCTTACTTGGAGTCGGGCAATGGTGATGGCCTTAACAGCCAAGAACAAGTTGTGTTTTATTGATGGGTCCTTGCAAGAGCCAGACCCATCATCTGCAGAGCACATTTTATGGAGGAGATCTAATACTATGGTGTTGTCTTGGATAATCAACTCCATGGCGAAGGATATAGCAAACAACATCATATATGCAACGACGGCACATGAGGTATGGACTGATTTGCAGCATCGTTATACTCAAAGTATTGCTCCTAGAAAATATCAAATTAAATCTGCTATAAGCAGACACACTCAGGAGACACAAGGTGTCACTGCATACTATACCAAACTCAAAGGCTATTGGGATGAGCTAGCTTCCTATGAGCCGCTTCCTGTCTACACATGTGGGACTATGAAGATCATTTTTGATAAGGAGCAGGAAGAGAGAGTCATTCAGTTTCTAATAGGACTGAATGAGTGATATAACTCTATTAGAGGACAGATCCTTCTCATGGATCCTTTTCCCCCAATAGCAAAGGCATATTCTCTAATCCTACAAGAAGAGAAGCAGCGAGAGGCAAGACTGTTGCCTTCTACAGAGCATATCAGTTTGGTTGCTTCTCAATATGATAATTGAATGTTTAAAGGAAATACCCAAAGACGTCAACATTGCACATACTGTCAAAAAATGGGTCACACAAAGGACAAGTGTTACAAACTGCATGGTTACCCAAATGAGTTTAAGTCATTTAAGCAGAGACAAGAGAAAACATAGCAAGGTGTAGTGCAAGGAGAAAAGTCGAATGGGAAAGGCGTCTCTGCTGCAACGTCTAGTGGTTCTGTAAGTTTTGAGGCAAATGTGGCTCAATCCAGCAAGGAAAGTGTGCCAGTCTTCACCATGGAAGAATACAATCAGATTATTCAATTGCTGAAAGAGAAACCACCAGTCTCTTATGCAAATTTTGCAGGTATTTCCATTACCCTAAAAGATGCATGGATCATTGACAGTAGTGCCAGTGATCACATGACATCTTCATTGTCAAGTCTGGTTAATGTTTCAAAACTTCAAACTGGTTTTCCTATCAGATTACCCAACAATAATATTGTTCATGCAACTTACCAAGGTGATGCTGTAATCTCTCATTCAATCAGATTACATCATGTTTATTACGTTCCAAATTTTAATTTCAATCTGATATCTGTCAGTCAATTAATCAAGTAGTTGAACTGTGATGTTTTGTTCTCTACCTGTGGTTGTGTCATACAGGACCAGATGTCCAAGATGGAGATTGGAGCTGCTGAACTGAGAAGTGGCATATATTGCTTCCAAAGTCCTAATTCTACAAATGAATTGACTACCAATTTTGATGACCATTTACCTTCTGTATCTACAGCAACCAAATCTCATGATCCCTTGGACCTTTGGCATTTGCGCCTGGGTCATCCTTCTAGCTTTAGAAATAAACTTTTCTCTGCACAAGACTCTAAGATAGTGTTGAAGAACAATCAATGTCATACTTGTTCTATTTCAAAGCAGACTCGTCTGCCTTTCAATGTTAGAGAACTTTCTTCTTCAAAGCCCTTCCAAATGGTGCATTGTGATATTTGGGGACCTTATTCACAGGTCTCACTCACTGGTGCGCATTATTTTTTGAGTCTAGTTGATGACTACTCACGTTGCACCTGGGTGTTTTAAATGCGCCACAAGTATGAGACACAATACAATCTCAAACAGTTTTGTAATCTGATTGAAAATCAGTTTAAAATTACAATACTAAAAATAAGGAGTGATAATGGGTCGGAGTTTTTATCTCAAGAGCTACAAACCTTTTTTCAGCAGAAAGGAATTATACATGAAAGGAGTTGCGCCTATACACCTCAACAAAACGGCGTGGTTGAGAGGAAGCACAAACATCTTCTAACAGTGGCTCGTGCACTTCGATCCCAGGCCAATTTACCTTTAAAATTCTGGGGCGAATGTGTGTTGACAACAACTTAATAAATAGAACTCCCTCACCTTTGTTAAATGGAGTCACAACCTATGAAAGACTCTTTCAAAGAAAACCAACGTATAATCATCTTAGAACATTTGGTTGTTTGTGCTATGTGACAAATTTAAGACCAAGCAGTAAATTTGATGAAAGAGCACAAATGTGTGTTTTCTTAGGGTACCCCTTTGGTAGAAAGGCATATATTGTTTATAATATGAAAACAAAAGAATTGATGGTGAGTCGTGATGTCAAGTTTCGTGAACATGTATTTCCATTTTTAAATTCAAAGGAAGAAATAGAAACTTCTGTTGTGCCTCTTTACCTATCGAAGATGTCATGTGCAGGGAAAGCGAAGTTCAAGAGAAAGAAGGTGAAAAATCTCAACTCTTCACAAAAATTGATCAATCTGAAAACTTACCATTTCAATCCACTTCAAGTGAACTTCAACCCATGAACTCTTCAGCTGAAATAGAATATGATACAAGTCAGCATCAAAGCCTTCGTCGCTCTAATCAAATTTGGAAATCATCTGTTTTGCTTAAGGATTTTTATTGCAATGCTGCTACTTCTGGTTCAGAAGCTACATCAAAGTCAAAGAATGGTCATTACAGCAGGTATCCAGTCTCAAACTTTGTCTCATTCAAACAATTCTCACCACAACATAAATCATTCCTTTTGTCCATATCCCAATCATCTGATCCATATTTCTATGATGAGGCAAAACACTTAGCTTGCTGGAAAGATGCCATGGCAGCTGAAATCAGGGCCCTAGAAGAAAATGGTACATGGAGTCTTGTTAAATGCCATGCAGGTGTGACTCCTATAGGATGTAAGTGGGTGTACAAGACAGAATATAAGGCTGATAGTTCGGTTGAGAGATACAAAGCAAGACTTGTTGCAAAGGGCTACTCACAAGTTGAAGGAGTAGATTTTCATGAAACATTTGCACCGGTAGCTAAACTAGTTACTATAAGATGTTTATTATCTATTGCAGTGAAGTTTAATTGGATACTTGAGCAAATGGATGTATATAATGTCTTTTTACATGGAGATTTGCATGAGCAGGTTTATATGGAGTTGCCTCCCGGATATGGAAAAGAGGGGGAGACAAGAGTTTGCAAACTTTATAAGTCCTTATATGGGCTAAGGCAGGCACCAAGAAATTGGTTTCAGAAATTTTCTACTGCCTTAGTAAATTTTGGTTTTACTCAATCAAGAAATGATTATTCATTGTTCATCTTGTGCAAAGGTAAAACATTTTCTGCTGTACTGGTTTACGTAGATGATTTGATCATTGTGGGAGATGACGCAAAGCAAATTGCTCAAATTAAAGGTTATTTGAATAGTGTGTTTCATATGAAGGAGCTGGGATCATTAAAATTCTTTTTGGGAATTGAATTGTCAAGAAGTAATGAAGGCATTTGTTTGTCACAACGCAAGTATTGTCTTGACATTTTGGAAGAAACTGGTCTTCTTCAAGCAAAACCTGTTGAAACTCCGATGGAGCAGCAAACATCAATTACTTCAACTGAAGGAAAACCTCTTAAAGAGTCGTCAGCCTATAGAAGACTTGTTGGTAAACTAATATACTTAACAATAACAAGACCTGAGATCTTATTTGCTGTTAATATCCTTAGCATGTTTATGCAAGAGCCAAGAACACAACATATGGAAATGGCCTTAAGGGTGGTTATGTATCTCAAGAAGAATCCAGGTCAAGGAGTAATGCTATTGGCAAGAAATCAGCTACACATTAGAGTCTTTTGTGATGCTGATTGGGCATCATGTAAGGAAACAAGAAGATCTACAACAGGTTATTGTGTCTTCCTTGGTGAGAATCTAATCTCATGGAAAACTAAGAGACAAGCAACTGTGTCAAGATCTTCAGCTGAAGCTGAATATCGATCACTAGCTAATGTAGCATGTGAAGTAGTGTGGTTAAAGTCATTGTTGACAGAATTGAAGATAAACCATGCAGCCCCTGCAGATGTATTCTGTGATAATCAAGCAGCGATTCACCTTGCAGCTAATCCTGTCTTCCACGAACGTACTAAGCACATTGAAGTTGATCTTCATCTGGTACGTGACTACATCAAATCTAAAGTGTTGCAAACTCTTCATGTATCTTCCGAGAACCAACTTGCAGATATTTTCACAAAAGTTCTTGGAAAAAGCAATTTCAGTTCATTAAATCCAAACTAGGCATACATGATTTGCATGCACCAGTTTGAGGGGGAGTGTTGAAAGTTTTGGTTTAAAATAAAGGTTTAGACTTGAGGATTGGGTCCACGAATCATATTGTTATCTCATTCGAATAAGGATGTTACTAGAAGCGTCTAGAAAAAGAGAGAAACAAATTTTGTTAAAAGGTTCTGTCTGATTATTGGTTGATTGGCTGGTTTGTAACCTCCTACCTGCTTGTATGTATATATATCTCAAAAGGGAATGAGTGAAATAAGTTTTCCTCCCTTCCACGACTTGCTCTCTCTCTCTCTGCTCTGTTTTGCTCTGTTCTTGCTTGTTATGCTGTTCTTCTTATAATGTTTATTCCAACTTAGGTTCGACATTGCTTTGTTATTGAAAAAAATTGACAGATAGCTGGTAGGACTACTTAATAAATAAACACGGAACGGACAGACTTTGTCAAATTAAGCAAAATTCATTTCCATTTCTGCAAAAAATTAACACGCTGCTGGAAAATCTTCTTGCAATTCGGTGTGTGCAGTTTGCTAGATCTGAACCTGCTCCATCGGTTGCATCAAGTCGATATTGGAAAAAAAGAAAGTAAAGAACTAAGCCGTACGCAACGAGTAGCTACAAAAATCCAATGTCTACGGTTACTGATCTTTCTCAAAACCTTCAGTGCTCCACAAGCTATTTTCATACCTAAGATATTACGGCTTTCAGTTGGTGGATTTTGTTTTCTTTTAAATTAATGGAAAATGGAATAACGGAGTTTTCTTTTTTTTTCCTGACTGTTGAACTTGATCATCTAAGAGGCGCATATGTATCATGATTTATCTTGGTTGCTCCTTGTCTTTGGCTTCATTGCTGAGGATTCTTGCTCCTGAATTACAGGACCTCCTTCCACTCGATCGGATGAAGCTCTTGTGCATTATGACAAGCAAACTTCTTCAACCTTCCCTCCTTCAGATCCAACTCCAACCCGAACCTTGAGGTGCAAAAATGCAAACAGAAAGCAGAAAGCATACTTCGAGTTCATGTACATCATCAACTTGCTTAAGCCAAAGCGTGGTGCATCTCCATGAGTACACTCATGGAGTTGTACTGGTGATCTCGGGAGGGTTCATAACTGTGTTTCCTTCCGTAGCATCTTAGAAAGTGAGTATCAAGTTGAGGCAATAAACAGAAAGGACATAGGCACATCACCTCAGACCAAGAGCTCCGGCAGTCGCACCTACCCACAATCACATGCAGATATAGTTGGACCACACCCAACATTTTATTGGACCTGCCCTGGTGTGGGTTTAATGCAAACACAGGCCAGCTAGCACATGGAAGCCCAATAAATATGAAGTCCTTTTTTTTATGCAGCTTGTTTCCAGTCCAATCCTGTCAACCAAAGAGTTAGGTGGTAGAAAGCAAAATTGGTGCGGGCTGCTGGCTGCCAATAGTAGGAAGAACCTCTGTTATGAATCTACCTTGTTTTTGTGCTGCATCTTTGATATCAAATACTTTTGTTGGGTCCACAGACAATGCATCCATGGATTCTGGGTATATTAAAGCTTGTTTGAGAGTTTCTAGCTAGGGCCCTCGGTCCTCCTGGAGCACATATAATATCCCATACCTAATACTTCTAAATTAAATGCTGTTGTCAGATTCGTGTTCTTCATCCACCATACAACTCGAATCTGGATTTTGATCCGATTCAGATTTGCTTTCCAGGTCCAATACGTGTTGAAAGAGGTCGGAACTAGTCAAAGCCCGGATAATTGACGGCAGTAGTTGGCAGGTGAATATTAATTAATGCTCCTGGGTTCTTTGTCAATACGTGGGTCCAATCGACTTGCATAAGCAATCGTCCACTTTCATTACCGATCTTGCAGTAGGATGAATTTGAGAGGAAAAAACAGTAAGATTTCTCTTTTTGGTATCACCCAGTAAAAGATAGGAAAAATGGTAAATTAATCTTCAAATCAAGTTCTTTACAAAATTAAAAAAATCTCTTTTTGCATTTTTCACTTACTGAAAACTTTTTTCTTTGATTCTTAACTAGTTATGCACCCAGCAGCGTAAGACTGCTCGACCCAAGCGTACCTGCAGGCTGCAGGTGTCTCTGCAACTAGAGAGTCCACGTCCAAAGTTTACTGCCAGTCACCATACAGGACTTCTTGATTCTTCGGTCTCAGTGAAGATCACCTTTTGAATCTGTTTTGAAACATATGAACAATAAAAGAGTTGACGTACTTTGCATTATCATCACTCTAATAAGGAAACAAAGTTGGTAGCTAGCATATTCTTAAATTGAACAGGAACAAATATTACTAACTGGGAAAGTCGCATCTGGAGTACTATTTTGCTGCAGAATCACAGAGTGGTTAAAGGACATTATTTTGTCACCTTATTCACTACCAGCTCGAGTTTGCCACTCATAGCTTGAACTAACAGTCACAGAGATAGGCAGATGCCGTGAGAGTAAGAGGCGCATGAATTGCAGCTTCAGCTGCTTGTTTTAGATATGTAATACCAGAGAAAATGCTTTCACATACAAGGCAAGAACTAACGGTCTTTGCCCAAAAGTTGATAGACGAGTTGGCGAAAATCCATCAAGGATGCGAGATATATATTGGTGCGGACGTAGAAAATGAAAAGAAATTGAAGCCATCACGACCCCCAGGAAAATGTATAATTTGGTCTGTGGGCGTGAAAGTGCAGCCAAGCAAACTGTCTCAAGGGCATGATGACGCATCAACTATCTTGGTGAATGATTAAGGATGTGTAGTTCATATGTGTAAGCATGCCTCTTGTTTGTGAAAAGAAATAGGCGTGGTACTAAGTGGATGAAAGACTCACCAGGAGAGACAGCAAAATTTTAGGTACAGTTCTAGTTTCCGATACCATGCGTCCTGCTTCTGCTTGAGTTCTAGCTTTTTGTTGCACATTTTCATTGTTATGTTTTTAGTTTGTGTTTTAATTATGCTTCAAATGGGTTAAGAAGAGGTAGTTCTTTTCTCTCTACGTGATAATATTCGTTTTCATTCTTGTGCTACTCTTGGCACTGGTTCGACTACCGCCGTATCCTCAGTAGGTTGTCCTGCTCCGACAACAAACTTCTACATTATTACTATAACTGATCAGAAAAGGAATACTTCAGAAAAAGTATTAATTTTTACTGAGTAGTTGACTTTTACTGAATTCAATTCAACGTTTCTTTGGTGTGTTTTACCAGTTCAAGATCCTTTTTTAGTTGTTATGAATAGCAGACAACAGCTTATTTCCTGAAAGACTTACTCATGCTCTATACGACGACCTTGATTTTCCTTTTCATTTTGTTATCAGATGACTTAATTCTCAATGGTTATGAAACTAGATCCATGTCGTCAAAACTAAGATTACATGAAATGCTGAACAAGTTTACATGGTCAAATGATAAATGCGGTTATCTTTTTGAAGAGTGAAGGCTGTTGAAATAAAATTTCGGGTGGGCTGTGCTTCAGCACAGGTTTGCCTTCAGCAGTTTCAAGCTCGAATAATGAATTAATGCTAGTTTTCATATTCTAAAGTTCTCTGTGAGAAAGATTATATTCAAATGTTTCTAGAAGCAAGAGAAATTGTTACAGACTTATAAAGAACATACTTTCAAGTTAATTCATAGATGGGTAGTGTTCCCTTAAAAGTGTAAACATGGAGGAGGAAACATAAAAGCATCTAAAGAATTCTCGATTACTTCCTATGGCGTGAAGTGTGAACTTACTGTTGTCCTTTCTTGTTCCTCTTTTTCCGGCTTAAAAATTATGCACCATTGGCATCTTATGAAGAAGGGGTTGTAGATTTAAAAATCTAAAGAACCACGCATCACCAGTACAACTTTCTCCGATGCCATGGAAAGTGAGATTTTGGGGCAACATATAGATGAATGCAAGCATCACTTTTTGACATGAAAATGCTGATACTTGGTAAAACTATATCACGTGAAAAAGAAAGCAAAATATACACAACTGTGCCTTTTTGAGCTGGTTAGGTTAGGAAGGCATTCGGAGATCATGAAACTGTTTAGGTAATATACAGATAGCTTGCATTTGTCATCCTTCAACACGACAACATTTGGAATTTTTTCGAGTTTTGGCTTTTTTTATCTTAAGTTGTACCGCATCCTCTACATTGCCTTAAAGTTAAACCGAGCACTACTGTAAGCATCAGGATTAGCTGCTCTGGTGTTGATGATTTTTAGCCGAATTATCCCTTTTTTTGGACAAGAATTGCCAACTTCGTTTTGTCTTCGACCGGAAAAGATTACAGAAAAGAGGTCCTAACATGGTCAGTAAAAAAAAATTCCAGCACAGAAAAGAATGCAGCCATTATCCAATTTAACAATCTTCCTCTTTATCATGTGGGGAGGGATTATATTCTTATTCCTCATGACATTCATCGAGATCTTACCATGTGCTGTAGCAGACCTAGCCTTTAATCAATTTCTGCTGGCAAGATACGTTAGACGATGACTGGTGGGGAATGACCTCACTCCTTTTGGTTAAAAAAATAAAGAAATGCGTCAACTAGTGGTCTACGAGCTGGTCTCTTGAGAGCGCCAGATTGTTAAAGTAACAGTAAAAAATGCTGGTGGGTTAAAAACTACAAGAGAGAGAGAGAGAGAGAGAGAGAGAGAGAGAGAGAGAGAGATGACACATGGTGGTACCAAAACGACCATTTAAGAACGGTCGGTGGGGAGGAAGGGGATGAAAGGCTTATAGATGCGATTCTGACCTCCACCAGTGACCCTTTAGCTTTCCTGCATTTTTCAGTAGTAAAATATAGAGGAAAGAAGAGAAACATGTCTAAAAAAGTGGTAAACCCACCAAGAAGGCTGAGGTTCGATTTCTTTTTCCATGAAAATGGCAGACCAATCAGTGAGGCTGGCAACAGTTTTTCTGAAAGAAACCCCTCCAGTTGGACGGAAAACCATTTATTATATATATTACTTGCCCAACCACCGGCCGGAATGGTGAACTTGGACCACCAGTGAATGGAGAAGAAGCAGGATGTTCTGTGACTAGAACGGAGGTCAGTACTGTTCACAGTGCAATTACTCAAACTTGTCAAGTAAAAGAACCCAGCTACCATGAAAGGCCGTATTTCTTGCTGCTGGCCTGCCTGCCTGCCTTTATGCGCAAACGTTGAATCTTGTCTTTTTCCTTCTCCCAATCTAAAGTTCAATTTAATAGAGAAATGTGACATATTTTTTTGAATCTTTCTAGCTTTTTAGGCAAAACATAGATTTTAGTTTTTTATTCAATACAGAAACGATCTCGATCCCTCTTCCATTCACCCGATTCTCTGAATATTCTTTTTTCTGCTGACGGAGTTAAGTTCAACAGGCAATGCTTCACGTGCCTCGATGCACAATTGGATCCTCGAGATGCTAATAAAGATTAAGTCACAACTCGGTCTTTCTGGGAGATATTGTTCTTGGGTTGATGCTTCACGTGCCTTTATTAGGCTAATTAATATCTCACAAAAATGAGCTTATGCTGAATATTTTACGTTTATATATATATATATGTATAGGTAAGTTGGGCAGCTTCTTGTCCTTTAGCAAAAGCTGGGCTCCTTTTCTGCGAGACATTCGGCAGAGTACGTGCAAGAGAACGTGACGGTGAGACGATCTTATGACGTGTTTCTTTTGCCCATTAAAATACCATTTCGCTACTTTTTAATAAAGACGCTCTAATCTCTGGTAGCTGCGATCGTATTAACATATAAAATTTGTTTTTGGTACACTACATATATTTGTTTATGACTTAGCAAAATATATAAAGAGAGAGTTTCATTTTCAAGGTCCTTGAGCTTACATACCTACCTGTCTGAGCTCACATATATAATAAGATCCGGACTTAATTTCTTTGAGAGGAATAAGCCACTCACTCTCATGTATGCACGCACACACAGACACAAGGATCAGCATATTGAGTTAGAATCCTGCCTCAGTGACGCTGCTATACCATTTTCACGTATGAACTTGTAACCACATTCACGAATACCAGCAATAAATGTGTAGATGGTACCAGCAATGCCTCCGAAAGGGCACAATATTCCTCCTCCATCCGACAGCCTCAATTTCCTAAAATGTCTTACTTGGAGAACGTGTCACAATGTCTAGAAATTTCACATTTTGATCGCAATTTTGAGGCAAACAAAAGCAGTCTTGCCCAGTTCACCACTGTTCAACCGTCAGTTACACTTTTCTTCCCCACAAAGTGGATTTCTCCGGCCATCTCGAAGCTTTTGGCCTCTTACACACGGAACTATATATATATAAGAGAGATGGCAGGAGAAGTCGAATGGATTTACCTACTTTGGACACCTGCGAATATACTTTGTGGGCAAAGGCCCTCACCTTCCATCACCACGGGTGACGATCCGCACACACGCAGACATGCACACGTACTATGGAAATGAAGGTATTTCTATCATTTTATGGAAAAGTCTTCCCATGCCATGTGCTTCTGGAAAAGAAATCCATGCATCAATTATTACTGCTGAAACTACTTAGACAGAGAGGGAGAGACGGAGCAAGTAATTTGGTGAAAGTGGGAAGCTGCTTCCCCTGAGGGATGAAAGGAAAAAAGAATTAAATGATTGGCACGTTCTAGAAGCTGGAGCCGGCGATCTGACCCACCAACCCGTTGGTTGCAGAGAGTTTGAGCTCACACGAGTCGAGTCAGGGACGCCGTTCCCCTCCACCGCCGCACGTGCTGACTTCCACTGCTCTCAGTAGTACAATACTACTGCTGCCATGAAAGAGAAGGAAAAGGTAGCCATTGGAATGGTAGATGACGTGAAACGAGAGACGGCCGAGCAGAGGCGACGAGGCCAACCAACACCCCACCTCCACGTCCTCCTCTTCTTCTCCGTCCGTGGAGTGGTCGGTAGGCGCCGCCGCCGCCGCCGCAGCTCGGCTCCGTCCACACGAAGCCGATCTCTGCCCTCCTCAACTACCAATCCTTATGCCAAGCATCGTCAGAGGGGCGAGAAAAAGCGCAAAGCTGGCTACCACTGTGACAGAATTAAATTATTGAAAGCGTTAAGATGTCGTTTGAAAAACTTTAGCAGCGTCCGTTCGTTCGTAGTTACTCGGAATAGTCGATTCATGTGCGTTGAAAACGAAAGAGGGCCATGATGCATATGCATGGTTCAATATTTCGGGAGGATTTGGAAGATAACGAAGTGGGAGTTTGAAATATTCGCTAAGGTTGTTAGCCGCCATGCGTACGTGTTGCATTAAGGGCCACAAGTGCTTAAATAATTGCAGCTGATCTTGCTCGATCTTAAATAATTGCAAGAAGGAAAACTGGTTCTAAGTTTGAGAGAAAATGGATTGCATGTTCGACCCTATTCGTTTCATTTCTTTTCCTTTTTGGCGTTCAACTTCTTACTTATGTAGTTGACTTGAAAAGTATTGAGCTGGGATTGAAGTTCAGTTGGTTGCTTTGCTTGTCCTCTACCACCTTGTGAATTTTGCTTATATTAAAGATGAGTTGAAGGTTAGGTAGAAAAATTTTTGGAATGATAAAATATCTATCTTATTGATCGGCCTCCTTATTAAATATGATGTTGGAAGACTTCAAAATCTCTCCCACAAGTCCAGTTGTTTTCTCGACAATATGTTGGTCTCTCGATTTAATTCCTCCAATTCGAAGTATATAGCTTATACGTGGTGTGTGTGAGATGTTCGTTCCACAATATCCGAATAATGGACTCTTAGAATCGACGAGTTTTCAGATGTCAAAGAACATCTCTGAATGCATAAGATTTATGAAAATTAAATGCCATCACACAAGTGCTCTCACATGTTTAGCACTGGTTCTTTTAGCACTGGTTCTGTTCCGTCATGTACAAGAAGAAGTCACAACCCAAGTTTTTTTTTTTTTTTTGCAGAGATTTTACTAAATTTGAGCCTATAGTTAAAAAGTGGAATAATATCTACCTGATTAATTGTCTCACAACTGCAGTGAAGATGTTTCCTAAGTTGAGGAAAGTCATAATGTTCAAAATCAATGTAAATTAACTTTGAATTGACTCTGGAATGTATGTATAATTTAACTTGAGATATTTGTTAAGCTCACAGTTTTAGAAAAATAATTAATAAAAGAATAAAAAAGTGGTCCTCCTTCTTTGGAATTACAGTCAATGATAGACCTCAAAATAAAATAAAAATTCTTTGAGAATATTGATGTAGCTAGCTGTTTGTCCTAGTGGCCTCATGAGGACAAGAAACGAAGAAGGTGGATCCATTCGTAGCGGCCCAACGTTCTGACCACATGGGACAAAGCCGGTCCCAACTGGGCTTAAGCCGACCTTAAAATAGGAGCCGAGCTAAAGGTGTAGGTAGCGTGGCGGCCAGCGTCAAGTACGTGTTGAGCGTGGGATGGAAGGTCGCGAGTATAAAAATATGCGTTTCGTTGATTGGACGGTCGCGTGCTGCCCTTCTGCTCTTAGCCCTCGCTCTTCTCCTCACTCTTCTGTCTTGGTTTGAATTGTCGTTGCTCCGCTGTCTCTCCCGAGGAGAAAGAATGGTGAAGCCCGAGAGCCACAACAAGAAGGCGGTGACCAGAGGAGCATGGACAGCAGAGGAAGATAGGAGATTATCGGAGTACATAAGGATCCATGGTGACAAGAAGTGGAGATTTCTGCCTGCCAGAGCAGGTCTCCTTCTCTCTCTTTCTCTGTGTCTGTGCGTGTGTGTTGAGTTGAACAGCTCCGTTGGGGGTAGAATCTTCTTTGTCTCCAAAACGTCAGGCGCAGAAGCTGTGCCTTTTTTGTTGCCTCATGGTCTTGATTTTAGAGTCTAGTACTTCTTGAGACTTTCTTTACTGTAAAAGACCAAGCTCTTCGTGTCAGTGCGGTTCCGTTCTTCACACTGCCGTCCTAAACTCAGTGACGTTTTAGTTTTCGGAGAAGCACTTCGAGTATGAAGCTTAAGAGTCTAAAGATGCGCCAATGTAGGTTCGGTTGAGGTTAAACCTGGTGCGACTACTCAAAAGAGTGATCAGAAATTGGAGACTGTATCATTTAGTTAACCGCTTTGAAGTCTGCTATACTTATCTGAATCCTTCTCCTCCCGTGAGCTACGAGACCGAAAATTATTCTCCTGCTCACGGAGATGGGTCTAATCATCGTAATAACTACACTGTAAAATTCAAGAGGTTGGGTGTCATAATCACCAGAAGAAGTACTCTGACCTGCAAATCCAAGTTGGTACCGAGTGGTGTTCCCATTCCATCGATCGGGATTGATGCAAACCCCACTTAGTTACTTTCTCCATGTGAACTCGGTCTTTTCACGACACCTTCTATTGATCACCACAATTTTAGAGAACCCGTGATCTTTTAAAGTTTTTTTTGTTTTCTTCTTCTTGAAGGGAAAACTGATCCATGTGACATAACCTTGCAGGTCTAAATAGATGTGGGAAGAGCTGCAGATTGAGATGGTTGAATTACTTACGGCCAGATATCAAGAGAGGGAACATATCAGAAGATGAAGAGGATTTAATTATGAGGCTTCACAATCTTTTGGGAAACAGGTGACTCAATCTTACCATTTACTTCTATAATCTCACTCTACTCTGGCCATTGTTTGGAAAAATAAGAAGATGTGATGCCATCCTGGTGCCCGACTATGTATCCTACGGCTCCATGAACGAGTTATTGCTCTTACAATAGAAAGACAACAAAGTCCCCAGTGAAATTGTTGAGGTTTACGCACTCGGTTTCCTACTATACAGATTCTGATTACCGAATTATTGCGATTTTCGCGGCATGAAAGCAGTTGTCGGATTCATGCTTTCTGAATGCATTTCTCAAGTCAACACGAAAGAGGGTTTACCATCAACGTGTAAGATTTTTCTTGGCTGGATGGTGATTTGGAAACCTGCGTTTGAGTCAGCAGCATAAGTCATAGGCAGTTCATGATCAGGTAACTGTAAACTCGATCAGGTTTGAGACAATTGATCTCCACCTGCCCAATGGCCAATGGGTTCTAATTGTCAAATTAGAAATTCACTAACAAGCACAAACGCAAGCTAGAGATAGGTCCTTCATCTCTCTCTCTCCAGCGAAAATTCAGTCTGCCTTTTCAACAGTATTATTTAATGCACTGGACCCTGAAAACCTTTTCGTTGGTAGATGTCATGACTGTAGGAGGGGCTCCATGGTTGCTGTTTTCATCGAGAGTGAGGTGAAATTCCATCCTTTCAATGACTCGAAAGTGAGTACCAACGTGGTGGACCCCTTGATATTGATGAATTATCAATGTGTTCCCAGTCTCTCTCTATCCCACCGGCCTCCCTCTCTTCTGAACAGTTCATGTATATTCGTGATGCAGGTGGTCACTGATCGCCGGAAGATTGCCAGGGCGAACAGATAACGAAATAAAAAATTACTGGAATACTCATTTGAGCAAAAAATCATTATCAATGAGTGACCTAAACCTCAAAATAAACCAGAAGTTGAAGAAGGCCCAGAAGCCGCTCCCACCAACAAGAACGTGCCCAGTTTCCTCTACGCCGGACAGCACCAACGAGAAGGCCGGCGGGGAGAGCGAGAGGCCGTGGAGCTGCCCGCTAGATCAGGATTTCGATGTGCAAATCGACCTCGATATCGACAAGTTTTTCGACTTCCCCACCACTGGTTCAGCTGCGACGGAGCAGGGGCAGAGCACCGGGATGGTGGAAATGAGCAACCGGCTGGTGCAGGAATCGAGGGAGGAAGCTGGATTCTTCAAGGGCCTGTTCCAATATTGTGAGTCGGAGAACCCTGATGCCGGCCTCTGCTCCGACCAATATTCCAAGCTCGAGCATCTCGACTTAGAGATGATCAGCAGGCTTCTGGAGTTCGATGTGGATGCGAACCATCCTGCAGAGGGGAATCTCTCTCTTTCTTAGAGAAGCAGCATTGCTCCTTTAACCTGATCTAAATAAATCCTTGATTGTACAAAAATGGGGTTGCTTCATCTGCTGTCATAAGAATAAAGATTGAAGGGCGTCAACTAATTATTTTTATCTGTGACTACTTTTTTTTTTTTTTTTACTCTGCTGCACTTTGTTCTTTTCCTCTTCTGCTCCAGCGGAATTGACCCGACAGAACCTGCGGGCCAGAGCAAAGCGTGGCCCGGGCAGGTAAGAAATGGGCCGGCGGGGCGCCGGCTAGACCTTAGATTGCTCGGTGTGAGAGAGAGAGAGAGAGAGAGAGGGAGCGAACTCATCCAACAGGCTGTTGGATCTTACACGAGAAAGAGTGGAAAGAAAACACCCATACCAGACCCATGCACATCGAAATAATGTTCAACGGCATTCGCGTAACATGCAGGCCCGCTTTTAAAAGTGGGTCAGCACCATCATGAAAGTGGGTTAGGTCTGCATGACATGCACTGGAAACTGTGCACGGTGCACCCGGATGCATGCAAACATCCTTAAATACATATAAATATATATGTTTTATCATTGCGCCACGTTGTGAACAACCCATACCTCCACAAACATGTACCGTGCTTGGACTCATATCTACCTAAGTTCAACCACTAATATAAGATTTTAAAGAATGAGTCATGAAGCCCCCCGCATCTATTGACATGCACATCCATGCAATGCATTGGATTATGTTTCTAACACATCGATATATATATATAAATTATATAAAAGCTGTTAGCTGGGGCCAAGGTGGATTTGAAAGAGATAACCGGTTTTCACACGGCACGAGGTAATATGGAACGCAGAATGGGTGAAGTCAGCTTTATGGCGGTACAGATGGCATGTCTTCGCTCCTGCAATGGATCTACCAATCAAATCTGGGCAGAAATAGATAGGTGCCTAAAGGGAAAGGGGTAGCCATAGAGTGGGCTCTAGTTGTGATGCCGAAAGTTATAGATCTTATGGCCATTAATTAACCTTGAGTTTGAGAAAGAAGCTTTAAGTTAATACACCACCGATGTGCAACAGTAACGAAAATAACAAAAAGCAACCCGCAATATCATCACCATAGAAAAAATGTCTAATCAACAACATTCATGTGACGCCGTATAAATCTGCGGCCTAGTTATTCCTTTAAGAAACTTTGTGAAATCGGTCACGTCCTCACTGCTTTATTGTCCAAATGACTAAAATGCCCTTCACTAAGGAGGAACACCTTCACAACAAAACTCAAAACACCTTTTTTTTTTTCTTTTGTTTTATGAGGTCAAAATTGTAAAAAAGGTGAAAAAAAAAAAACACTTTTTCGATAAACGACGAAACATAACGTCATAGGTGGTGGCTTGTGAGGGGTCGACCATTCGAGTGGATGATTGGCGTGGCTTGGAGAGCATGCTAGGGCTGAACCACATCTTGGCTTGTTGCTCACATAATAGTTGCACAAAATTTGATAATTTTGTTTATTCATCAACTTTTTGTTCTTGAATTATTTGTTTAGTGCTTTATGTTTAAGGCCTATTCTATACATAATGTCTTTTGAAAAGAGAAAGGTATTCTGCTGCCTATTCAATTGCTAGATCCCATCGCGCCCACCTGGAAAATTGGAAGGATGCTGCTGCCGAACTCCACCTACAATTCAAATGCAATCTTTAACTTTTTTTTTTTTTTTCCGTTTTTCTTTTCTTGTTTTTGGCTTTAAGCAAGCAGGGGGTTAAGCAGACCGCTAGCAGTTTACATGCATTTCGAGTAATTGAACTCTTTACCCACGAAGCCATTTGTCGGCAACTTGGCATAGGCTGCCAAACAAAGTGATGTAGAAACATGGAGGCGGAGTTTGTGGCTTTCTGCTCCACCAACTAAAATTATCGCAGCAAACATGATATACACTGCAATCTTCAGACAGTCTATGAGTCTGATGGATCAATAGCCAATATTCGTACTCTTGGCCTCCAACCATATCTACACGTGGAACTTTTAGAGCCGAACTATTCATCACTTTTCTCCCTTCCTTTCTTTACCTTTCACTATATCACGTGGCTGCTATCGTGATATGTAACTTGAAAATCGGAACCCCATAAAGGACTCTGCTTATCTTCTAGAGGAATCGACCTATGAAAGTCACCGAGTTAGGCGTTGATCCTGATCAGGTCCTTGGGCATGCGTCAAAACTGGCTGATCTTCACAGTGGAGACTGGTGAGATGCAACTAAGATCTTATCTCTTTTTTTAAAGAATCTATTGATGATAGTGACATGCCGCGACCTTCTTGGAGCGAATTCGCAGTCATTTTTACGGTGGCTGAAACGTGAAAGAGGAAAAGATTTGAATCATGAATGAAAAGATTACTTGAAAACGAGTTTAGACTATTATATGGGGGAAAAGAATGCTTTTTATTTTGTTTGTAAGCATGGGCAAGAAGATTTTTATGCCTTCATGACATTGAAAGCATGATATATGTTCTGCCCCCAATATTGAAGAGGGTATTTGGATGGATAAATGACCAAAATACCCTTGATAGAGAAAGAAAAACCCCCCCTTATAGTAAAGACAAAAATGAAAAGGAAAAACAAAAAAAAATCCGACAAGACAAAGAATCACGTGGTAGCCCGTGAGGGGTCAGTGGAGACTCGAGCACATGACTCTGTTCGACCCCGAACACCCACCGCTCTCGGCGCAACATCGCCCGATTTTACATGAGCCACAGAAAAGAATGTGCCAGAACACTTTCACATATGGGGCCAAAAGAACATGGGTATGAAGAATCTGTGTGAATTAGATTGTTCATGACTAAGACAAAGGCAATGTGCCAATGCAAGTACTGTTTCTGGCTACCATATACCTCACTTGGATGATTGGGCTTAGATCCTTATAGCTGGAGGAGCTTCTCAGAACTCAGTATCTGCTTTTTCAACAGGAGAGGGATCTGAATTTGCCTAACTCAAGAGGTCCATATTTATCATGCTACTTTACAACCTGGCTCTCCCTTTGTTGATCAGTGAAGTATGAAGGTAAATACTTAAGCACATAAAACATACCATTTTCCGTATCTGAACTTTGTATTGCACATTTATGCTCCCTAGGCAAATTCAGATCCCTCTGCTGCTGCAAAAGCGATCCCCTATTTCATCACTTGTCACTAAATAGATCTTTCTTTTGGAGTGGCGTGTGTCTCAGGTAAATGTGCTCCATTCAAACACGGTGGACGGTATCTAGCGATGCCTTCTAGCAGACCATAATAGAGAAGGGTTTATTTTTTGAAACTTTGTCACACCCGCTAAGGTGCAACCAGTGGCGGAGCTACATGTGTCCTTATGTTTGCAGTTGCCCATGCTCCCCGACAAAATTTGTAACATTTGCTTATTTGTGTATATTATTGTCCCGGAATCATTTCACTATTTATTTTGTATTTGAAGGGTCTAAGATTTTTTGAATTATCGTCGCTCAGCCAAAAATTTCTACCTCCGCCACCGGGTGCAACATAATAGCTAGCGGCTTACAACTAAAGTGCTGTTGACATAGACCTCATGCATCCGCAAAGTCAAAAGATCTACTTGATCACGGAATAGACCTTAGTTTCCTTTAGGGGTGTTTGATTAGTGGAGTACGTCTGAGATGGACGTTCTGTCTCTATCGTACACTCCATATTCAAACGTGGTGGATGGTTCCTAGTGACACCCTCTACCAAACCTCATTAAATAAAGGGCCTATTCACCATAGTTTCTGTTGCACCACCAGGGTGCAAGAGGAAAGATGGAGGAAAAAGCTTTCAATACACCATTACAGAGACGGAACAAGTTTCAAAAAGCTTCTAGAGAGCATTGGAGGGAGACGGAGACTATAGAGTACTCGAATCTGTTATCTCCATTCTTGTCACTGGTCCAGCAACCATTGACCTGTCGAAAATTTTTACTTCCAATCGGCCAAAGGAGTTAAATCTCTCTCAATGCGTGGAATCGATTGGACAAACTTAGGCTGTGCCAACTAATGCTTTTTCTTAACGAATTAACATGATTTTTCTTAAGATCTCAGAGATGGACAATTGCACATGGTATCAATTAATTCGAGATTAGTGACCGTTCTCCCAACTAATGGAAATTATACATCATTATTTGTCCTTCACTTCATTGTTTAAGAAATAAAATTAAGTCCTTTCAACTCAGAAAGAAACAATTATAGCCCTGAATTGAAGCCTAATGCGTATTTATTGCAACCTGCTCCCAACTGATGCTGTCATCACCAGTCGCCACTATTCTCTCCTTGATGTGTAATTGCTAAGACATTTATTTCTGCTTGCCTGTTACTAATCACTTTGAAAAGGGACAGATGAACGTTATGAAAAATCATTAATAGAGTCGACCTGCAAGTGGAGTGGCAGGACTCAACAAGGCAACCGGCTTTAACAAATAACTTTCCAGATTAATAGCGCTATAAAACACGCTTAGGTTCGAAAAGCTTTCGATAAGCTGCATATAAAGTATTTAATCATGCATGCTTTTAGGTTCAGAAGTTAGAGCTACTTTCTGTAGAATGGTGGAATTACTTCCAGTAGTGATCTGCAACGGATCTTCAGTTTCTTTTGGTGACTGGGGGATCAGCAAAGAAGTTTCTGCAAAATTTTTCATCAACGACTCCAACTGGGGGTCCTTTCACTCTGACTAAAAATGCAAGAAAAGTTTTACGGTGCATACTCGAGCCCAGCCGACCCTTTTTTTCTTCACCCATGCTCAACAACCCAGTGAGCGAAAATCACCTAATATCAGGTGCCGAACTAACACAGTTAGAGATGGGGGCAGCTGCCTATTCCTCTGGGTCAGGGGTTAGATTTAAGGCCTTAAAGATGAAGTAGGAGAAGAGTTAAATAAATGTGGCCGAACCTGGAAACTAGTTAGGTTGCATGGTCGCATAAAATATAGGATCTCCAACCCAATTGCACCCAACTTGGGCCCTTTTGATTGGCTCCGCCCAGTCATCTCCCACTGCTTTTGGAAGATAAGACAAATTCGAGTAATTTTGGATGTAAAAAAAGAATGCCTCCGTACCTTTTATATATATATTTATATATATACATATATATATATATATATATATATATATATATATATATATATATATAGAGCACACGTACCACGAGAATACACACACACACAGAGAGAGAGAGAGAGAGAGAGAGAGAGAGAGAGAGAGAGAGAGAGAGAGATGCATCAAATTACCAAAATAGAGGAAACAAATCTATTTCAAGATTGGAAGAGTCAAACAACCCAAATATCGTATCGATTTCATACTTGAACGAATCCAAGAAAAGGCCTAATGAGAGACCGGCCTTCCAGTAATTAAAAAAGGTGATGAGACTTCTGATTCTATCAAAGAGAGGAAAAGATGCTCTATACATGAGGGCACCAATTGCTTCAACTATAACCACAGCCAAACCAGCTGAAAGTATATCCCAGTCACCCGTTTGTCCTATCACAGTAGCGAAAGCAGTTGCACAGTAGAAGCCAACAAGAAAGGATAGTATCTTGATAGGCAAACCCTTCTTCAACCTCTCTACTTTCTCATTCAACTTGGTTCCAAAAGACTGGACAGCTTTGATTAAACGTGTCCCACTGTCAGCACCTATTGGAGGATCTTGTTCACGACCACTGAGGCTGTTTCTGACATGATATCCAAGTTGTTTCAGTTCAGTAACTCAGTGCAGCAATTTGAAAGTGAATTTCTTCAACACGTTATCTAAAGTGGCTCAATAAAAATCAAGTCAAATCAAGGATATAGAGACCATGATTGATAGAAACTTGCACGCTTCCGGCCAAATCAACCTGGAACAGTGATGTTAACTACGCTGAATTTCCTAACCTAGGTTACAAAAATGACTTGGTGAAGGCCAAGATAAATACAAGAATATTACAGATAGTCTATTGTGACATCTATACACCTCTGGTTCATGAGAAAACACTATGATAGGCTAAAGAACATAACTAGTAGCTCAAGAGTTAAAATATATATTGTTTGAATTGCTATTTCCCTAACAATTTTATAGTACTACCATGCCAAATAACACGAAAGAGATGAGTCACCAGCTGCATGCTCACGGTACCATAGTCAAGTAGGAACAATAATGTTAGCAAAGTAACACTTCTAGACTTTTCTTCATAAGGACTTTTATCAAAGTCGATGTAGAAAAGACTACAAACAGCATAAGAATATATCTGACCACGTGAGCACACCATATAAGGCTGACTAAGTCACACGGGTACGTATGACCTGCCCAAATACCTGTGTCAGTATGCAGGCGTGGCGACACGGATACGTGGGTACGGCTGTATTTTACAAATTAAAAATTTATATTTTCAAACTTAATTTTTCTTTAATTTTGATTTTTCCCTTCTTTTTTATTTCGCTTCCACCTAGATTCTACATTTTCTTCTCATTTTTCTTTAATTTTGAGATTTTTTGTGAATTATTATATATATAATGTATATATTTACATACACACTCTACCGTACCCCCATACCCAAATTTTCTAAAATTACCATACCTGTACAGCTGTACCCACTTCGCCATACTCATACCCGAAGCTGTACCCATGTGACTTAGAAGGCGGAAGACTTGAATGCCAATGGCTTATGCAAAATACTTCTACAAATCCCAAAATGTTATGAAGTAGTCAATCATGGGAAAATACCTTGTACTGGTAACTGAATAGGATAAAACAGTTTGGACAACACGAAGACGAGGCAGAACTTTGTGTCTGGTAATCCATGCAGTCCACTGAAGATGATTAGAAGCATGACACCGACGCCTTATACACAGTGAAGCTGGAAGTATGAGATTCTTTTGGAAGACAAGTGAAGGTTGGTGTTCTTTAGCGATCACCACACACATGGCTACAAAGAAGAAGTTGATGATGTTAAGGATGAACAGTCAAATAAGCAATGAAAATTTCAAACAGATAATATCTAAATCTTTGAATAATGCAACATCTTTGTATAATATGCATATTTTGACAGCTATGAAGTGCATTTTCATGCAGAGATAACACCCACGTTTCTGGAACAAAGACATCCCAGTTGCACTTTGCATTCAAGAATGACAAAATATACGAGGGTTTGGCAGCATAAGCATGGCCATAACTTTTATAGCATATCTTAGTTTTCCCTACCTGTATTCTGGGGCCAAAAGATAGCGTCCGCACTATGGCGTCTAATGTGCGAAGGGTATATGAGTGAAACCAAGTAAATTATAACCACACTCGGTAGTTTGGCCACGTTCACCACATCACATAAGAGACTGTAAGAAATTAAAGCTGACTCAAACCACTCAGGCAGACCACGTCCTGAACATTAATCCGTTACAGTAATCATGTGCACTAGCACAAAATTCCAATTTCCAGGAGAACAAAATTAATATAAGGACTCCAGAAGGGTCATAAATCTCATATTCCTGATAAAGTACAAGGACACAACATTCTTCTGAAAAGATAATTATTAAAGACAGAGAAAAGGATACAATGTGGAGATACTCAGTGTTCAAAAACTCTGTTGACTCGGTCTTTTAATGAGCCAACCCGTAAGGGGACACAGTTTTGTTGAAACGCGACATGACTTGGCTGCTATGTCACAATGGTACGGGTACGGGTGCGGGTACGGGGGTTCGGGTACTGGTACGGTGTATTCGTAAAACTTGGTACGGGTACGGCGACTATTATATATAATTAATTCAAAAAATTTGACAAAAATGTTCATTTTCATTTTGATAAAAAGCTTCAAACAATGAAAATGCCAACAAAAAGAGGCTGCTAATGAATAAATTATCATGGTTTTATCTTGGCTAATGAGGCTTCTATGTTAATAATTATGCAAGTTAAAAAAAAAAAAAAGATCAAGTCATTTTCTTTTTACATTTTAGTTATAATACAGTTTGGATCTGGTTCGGACCCGAAACGAGATCCAAACGTACCGGGCCATACCGCCGTACCGGTACAGGTACTCCACCAAAAGTGACGTACCACTGTGACATAGCTTGGCTGTGACTCGGCCGAAACTTGGTTTGACTTGGCCAAAACTCGTTTGACACGGTGTAGTCCAGTGATAAATTTTGTATTTTGTAATTAACAATGTCATTTGTTTATTAATTACTTAATTTTTGACATGAATCTGCTAACTTATTGAAATATAAAAATTTAGAATTATGGTTAATTTATTTTTTATATATTACAAATGAAAAGGTAAAACTAATTAGGTTTTACTTCTTGTATGGTGTATTTATTTCAAGTTTTAGAACATTGGACTCTTTACTTTTGGAGTTTTTGTTTTATATAATATTAACATACATGTCGAACTTGTTAATCATTAGATAGTTGTAAAGGTTTAATATACTAATCTTAGTGTTTGATTTTTATTGACTTGTTTTTCATTGATATATTGATTTTTGCCAAAAAAAAAATTTTCTTGAAATATGCAATTATAGACCTTGTTATCAATTTCTTGTATCAAAACTCAAAAGAGATACTATAACTTAGTTATTACTTGATGGTATCAATTATACATGTATTCAAGTCCTTTTACAACTTTTTTATATTTAAATGACAAGTTAGATATTGTTTTTCTTGTAAAAACAATAGTTAACAAAACCCGGCCCGAGTCACCTAGTTGACTTGCCGAGTCACAAGTCAAGTACGAACAAATCGAGTCCCGGGTCACCAGATTTTAAAACATTGGAGAAAATATAAGACTTGTAACGGCAAAAATCTACCTTTTTTCCTTCTTTTCCTTAAAAAGATATGCATGTTTGATTTACTCATTAGCTCTGGAAAGAAAAACATCAGCAATATGTTCTTCAAGGGTGCAGTGTAATGTATAAAAGTGACATATAAAATCGATCATAGTTTTGCTTAATATATTCACCACAGAGATGGGAACAACCATGACAGAAGCTGGGTGCTGTCAAGCATTGAATTAATCTCAACCACAACCATGAAATCCAATGACAGCACTACCTAGATGACCTTGAATTGAAGACACCCCTGTACTAATCTCGTTCCATAGAGAAGGATGTGACCTCCACCAAAGAATGGCACATAGCCATGAGAAAAGCAGAGAAAAATTAGGTGTTAGAAAATGTCAACTTTATTAGAAACATTATTTGGATGATACATGGTGCCATTAGTTCTTGGAACAAAATAATCTACTCAAAGAAAGATAACACCCTGAACAGCCAATACTAGCTGTCTTAGTTCATTATTTATTGTAAAGACAGAAACCCAGTTTACGTGTTACAACTTACAAGAACAAAGAGACTTATTTTCTGCAAAGCAGGTTCAACTGCCACTGTCAATGAAGCATACGCATCAGTATTTTTGGACAAAATTGAAGTGTAGCCTGCCCAAGTGTATTGAGCCATTTAAATCATCAACATCAAGAGATTCTTGCTTGTCCAGAAGAAAAGCATTTGAAGATGGTAAATTGTAGAACTTTGAGACCTTCCAAATGGACGATAACATCAACACAAAGAATGGATCATAGATTCATACTGTTTCTCTCTCTATATATATATATATATATATATAAACACAAGACACCACCATAACATGTTTAAACCTAGAACCAGGTAGGGAGATAAGCTAAACTAGCAAAACACACCCCTTTGGGCTTGGCATGTCTACTACTGAACCAGCTTAAGCTCTTCTTCACCAAACAATAACTGAAGCTCGTGCGGAGATAAGCTAAACTAGCAAAACACACCCCTTTGGGCTTGGCATGTCTACTACTGAACCAGCTTAAGCTCTTCTTCACCAAACAATAACTGAAGCTCGTGCTGAAAGAACCCAAACAAACTTTGTCACTACAAGCAGTGGCACTAAAAGCTGTTGGACGAAATATTTCATTTTATATTAGGATTAGAACTGCCATGAACCTTCTCTACTTGTACAAAGAAAAGCTTGATACTTTATCTTTTCAAAGAAATTTATGTTGTCTTACTGAATTATTGCAAAAGAAACATTGTCAATCTTCTTTTCCTTCCACTTTCAGCTTAATTTCCCAAGATGATGAGCTTTTTTCTCAAATTGTGTTTACTCTGTTTACATAGAAAGAAGATACTTCATCTTGAGGACTATTAGAGTGGTTTTCAAACTTATAGGCAAAGAAAAAATGACAAAAACAACAAGATAGACAGAAAAGAGTGATCAGTTTTGACTGGCATAGACTAGAAAACAATTATTTGAAGATCTGGTCAGAATACATGTGAGAAATTTTCCATGTATGGTAATCAAAGTCATTGATTTTCATGTACACTATACAACATTATAGCTTTTCATAAATTCCAGGTGTCATTTAAGGAGTCCTTAGTATTGCATTTGAATATCCACATTCAACACTTCCACTACTTCTTAGAGGGTCTCGTTCATAAATGATGACTTTTCCCACTGATGGTATTCTGGAGTTTCTTGTCTTTAAAAAAGTATTTGTAAAATGCCATAAGCTCAATAACTAGACATTTGAGACTGTGTTGTGCACATTGCATGTATATGTTACTTCTTATTACTGGAAGCTGACAAGCTTACCATGCTCCCACAAATAATGCATTTATAACAAGGAACATAATGAACTCATAAACCAAGTCCTTCTTATTCCTAACCTAATTCTTCACGTTCCTAAAGGAAAACTGGAACCTTATGCTGCAAAATAGTCACGGAAGTAGTGCAGTAAGTGTTACAATAGAAAGAAAGGATGATGACCTTTGATACAACAAAACGCAGAAACACTACAAGTAGCACCCGAACAATGGACAAGGTATTGTAATCACTTTTCTTTAACTATAAAATGGCTCAGTTATAGCATACCTGAAAAAACAAACCGACAACACGCTACAAAATTCAACAGGAAACTGCAAACCCAGTAGAAGAGATGTTGCCTTCTAAGATCATCCTACCCAACTTTCTATAGGACAAAGTCTCTTAGCTTGGGCCTCGGGATTTTACTCTATAGAGTTATTGAATGACGAAGTCTATTAGCTCGAGTGCAGTTTCCTGGAATCACAAACAAAAGAACAAACAAGGAGGCATTTCATGGTCACAGACAGAAATCCATGGATGAAAATTACTACCAGAGTGAGATGGGCACAGACAAAAATCTGTGGACAAACATCTACAGTTTGATAACCATAGACAAAAGGATAAGGACAAAAAATATAACCATTGTCAGCAACCTAAGAAGTTGTCAGTTTTTGTATCTCATGCTGTGCATTGCCGGTACAGAAAAATTGTATCAAGACTGTGAATTGCATCTGAGTGACTGAATGTTAAACTCGTTGAGACCTGGCACCTAACTTTGAGGTTACACATTGCGATATTGCCCATTGACTCATTTCAACATGTAATGATGTTTTTGGTTGTGCAAAGCTACTGAATATAGGTCTGGACGAGAGGAAAAGAGTTTTTATTTTTGTAGTTTTCATATCAAAGAAATGCATGTGGTAAAGTTTATTCTGCTGCCCTCCGTATCGGCAAACCAAGTGACTGCAATGCCTTCATTATTTTTATTTATTGAAAAAAATATAAATTGACATGAGATCAAAGCACAGACAAACTGCTTTGCATTCAAAAGGTTAAAAGAGAGAGAGAGAGAGAGAGAGAGAGAGAAGGAATCGAAGAGTTTGATAGCAGACAAACCGCCAAAATCCTAACAGGAATGTCATTAAACAACATACAACGAAGAACTAAAAATACATTATACCAACTACAAGCATGTTTTGTTACCGCTCTCAAACATGAAGAAGAAGCACATAAAGACATCTTTTCCATGCATAACACTGCCAAGAAAGAACTAAAAATACTTTAATTTTCCATACAAAAAACAATTATGCCTAAAATGCAGCAGTAGCATAATCCAGGGCAGCGCCAAAGCAGTCCCTGTCCGAAACAGTAATTGACAACCAAAACGATTTAATGAATGGAAAACAGCAAAACTATTTGAAAGCCATCGACGATAAAATATTAGACAAGTAACCATCTCTGCAACAGGAACTGTGAAACACAAAATTCCCAAATCAGCACATTTTCAACACCCACCCCTCTGTCTCCGGTGAACAACCATGCATCATACGAATTATGAAGAAGAAGATGATGAAAATTAAGAAGAAAAAGAAGAAGACGGACACGGCCGACAAATAAAGGGGACGCGATAGAGAGAGAGCCAACCTCATGAAGGGCTGGCTGAGTGGTGCTGCGGAGGAGCTCGAGAGGAGGAAGAGTTGCTGTCTGCTGCTGCAGTGGAGAAGAGGACGAGGGCCGCGGTGGAGAAGGCGGTAGAGAGGAGGACGAGGCGCGCGGTGGAGAGGAGACGAAACGGCCAGCTGAGGGGGAAAATGGATGCCCCAACGGACATGTTTTTGTCCACGGGCAAAAGAAAAGTCGAACCAGGTCCGACTTTTTTACGCGGACAAGTCGGCGCTCGCGCGGATTTTCGTCCCGTGCGTGACGACCGTCGCAGACAGTTTCTGAAGACGCACATAAAAATCTGGGCTCTACAGTATATTTCCTGCCTATCAAACGTATGCTCCAGCAATTTTCTTCCTGGAAAAAGAATCTCTAAAAAAAAGAATCCGGGAGGATTGTACAAGGAAGGAAAAAGTTACACTTTCGCCATATCCAAGATGTGTTTGCTGGACATCAACAAAAATTCTACGCCTGAAGAAGTTTTCCAGCAAAAGGTTTGAAAGCTCTACAAACTCCATTGGCAGTGTCTTAAAAAACTGCGAATCAAACGAGCAATTAAATGACATGAAATCTACACCAGAAACATAATAATAATAATAATAATAATGGATGTTCAATATCTGTTTCTCATTGTATTACCAGGCTACCAATGTGCCCATGTTCCTATCATGCTCAAGTAGTCGAAGTTTGCAACTGAACTGAGTCGGCTCCACAAAAGTCCTTCGCAGCAAACTGTAAAGCCATCCATGGTCTAGTTTCTGGAGTGAGTCTGCTGAACCTGATTTATATACCACTTTTTTATTTTGTGTAGATTGGGGTCCAAGTTTTAGCATCTGATAGTACCACTTTAATATGGTGGTTTCCTACAAATGGTTGTCACATATCTTGCTCACCCATGTAACAGTATGGAAATTAATCTGTGCAAAATTAACCCACAATCAGGTGTCAGTATTAATCCTTGATGTCAAAAGTTATGCCTAATTACTAATTGTCCATCTCCAATAGAATGACGGTGAGATTTCTTTCTTTGTAATGATGTTCTTCTTCTTCTTCATCTTTGACTGATGAAATATAGATCTGGCATGAGTCGATTGGGCACTATTTTCATATGGTCCTCTCTTTGGCAGGCTCTCTCTCACGTTCTCTTCCGTTCACACATATAAGTTTACTTAGATGCATAAATGCAAATTATTTGAAGGTTGTGTCATTTTATTCTAGTGCGAAATATATGAATCTTTTGGAACACATGCATGCAAATAGAAAACAGAGTAGCAGCCAATTGCCTCAAAGGAGGTTGGTGCAGTGAGTTAGGATTTCGCTATAGGGAAAGTACCCATTATGGGTACCGCACATTATACACGAGTCTTGGAGAAGCTACTAGCTAGCAAATGAGTATTCCACACTGTCTAATTGCTCGACATTCTTCTTTATAATATCAAGAGAACGAGCAGACACGGGAAAAAGACAAAGTCCAATGAGATAGATCAACCTAGAGGGCCAATCATTCTATTCTGTCTTGGATATAAAAAGGAGTTTTAAAGGAAGTTTGCATAGATTCAGTTCATTCTCAGGTGCCAAGAAAGGTGGGAGTTATGAGCCTCAAGGGCTGCTTGATAGCTAGTTAGGTCCGCTGCTTTGATGAGGCAGTGCAAAACCAGAAAATTTTAACTGATCAGTCTCTTGCGGCGCACTAATCTGGGACTAGTGTGGGCACCACACATTGTTGGACACCACAATCTAACTCCATCAGAAGAAAAGATTTCAAGGGCTGGCCCGAGGGCCGGCAGTGGCCCACATCAGTCACATGGTAGCTCTGCTACTATTTGTGAAGCAAGTATAAGCCACGAGATTAGAGTACTAGTGTTAGAGTTTTATATCGTTGAGCAAGTGATAAAGTCTCTTGTTCGGGAGAGGCCTTCCCCAATCACAATGGGAAGGAAAAGTGAAGGCAATAGACCACCAAAAGGATGTTAATCATGTTATGCTCAGGAAGCAGAATGCGCACCGCTAAGTAAGTTTAATCTGTGGATGATCCGAATTTAATTCCAATTTGGCTGCGATCGCGCAACCTAATCAACCCACTAATGTTTAACACCAGGATCGATCGATTCAAAATTTTTTAGATGTGATAGGATTCAAAAATCCTTCCAGAACCAGATATCGGTCTAATTTGCCAAAGGAAAAATCAAGCATCACATTGAATCCAACTAATTGGATTCAGATTCGAATTACACAATGCATAACGTGCATCAGGGCCATTGACATCTCACTTGAAACCGGAACTTATTGCAGACATCACGCGTTGAACACTCGAACTTTTCCTTAAATTTTTCTTGTTGGTGCTCGTTCTTGTTTTTCGTCCTGCCATAAAGGATCAAAACCAAGCTACCAACCATCTCTCTCGCACTGCCCTCACCAACAGAAGTATTCAGAAATATTCCACTCCAGTTCCTCGGCCCTTTCCTCTTTATTGAGAAAGCGTGATCGCCTTTCATTGTAGAAAAACAGTCGAAGAATACATATATGCATTGACAGTCTGCTTGATTTGTCATGGTTATCAGGGGAATTTTTCTTTTCGCGTCTTGGATTTGGAGAAAAGAGGAAAAAAGTAGGGAATCTCTCAGTGAATGTGCAATGTAGATTCGGAAGAACAGTATCTCATTCTCATATGGTTCTAGTTTGCCAATGATGCACAAGTAGTTCATGGATTTCTATTGTCTCCATGTAAACAAGGACGCAGCCAATGATGAAATCTTAAGGAAAAAGTCTGTTTGTCATCTCTGTTCCAACTCAATCTGCATTTATTGGACTCCTCCACTGCAGTACCGCAAAAGGAGGGATGAAAACCAACAAGGTGAGAGCACTTATTGCTGTTGCGGTTTCGATGGCAACATGATGCTTCATGGCTTTTGTGAAATGAAACAACGCAAAAAGAAGATGGAGAAAGAATCTTTGGCACTGCACATCACCCGTTCAGTCACATGAACCACTCAAATGGGGAATCAGATTTTGCTTGGTACAAGTCAGGTGGGCAAACAGAAGATCATGGTTGGAGTTTCCCTGCCAATGCTGCAGGAAGTCTATAAGCATGTTTCCCCACTTTTCAGACACCTACTCATCCATGGACACGAAAACATCCAATGTGTTCAGACAGCCTTTCATCTACACACACACACGAATAACTGCAAGTCGTTAATAGAGTATGGATATGTAAATACGTTCACGTCACTGCTTATCTATTGTGAACCATGTCTGGTACCTATTGCTGGAAATTAATTTTACTCATATATAAACATTAATTTGTAAATATGTATGGAAGAAATCATGGTTTTTGTTTACATGTTTTGATGCAATATGAGCAGTTCATTTCCTTAACTTTAAAAGCACGCATAGAACTGCAAACTCTGTAACGTGGTAAATGTTTTATGTGGCGGATAAAAGGGCCTACAGGTTCGAATTAGACAATGCCCATTCTTGCCGTTTGAATACGTTATTGTAAAATCTATCATAATTGAGTAGAATAGAGTTCAGAATCCATTCACATCAAATCGGGTTCAAGTCATATTACCATTTAAAGTAATATCTCTCATAATGTTAACAAATTCCAATGCTACAGTCATGCAGATCAGAACTACTCGTAACATCAGCTCAATTTTGATTGCTGCAGTGAATCGTGAAGGTAGCTGATCACCTTAATTTTTGTATTAAAAGTTGCATCTGATCACTAGCCTTCAGAGGATATCTCCTTTTTGTGGGAAGACAAATGCATTGAAGCATCTATCAGTTGCTCACGTTATTGCATAATTGTAAGTCTTAATCATCAGCCATGCCAAATTTGTTGGCAAATTCATGGATTAGATAACTGTTCACTGCAGAAATGTAATCAGTATTTTTGAAAATCACGTACAAGCTCTGCATTGTAGATTCATGCGCGCGAGAGAGAGAAAGAGGATGCAGCATGCAGCCGAATACATGACTCCCTTTCTTCAACTAGGGAGTTTTTCACTTTTCCTTCACAGAATATCTTCATTTATGAACTGTTGTTGAAAAATTAACATGTTTCATCACTAGTTTGTGCAATTATTATGAGTTTTCTATAGAAAACACCAAGATCAAATACATGTACACTCCAATAAGTAAATTAAAACACTCAAACTTTAAATCGTTACGCTGGTTGCCTGTTTCCCCATTTCAGATATGTTCTCTCTCCTCCAAGGTTTGATTTCTTCTTCAGAGATTGATTCGATCTAGTCTGTGGATTGGGGAACCCTCCTGATGTATAAGAACCACATATTGTAGGACCAAGAACAGCAAATGAATAAAAAATCCAGAATTAAAAGAAGAATAAAAATAAAATACACTATAGACATACACCAACCTAGCCCATCAGCCTCCAATACCTAGCCTGGCGCACAAGGCCAAAACTTTATTCTATTTGTCAGAAGGTCAAAAAGCAATATCTTTCTACTAAACCAAGAAAGATTAGCTGTTACTGCAGCTGATTCTGAACTAAACCTTCATTTGGACAAAGCAAAGGGCTTGAGCTTCTCTAGATTAACGCAGAAATTAGGTACCATTCCAAAAATTCCCCAAAATCTAAGCAAATTCATATCAACAAACACATGGTGGCACCGCGGCAAGCATACCCACATCATCCCCTGCGATTTTTCTGTAATATCGAATGTTTTGCATCTCTTCTGGGAGTTTTCCTCCGCCATTGAAGCACACTGTCCATGATGCTGAAAAATGCAAAAAAAAAAATTGAGAAAGCACCTGTAGCTAATGAAAAGAAAAAAGGGTGTACGCTTACCTGCCGTTGGACGTTCTTGTAGATGATCATCAGGCTTGGATGCATTCTTCCAAGACCAACTGATTCAAACTTCAAAGTTGGAGGCCGGTCGCTTCGAAACCAGTCAAAAGCCCTTGAACTTACACCTTGTCATCTCAATCCATTGTCCCATCATAACAATGCCACCGAAAAAATGTTCCCTTTTCTTTAGGAAGGCCTACCCACTAGGCCTTTGGCTTCTAAGTGGTGTACAAAGATTCACGCGTCGTCCTACCATGTTACATTCGGCCTTTATATATATATATATATATATATATATAATTGATATGGTAGAACAAACAATATGGGCAACGAGTAAGTTGATACGATGAAAAGGCGATAGGATGTAACCAAGTTTAATAATGCGAGTTCCTTGGGAGGGGTTAAAAGAAGAAACGACGACATGTGGAAGCCATGATGTGAGAAGAAAAGGAAGTAAAAGAAAAGGAATGATTACAGGAAATTATTTATACGGTACGCGAGGTTGATGGTCCAAGAAATTAGTGTTATATGTATGACGCATGGTGCACTCCCATGGCAGTGCAGTAGAAATGACCAAGATTTGACGACGCGCTTGTCAAATCCAAGTAAGAAAGTGTAGGATTCCATGAACAGTTAGCGCCTTGGCTTTGCCTTTGCTTGCTCAAAAGAATAAGACCACATTGTAGAGTGAACAGAGTAATCAATTCAAGGTATATATTGCCTTTCATGTACATGTCAAGAAACTGCATTGAAGATTTAGATATCAGATTCAACTTGCTTAGGATTATTTACGACGTTTGTGTCTTCCCATTAATTCTCTTTATTTTCATATGAGTGCCTTCAGCAATTTGATTGTCTTTATATATGGGTGCCCCTTAAATTATTGATAATTTTTTAAATCATGCCTCTTTACTCAAAATTTTTGGCTCCACTATTGCATGTAAGTAGTATCCTTGCATCTTAGATATTTTATCTAACAGAGTATCATGTAGCAGTGGCACAGCAACAGCAGCGTGTTGGGCAGTGGTGAAAGCTCGCCATTTCCTTGATCAAGAACAAAGTAGCTGAGCCAAGCTGACAAGAACCTTGAATTTTCTCCTTTAAGATCATTTGCTTCTTTTTTCTGATTTTCTGTTTCCCTGATCTTTTTCTGAACTCTAGAAATCAAAGCAAAGACTTCACTGCAAGTGAAAAAACGAAAGCTGATACTGCATCAAGTTTTTGGATTGTTCTGCAGAGAGATTCATTTTTTATACTGTTAACAGCTATTGCATTGACGCCATCGACTGTAAAATTTCGTGGATATAAACTAAAGTGGGCATTAGTTCAACACTGTCAATCCAAGTTATGATTGAGTTAGCACTAAAGTTTAGGAATGCAAATGGCTCGACCAGTGACAGCTGAAAGCTGAAACCAGGCCAGGTACACCAAAAGAAATGATACAACTCTCATATGTTCTTGAACACACTCTTTTTTACATTTTCATATTCCTTTTGAATACGCATTAAGGAGATTACTTGCTACCATTTTCCTTAGATGATTCTTAGAATGCAGCACGAGCAACTGATCATCTGCAGGAAGATGTGGCCCACGACTAAAAAAGAAAAGACCAAAGTGTCATTCCAGTGACAGCAAATCAGGTAGCCCACTTTGCGGTCCTGCAGAAAGAACGTCCCAGTTAGTCAGTTCTGATGCACATTCCTTTTGACAACAATAATATATAGATCCAAAAATTATATCAATTTCTTAATTTCTTCTTATATATATATATATATATATACCTGACACGACAGGCAAGCCCAGATTGCAGTGTGCAAGAACATGAATATTAGCCCTTATTGCTTTTAATTTTTTGCTTTTCAAAAACAATAAATAAAGAACAGGTTAACGTCTTTGGCTATGTACTTCACATTCTGGCTAAAAGAAAAATGGTGAATAAACTTGAGCGTGTTTTTGTTCCATCACTAAAGTGAGAACTTTCATGTAAAATTTTCTTTCTTCATTTGATGATCTTGAAGACTGTTTTCTCTTTTACAGGCTGGATCTGGTTGGTCTAGAATCCAGATTTTTTTTTTTTTTTAACTCAGTTCTCATTACCTTTCCTTTTGTCGAATGCTAGACGGAGGAGAGCTATGAGCTGATTTCTTGATTTTTGAATCGTATTTATAGAGGGTGTTTGGCAACTGTAATGGAATGTTACTATTTTCATGTATATTTCGAAAAATCGGGATAGATTTATAAAACACTTTTAAAAGCTGTTTTTTGAATCAATTGTCTGATTTCAAGGGCAGATACATACATAAAAGAGTAGCATACTTATACATAAATATTATTCCTAATATTAGCTTTATACATGTTCATTCATCTTTGAAAACCCTTACAAAGAAAAATCTCACACTTTCAAGTCCTCATGAAAAAGCAACTTATTAGTTTAGTTCACCTTAAAAGCATGATCCTTGGCAATCATTATTTGGTCTCTGGACATAAAAATTCACATCTATGCAGCCAGTTTCATGAGGAAATTCAAACGGTCTGTGTGTATGCGTGCGTGCACATGTGCAAGAGTGTGTGTATATGCGCTGCACTTTTTTTCTCTTTTCTGATATTTTCCAATTATAATTAATCGTGCCATACGGGACCCTCGTCTCCCTGCGATCCCTTTCTTTTCCTTTTTATTTGTTCCAAAGTTTAGTTTTGTTAATATTTATTTGTTCCAAAGTTTAGTTTTGTTAATATTTATTTGTTCCAAAGTTTAGTTTTGTTAATATTTAAATTAATTATGCCTTGTATTTCACTTCAGCATTCAAATTAGGGGTAGCTTGAAGCAAAACTTTTTTTTCTCAGTACTTGCTTGCTTTATTTAACTCTTATTAAAAATGCAACGAATTTGTCAATTGTCTACATGTGCATTTCTAAAAAGAAAAGGAGAAGTTATATTCTTATTTTTTATGCGCTCCCCAACAGTAATTTACTATTGTATTGCAGAGAGAGAGGAGGAAAAAGAGGAAGAAGGAAAGGATAACAGATAAAAGAAAGGGTAAAGCGGAAAAGAGGTCAAAGGAAGACTTGACCGAAGACTAAGACTGAGATGGACGTACGAAGCGGAGGCATTAATTAAGATATTTGGACTCAGATCCAACAATTATGTAATTAATCAATCAAAAGAAAGGAGGAGGGATTAGAAAAAGACGTGCACTAAATGCATATTTTTTTTTTTTTTTATGGATCGCATATCGGATCCAAAACAAAAGAAAAACTATGGATTGTGCCTTGTTTTGGGATCTCCAACTCCAAGGCCGCCTCGAATCTCTTAACCAATTTATTTCTCGTTTCCTGTGATCAATGATCCGGTTCGCCATCAGCCCGAACGCACTTGGCCTTCGGTACAAAGCTTTATTTGGATCTCCGGGTTCCGTTTAGACTTGAAATGACCGCGTTGATGGGATCCATGATCGGACAATCAGGGATGATCTAAACCCTCAAATTCTGGATCAGGCATACGACCCAACTAACATCTATATCTAACCCTTCCTTTCTAAAATGTGCAGTGGTGGATGAGAGAGATTGTCGCGGACAGGACACTCTTTCCTCGATCTTGAGAGCATGGCAGGGTAGGTGTGCGACAGAGGTAGAAATTTTTCATGAAGAAAGTCGAATTAAAGTTTCTAAATTTTAACATTGAACATAAATATGATTTTTCAAAAAATTTATATAGAACCAGTGAAATGAATAAAAAAGTATGTTTGGAAGACTAGGAGTAATGCATTAATTAGAGGAGAGCGAGCTCATATCAACAGTGTGTCTACTTGTGAATTACAAAATGGAGCAACCATGAAAATGGATGTATCGTATCTTATCCAGATCTGATTGTGTGAAAATTTAGTTGATCGGACCAGGGAGGTGACAAGATACGGGTCCAGATCCATATCAACTTGTCGCCTCTTTTCACTGCCATTATTACCTTCTGGAATTACAGTACCCAAATCAGATTTTGGTTTCACTTTTCTCTCCTTCGTCATAATTTAGCCACAGCTTGTTGGGGCTCACTTACAACCGAAAATTATGGATCAGTATCAATTATTATCGTCCTTCACATACCAATAATGCATTTGTCCTCACTTTTATTTTTCTCGCTCTCACAAAACCGGAAAAGAACGCGGAAAGCAAACAAGAAACCAGAAAAGATTTAAAAAAAAAAAAAATTGAAAACATTGTCTCATGTGCACAGTTCAGCTTTTAAAATTAAATCAAAATAATAATAAAAATTCCTTTATTAATTTTACTTTTGATTTTATTTTCTCTCTTTTTAGGGGTCTTGGGTTCCTTGACCATGCCTTTCTTGAGGGAGAGGAGAGGAGAGCGGACGGGGTGGGGTGGGGCCCAGAAGGAGGGCCTTTTGGCAGGCCCCTCTTGGCACGCCGCGAGGGGACACGTGTCGCTTTCGTCCTCCTCCCTTGTCCCGTTGCTTTAGAATAAAGCCAAAAGAAAGTCGCTCTGAGCGCTGAGAGAGAGGAGTTATGATTTTGAACAGAGAAAGGAGGCCCTTCCTCCTGGCTGCCGGTTTCTGGCCGCTGGTACGGCAGCCTGATGAGAGGGACCGGTCTGCTTCCAGAGCCCGTTACCCGGCCGACCGGCCGTACTGGCCGCTGCGCTCGAACTGACCAGACGGCCCGCGCTACCGGCAGAGACCCAGCACCCGCTCCTTGGCTTGCCCTTGCCGGCCCTCTCGCCTCCGTCGGCTCCAACCCAGAGTCCGACCACGTTTAAACAACATGAACGAACTAATCTAACACCATTCAACAAACTTTAGTTCATACTCATTGATAATAACTTAAAAAGAAGAAGAAATCTAGGCCTTGGAAGTTTTATGTATCTCGTCCCTAAGTTTTCAAGCATGGGGAATCATGCATGCACGTTGATTCGGCCTTCGCTTCTTCACAGCGCGATGTTTTTTCATTATTTATATTTACTAAAATACGTGCGTTTGTTCATGTCATCACCGCAAAGGAGGTGTCCCTGTCAACAGGTGGTTCTGCTTTTGGAGGGAGTTTGATTTTCGAAGTTCGCAGACAGGAAGGAAAGGATCCCGGAAGCAATGGCCATCGGCAACTTTATATCACGAGCGAGCAGTCGTCCGAGTTCGGCCGGAAAATGCACTTTTCCGATCGATCGAGAACGGCGGATCCATTCTTGTTCCCCTTTAATTTATTGACTGCAGTGCGTTATCTTTCTAAACCTCGCATCCTTTTGATGACAATAACAATTCGCTACATCAGCTTGAGAAGTTTTTAAAAAAAAAAAAAAAAAAAAAAGGCGATCAAAGAATAAGATACTGAGCGTGAACTTTAATCATGCCCTCTTTTTCTTCCTCCCCCCGAATTCTTTTCTTTTCATGAAAGGAATTTGACGGGCAAACGGAATCTCGGCCAGCCCGAGCCCCTGGGGCGGGGGGCTTCGAGGAATTTATGAAAAATGAGGAGGAGGAATATGGGATTTAGCGGAAATTGGAAAGCGTCGGGTGTGAGAACCACAGTTGATCCGCTAGATTTGTGGGTACAGAATTTGAATGTTTGGGAGCTGAACACGAACTCTTTGTTAGGCCTAAAAAACAGAGAAAACTTTAACCAAAGCTACCAAGTTTGCCACCGATCGGTACGGCCCCTGTCAGCTCCCGGGTCCAGCACGGGTCAGTTCTGTTCTCCGTGCATGGATCTGGTCCCACTCTGTGGTCAAAGAGATCCGCATTGAAAAAAAGTTCTAGAAACAACCAACTTATTCTCGGATCCATATCCAATCTGGATCCGACCCTCATATGGGGCCTGACCACAAAAAAAAAAAAAAAAATCTATACGGCTTATCAAGACTGACATAGTGTAGGCAATCGATCGAGAAGGTCAGAACTGATCCGTTTAGATATATATCCCAGCTGAAAATGACTGCACTCTCAGCTGAAACCTCTAGATGTTGCACTCCTTGGCTTCCAATGTCTCTTTGGTCTTATATATATATATATATATAATTGACTTGAAACTGGGACTTGAAGGGGGAAGGTAGGGTGAACTATTTCATGAAAAGTCACTATAAAGATTGGAAAACATTTACTCGAGAAGGTTGCTTTTCCCGATTCTTTTTTCCTATTTGGTGCATGAAGATCCTTGCGGGCAGAGACGAAACAGTTACTCGATGAGGCACCACCGTGCATGATTCGATTCGAGCGAAGCCGCAGATGTCAAAAAGAAATTTATAGGTCGCCGTGAATGTATATATTTTCCGACGGCAACCGGCCGTACTATTTCCGAGATGTAATCATCGTTTGACGGCTTGGGGAGTTAGACGTTATTGGTTTTTGTTTGAAAGGGGTAACTGCGAACGGATCTCTCTTTGATTGCATAGATCCTGAAAAGTTATTTTCTTCTTTTGTCTGAGATTGAGAATGGAAATAATGGTTTACTCACTTGTGTGCTTTTACTGCAAAAATTAATGTGAAAAAGAGAGGATTCCTGAATATAACAAAATGAAGTCCTGGATTTGCCATTTATGAGAAGATATCGGATGAGAAATGGAGCAGCTAGAGCCCCGCCTATGGTTGGACGCTGATCTCTTTAGTTTAGGGGCAGACTGACAGGGGCCGGGTAACGGCTAAGCAGTCGTAGACTGCTTTCTGCAAAGACTAGATTTTCAGAAAACCTCAATGGCGATACGTGAAGCAGGGACAGGGTACAAGTAGAGCCTTTTCACCGTTTCGCGTATTTGCAAATGACCCCCACAATTTTCTCCATTTTCCGTAATCCGGCCTGGGGGAAAAGAAAATTCCGAGAGGAAAGGAGGTGAATTGGAAGACGGTCGGGACGGTGCCAACTTTACGAAAAGGCCCATCAGGCTCTCTTTTTAGTGGTGGCAAAACAACTTATCTGAAGATGGCAGGAAAAAGCAGGGTAGGGGTAGTGAGGTAAATTGGAGGGGGATGGTTAAAACGTAGACACGAGACATGACAGGCTCCCCCGCAGGGCCTAAAAGTCATAGACTGCCGTGTCCGCTTGCTTCCCTTCCCTTCCCTTGAAGGCGATTGCCAAAAAAGCGAAGACTCCTCATCTCCGCCACTTCCACTTCCTCTTCCTCTTCGATCCAATAAAAGCCCCTCCCAGCAGGCAGCCAACCAGAAGCAAAAACATAGACATTTTTTCTCAAAGATAGGAGGCCCAGAGATTGAGAGAGAGAGAGAGAGAGAGAGAGAGACTGAACTCTATCCAATCTGGAAGGAGGCAGGGGACCGCCATTGTGAGAAGGAAGGTAATCCGGAGAGAAGCTGCAGGGAGAGCCAAGAGGAAGAGGGGAGCTGCATTTTGAGGCCTCTATCCTCTGTTACTGAAAAGGTGTCTGCCCAAGAAAGCCAGGTCTATGTTCCTTGCAGTCACTCAAACGAGGCGCTTGTAATCTCCACGGCAAGAAGAGGGAGGAGGGGGGGAGAGCAGGAGCAGAGGAGGCGAGCAACACCACGATTTCTGTTCTCTTGAGCAGCATCACTACCAAAGAAACCTTGTGGTAGGCCAGTAGAAGACGGCAACAACTCCCAGAGAGAGAGAGAGAGAGAGGATGGAGTTCTAGCCTTAGTTCAGGATTCATTTTTGTTCAAATTTTTCTACTGTTATTACAGTCAATTTCTGTTACGAAGGAGGGTGGCATCTCTTAGAATGCTACCCACCCCATCGTTGTTGCTACTTCTATTGAGATAAACGGCAATTGTTGGGAATGAGGAGAGCAACAGCGGATGGAAAATAACACGTCTTTAAGTTTTCCTCCTTTCACTGCCCAAAACAGCAATGGGAGAGAGAAAGCGAAACATCTTGGGATATCCTTGTTCTTAACTAGGGTCCTGAAATCTGAACTTCATTCTGAAAGAGATATTATCGTATTCCCTTGCATTTCTAACTTTTCCTATTCTGATGTTTGTCATTGCAGAGGAGGAAGGTGGTGGGAAGAAGACTGCAAAAGCAAATAAGAAAGGCAGAGAGAGAGAGAGAGAGAGAGAAAAGAAAGAAGATGTTGACGTGCATAGCGTGCTCAAAGCATCTTGAAGTGGACGACGATGAGCGCGCCACCCCTCGAGTTAAAAGCCTTACCGCCCAGGCTAGTAGTCCCCCTCTTCTTCTTCTTAAAGCAGAGGTTTTCTTTTTAATATTACTGTCATTCCTGCTGAATGCACCTAGTTATCCGGAAAAAGCGGGATAAATTGGGAAGCTGCGTCGTCGAAAATGATATCCCGATTCTGTTGATGGATAACAAACAACCACCCTTCGCTTCTTGTCTCTTCCGTCTTTGGTTCTGTTTCTTTCTTTCCCTTCCTCACATCGCATTCACTTGGAAAGAGGGATGATGACCCTTCGTGCTATCCTTGGAGGGAACAGGATCTGGACCCTCCCCTGTTGTCAGATGAGATCCATTCCACTGTCCCTGGCGTCCTGTATCTAGCATTTCCAAACCGGGTAGGCCCGAGGAGGGCCCATCTCTCTCGCTCCACTCCGACCCCTTCACTCTGCTGCCTGTGGTGTGGGGTTTGGTTTCTTCCCAACTCCTGCAGTGATTCCGGGTTAGCGGTTCGGATCCCATTTTCTTAGTAACTGGACCAAGTTTGTTAGGTTTCGAGTCGGATCCAGATTTGGTTGTCCGTGGATCTTTGTTGAAATCGCCATTCTCTTCTCTGGTCGACAACCGGCAGGAATCTTGCGTACGGAGAATATCTATACCACCTGGGGATCTTGATCTAAGCCGGTCGGACTTGGGAACCTGTAGCAATTGGGTGTTGGATCCGGATACAGACAATGCCTGCCGTGTCATGACCCGATGTCTATCTTGGTCCGACTGGGATCCAAATTAGTAGGGACGTGATCTTTATGGAGATGGATCAGTGAAGCCGAATTGTACATTCGATTGATGGTCCAATTCGGATTCCCTGGATGGGTCTGATTCTATAATCGAACATCTGTAATCTGACTAAGCAAATCCAAATTCAAAGCACTCGGGTACTCAAATTGAGCACAAGAGCTCATCATCATCATCATCATCATCATATGTAAGAACATTCATATTCCACTTCCGCTTCCTCCAATGATGCCACACCTCTTCTCTTAGAGTGGATCTACTCATCACTGTCTCCCATTTTTGTGAATCACATCTTTATGGGTCATGACTTGATTTCAAGTTTTCAACCACTGTCACTGCCTAGAGACCAAATGGGAACTAAGGTTTGAACACTGTGTTTCTTATTTGATTGTTTGAGAGAGCAAGCGGTAAAAGGTATCTTACGGTTTCAAGTATCATGGTATCATACTCTTGGGGATCAGGCGGCTGATGAAGGTTCTCAATGGTGATGCAGATCAAGGACATGGCTCTGAGGTTTTCGAGCGCTTACAGGCAATGTAAGCCCAGTACAAGCTCGGGCAGCAATTCTCATCGCAAAGGGAGCCACCCATTTGCAGATCTTGATGCAGCCTCTGAGAGTTTGAATTATGGATGCCAGAGGACCGTGAGCTGCAGTTCTACTCCAGCTTGGGACTTCCACACTTCCAGCAACAGGGACCTGGGAGTACTACATGATTCATCTAGAACGCACAATGTCGGTTCTTTGACGGGGGAGGCTGCTGTACTTGATTCCATGTCTTCGCGATCGGGCGAGTTTATACTTGTGCAGGAAGATGAACCGAGAGAGTGGATGGCTCAAGTAGAACCAGGGGTTCTCATCACCTTTGTTTCACTTCCTCAAGGAGGGAATGATCTTAAGCGCATCCGTTTCAGGTACTTTTCTTTCTGATACTAGTTCGTCTGAAAAACTGTGGTGTCTTTTCTATCGTGCTAACATTTTCAGAAGCGTGAATATTTTCAGAATTGCAGCGTACTCCAAACTAACCGTTTTTGATAAAAATTTAATTGATTCTGTTTCCTGGAAAGTTGCAAATATCCGTCATTCTCAATTCAATTTTGTTGCTAATCCCTTCGGTCAGCAACCAAGTATGCTGCAGCAGTTTTATCTGAGGATCAATAGAATTGAGGGCCCGGAAAATATTGAGTCTGTTTTAGTTCAGATTCTGGAATGTGACGGAAAAGGTCCATAAGTCATTTGTCTTTGGCTTTAGTAGCACAGAAACAAATTACCAGGACGGAAAGTCGATCAAGCATACCCAGCATGGTGAGTCCAGCAATAAGGATCAATCCCAATGCAGAACCAACAAAACGGAAAGTCGAGCAGCAAATCGTGAAGATATGGAAGAAAGTGATTCTAGAATTCGTGGCGATGTAAATCTGCCTAACGGGCATTGTATCAGTCTAACAGAGAGAAAAAAAAAAAAAAAAACTTTGAAAACCTCTGCTGACCGCCAAGTGAAAGAGGTTTTAGACCACACAAGGTGGAAGCAACCTAATCTACTGCGTTCTTCTTTCTTCTCATAATTCTTGGTGTGCTAGCAGAGCATTTCATCATCGTCCCAAACTCGTCGAAATTGATGTGCACTTTATTCGAGATCATATTACGGAAAGTTACTTATCAGTTATCATCCTCGAGAAACTTACTGAAATCTTCTGCTCCAACAGATTCTCTTTCCTTACTAACTAGCGGTTCATGCTCATTAATTGCATCTAGTGTCTGGTTCAGCAAGCTTCCTTCATTTGCTTAGTGATATTGTTTGGTTGACAGCCGAGAGATGTTTAATAAAATACAAGCTCAACGATGGTGGGGTGAGAACTACGACAGAATTATGGAACTCTACAATGTACAGAGATTCAGCCGGCAGGCTGTCAATCTGCCCACTCCACCAAGATCCGAGGATGAGGTATGATTATGATTTCTGATGCAGCCAATTGCCCGTGCTAGGTTGCTTGCAACTTTTCTTATATCAGTCCTTTGAATCATCATATCATTCATCCAAACTGAATCTTAAACAAACAATTCAAACAGCAGAGAGATTCAATGTCAAGAATGGGATCAGCACATGATAGCCCTGCTACACAACATCTGAACAGGGAAACGTATCCTCGAAATTTCTACCGACCACCAGGGAAACCATACTACTCTGCCGAGCCAACGGAGGCAGCTCATCAGTTTGATGCTGGATCCACATCAAGTCCTCGCTTCCCAAATTTGGGTGGGAAGAAGGAAACCCTTTCGGTGGATGCATCAAGAACCACTACCTCCTCCAGAGATGAAGCCTCTGTATCACTAAGCAATGCAAGCGATATGGAGAATGAGTGGGTTGAGCAAGACGAACCTGGGGTATATATCACCATAAGAGCATTGCCGGATGGAACAAGGGAGCTAAGAAGAGTTCGATTCAGGTGAATATCTTTTAGTATTTATTGATCATATTCTGATAGCGGATACAGTTCTTACACTAATTTGTAAAGTGGTAGGCCTTCTAGTATGTCATTTGAGAGATTTAGCGCCTGAACTATCCTTTCTTTAAAATTTTCTAGTCTCATGCATGTTTCATTAAATTTGGGACGTCGGTACTGATACCACTGTTGATTTTGAAAGATGAATATTTCGTGGACCATGTCCCATAGGTATGGAGATTGTGCAGATATAAGCCACTCAAAAGATTGCTGCCCATTTTCACAACAATGAACATGCTAAAGCGAGCTGAACTACTTCTTCCTGTCATTTCCTAGAAGGCTATTATAACCTAAATATGGAGCCGCAGAATAGGTTTTTAACTTATTCATGACTTGGTGCTTAAAATATAGGCAAATTTGACTGTGGAACTTTTCTATTTACAGCCGTGAAAGATTCGGGGAGGCACATGCTAAGATCTGGTGGGAAGAGAACAGGGAAAGAATACAATCTCAATATCTTTGACCAATAGTTTCATATAGCTTCATTTCAGGTAAAATTCTTTGTAGGTTCCGTTTCTTCCTGGTCTTTCTCATATCTTGCCATCCAAAATTCCTCTCCGGCTCTGTAATATAATGAACCAGCAAATCACAGTTGTTATTCCGATTTTAGCTTTTCAAGAATGAAATGGCTGGTTTTATCATCAAATATGCAGCAGGAATTTTCCGTAGCGAAATTATCCTTCGAACAGCAATACATGAGAACCTGTCACTGTGGGGAAGTCACTGACAGATGAGAGTGGCCTGTGACTCGGTGCAATTTGTTCCTGGAATAAACTGCAAGGAAAAATAGGCAAAATATCCTAAAGAAGTAAAATCCGAGCCATGAAGAATCTTTTGATATTTACAAAATTGTTTTTTCTCGGTCTGTTGTGTTAAGAATGTGAACGATATAAAACTAAAAGGGCGACGATATCAGATAACTGGCTTTTTGAAAAATATCATCTTTTCATCGACATCGTATTGGCCATCAAACATTGCATGAGGAAATCATGACGGCTTCAGAAATATGCGAACTTCCTTGATGAGAAGAATTTGAAATTCTGTTGCCATGATCTTTCTTCCCATGCTTCGATATAGCTTGCACCTGCAATATGGTAACAACCTGACTCAGGCTGGTTCGTCGTCGTCAAATTCCAAGAGGGTTTGCTAAAAATTGCCGAAATTTTTGCTGCTTAAGTTTCTCCAAAGGTAATTAAGATCTAATTTAACATATAGGTAAAGTATATCTTGACTTTTCACTTGCTACAAAACGGGCCCAAAAAATCACGCTATTTTATCTGCCATGACAAATAAAGCCGACTTTCCAGAACATGCCGAAAGTTGGAACATATGGACTTCATTTACTCAATTAGAACACATCTTACCTTCCGAAGCAAACATGACATCCTCCATTCTTCGGGTTACTTTTGTATTCAGGCAACCATTCTGGTAGACACTTACTGGATCAGATGCACTGACATCCTTCAAGCCCGTTTAAGCCCTTGGCATTATAGGGTCAAATAAGGTTTTCTAAAATTGATCTCTCTGCTTTGGTGTAAAGGAGATTAGAGAAGAATGAAAAGGATGCCAAAGTCCGGCGTTATCTATGAAAAGCTGAACTAATCAATGTTAAATCAAGTTAAGAAACTAGTAACCAACAATCACAAAAGTTAATGGAGTCTGAATTTTCAAGGAATATAATTAAGAATCACAGGATACATTCTTTATTATGACAATGTGGCTCATCAAATTTTATTCTGTGAGTTGGCAATAATTTTTCTATATTAAAAAATAAAGCCACAAAAAGTCGCCATTCAAACAATCGCATCGAGTTGTTTGAGAGCAGCAATATCTACTTTTGCAGGTCTTCTACTACAACCACAGGTCTATATTTCCTTTTTACTGCATTAGACACAATAAATGTTTTGCGTAGTAGCATTTTTAACAAACGTACTTTTTCCACGTGAACTAAAAATAATAGTTTACTTGAGTGTTCTGGCTAAAGTATAGATATCAAAACTTCTATACAAGGAAAACTTAGTTTGACTAAAAATTATTGACCAAAAAACCATCTCCTCGATCAATTCCAGGATTACTATATCTACGTGTGATCCGTTTGTATGACCACCCAAGCTTAGTGGCATCATGTCTATGCCAAAATGAACAGAGTCATATGAAACGATACCAATGCTGCCCATACCTGTTAAGAAGGGCAGCGAGTGAAAAAATACTGCCGTCTCAGCCAAGAGGAGCAGGTCAAGATGTGTAACGGTGGCGAAGAAATGATGCCATATTTTGCAGTTTGCCCTTTTTAATGCACTGACGGCAGAACAAGGTACGTCGATGGAGGCGAAACCCCCTGGGCAAGAGGCCATGTAGCTAGTGCATACACTTCCTTGCACCTTTTTCGTATAGTTTATATGCCGATATTCCAGAGAGTGAAAAATACCAAAACATTTAAATATCGCAAGTATGTTGCCCAGCAGACGATTTCACAGTATGCCCTATTGCATTGAAATTGCTCACGTTCATCGACCTCGCCGTTGGCCCACGAAGGGAATAGCTGCTACTGCCTCTTTGTCAAATCTGAGTAGCAAAATATTTATGAGAGTTTGAGAGAGAGAGAGGAGAGAATTCTATCTCGATAATATACTACCCAACCAATCAAACACCTTTGTGCTCATTGCGCTTATAAGAAAAAAGTTCAATTGTCGAGAGACTCTCAACAATGGGTGGCTGCTTGTCAAGATTTAATCTTCACCGACCTACCATCCATACCGGTCAAACAATCAAGTCTACATCTTTCTTCAACGAATGCTTACAATTAAACAGTTACAAAAAAAAAAGAGTGGGGGGGGGAGGGGAGCGAGAGAGAGAGAGAGAGAGAGAGAGAGAGAGAGATAACCCACTTATCGGGATTATCACAATAACGGGTGGTTAAGATCTAATCTCTTATATAGATAAGGAACTCATGATTCCACACTAGGATGAATCTCCAACTCGAACAGGGGCACAAACACCACAATCTTTTATAAAAGCCCTATAAAGCAGGAAGTATACACATAAATACATGCACATTTATTTCCACAGGGGTCTACCTAGGCCCTGCCACCAACATTAAAAGTAATAAAGCAATATTTATAGTATAACAACATACCAACTGAACTTCATGCCCTTAGGGTCATCCTGCGACCTTCCTGGGATATGTCCTACCAACATGCGCAGGAATTCCATGAGCCCGACTGAATGAATCCGGTTGGCTATGCCATCCACCAGCCTTCATAGGAGGCCTTACTGCACTCCCATGATGCTTCTCAGCACGAATTGGTGGTTCGCTCTGCTTATTAGCTCCCCGTGTTGCAGCATCAGAGGCACGCGCAGTCCCATAGGTGCCAACGGAAGCTGCAAGGGAAAAGAAAGTGTCAACGACGATGCAGGCATTGAGGCCTATACAGGCATGCTGCTATAGCAAACCAGATAAATTTCTTTTTATAGACTCGAAGCAACCATAAGGGCCCAATCAGCTTAATGTCACAGCAGTGTCAGTCTAATGCTCTTATTCTCATTCAAACAGCTAGATATGTAACCTGAAGGATTAAGTTCAACCAGCCAAAAAGATTCAAAAATTATCACCGTCCAGTCTCCAGCAGATAATGAACCTCATTTCTAAAGAGGACATTTTACCTTCAAGAAAGGCTCCTTATGAGCTATACACTGATTTGATGAAAATGGAAGTTGCTGGTCTGAAACCATATCACTCTACAAGTATGCATGTTAGCCACAGCCTATAAAAATAGGATACATAGGATCTCCAACCTCACATTCTTTGCACAGGCTTATATCAAATTAACTAGTAGTTCCATCATTGAACAAGACTTTTGCCAACAAGCAAAGAGCACCAATGAAACAATTTTGACTTTATTTCTCAGTGAACAACTTGGATTACAGCTATGCACAATCTGGTTGACTCCAATTTTGCCATCAGTCGCTTTTCATCTTGTGACTGGTTTCACTTTCAGACTCTTTTTATGATAGATGAATGCAAGTGACCAAGATCCAACCATATGAAGAGGTAAAGGAAAGTTCACTCGAACAAATAAATTACCCTAAATGGCACATAGAAGCCAGAATTTCCAACTTGGGAACATAAGATGTCACTTTATTTGCTGGTCAGGAAGCTGATTACGAGAATAGCATGTTATTTCCAGCATGGTATTCCAGGTGTTCCATCTTTCACCGTGGAAAGCTTGGAATGAAACAGAATGCTCCAAAACAGAGCGTAAGCAAACATAGCAAGATGAGAACCCGTACCCTTAACTGGGCTGTTTCTCACAGGAGGCCTGTATCTTGGCTGTCTAGGCACATTTTTGCTCTTCTCGATCTTATTATTATCCTGAAAAACCAGAACTTAATGGCCAGTGATGGACTCAAAATTAAAATACAAAAGCAGAGGAACAAATTCCTCACCTGGTTATCTATTTCCAATTTTCGCTGGACTCCTGTAGAATTAGATAACAACAAAAAATTATTTTTCATAGGACATGGAAAAAAATCAAGCGACAAATTCTCAAGGTCAATTACCTGAATTCAAAGAGGCATGTGCCTTGGCAGGAGAAAAGTTGCTTCTAGACTTTGATCCAGACAGATTTTCAACCACTTTCCTGAAGTTCCTTTGCTCTAAGGTACCTCTTACACCAACTATTGCACCATTTAATTGACTTTTAAAATCAATAACGTAAGAAACACATAGATTCCCACACAAAGACACCAACACACCCATGTAGCATGTATTTGTGCTTGGATGTGTGTGTGTGTGTGTGTGCACATGCGTGTGACAGAGACAGAGATGCTCTCTTAATTTTCTTGCACAGAACAAAAGCAGAACATTTACAAACCAGGAGGTGTTTTAGGCGCCGTTCCCTTTACCCGAAGTGAAGGAGGAATGTACACGCATGGCTGGGAAAAAATTGCTACAATCAGAACTACAAGCTTTATCATGCAATGACTTTCCAACTAGCTTAAGATGAAAGCATGATCAAAACCTGGAAGAAAGAATGCTCGAGCACCTCCACTGCTGTTGGCCGCTTCTTTGGGTCCCATGAACAAAGCAACTGAACAAAAAAGTCAATAACAAATTAGTGGAAATGCAATTAGCTTAGTCCATTTCTCATTTAAAATTTGACAACTACAAATTCTACCTTGTATCAAGTGACTAAGGATCAACACAATTTTGAATTTTCTATCATGTACAGCAGTGTTGGATATATTGTATGATATGTATTATATCTTTTGATATGGTTGATATGTTTATAACTTTATACCCATATTGCACCGTACCATACAATGCAGTGCGATATAGCCCATATGGCACAATACATATTGATATGGTGGATATGTTTGTACCCATATTGCACCATACCATAACATGCGGTGCAATATAGCCCATATCGCACAATACAAGTTCCGCAGAACAGGAAGGATAGCTGAGATGTGATTTCAGGTTTTCAGTTTTAAAAATCCCATCACACCAGTATTGTTAAAATATGGCTCAATTGGCCCAATGAATGGAATCAGCCCCTTCGTGATTCAATGTAGGGGCTAAAAATTCTCAAGTGGCAACTTTGTGTTCGGACATGTAAAGGTTTTCCTTTTCTTTTTTTTATTTAAATTCTTTTCCAATTTCTCTCTCTCTCTCTCTCTCTCTTTAAGGCTAGTTCAAGAACAATCGGAAACAGAGAATCAATCGTGTTCTAATGGAAATGGAGAGAGAGAGAGAGATTCTTTTCAGCTGTTTCTTTTCCTTTTTTACAAAAAATGAAAAAACATATTTTATTGTTTGACAAAAGCTTTGCTCCAGCTTATGGGCAAAACCTGTAGATGTTAAGCAAGACTGCAAGATTTGTAATATTTTTTCCGTTTTTTATTCAGATATTATTTCTAAGGTATTATTATTATATTAAATTACTGCTTTGACTATTTTAAACGACCATTATTATAGTTATCTAAAGTTTTGTGTTTTAAAGTATTAACGACATTTTTTAATCGCTTTGATCCACAAAATGATTTTGATTCTGATTTGATTTAACCAATTCACTAAATCACAAGTTTTATGATTCAATTCAGCAAACAGTTTTGACAACAGTGTTTAATACCTGACTTGTAGACATTCTTAGGAGTTGAGTGGGAGAGAGATCTTGTCACTTTTAGGGAGAAAATGTCAATTTGAAATTAGATTTGCATGCGGGACATCCAAGTTAAGAAAGAAGGTTTTCCAAGGTTTTAAAAGGTTTACTGACATAGATTCAATATCATAATCTTTTTTACTTTAGCAGCAAAGAACACAATCAATTGACAATCTCAAAGAGAATATGTTTCACTGCACCATTGAAATCCAACAGATCTTTAGGGGTCATTTGGTAATAATAACATTTTGTTACTGTTTTCATGAATCTATACTAAATATTAGGACCGAGTCATAGTACACTGTAACATAGTGTTCTATGAACCCATTCCGATCTTTGAGGCAGATTCATGGAATAATAACAAGTTGTTCCCATCACCGAACAGTCCCTAAAGTGCTTGATGCCTAAAATAAGTTTATTGCATCAACCTGGCGAGCGTTCAGCTATAACTTGTAAATGAAAACCCATATCCCAAACCGAGATGAGTGCAAGAATAAGAAGATAGATAAAGTCTTCCAAATGTCACTTACAGAAATTAGATTGATCGCTTCCTCACTTACTGAAGGTATTAGAGCAGAAAGATTAGCACTTGGAAACTGTTGCAAACCAGGAAGAAGAAAAACATCAACACACTGCATACATGATTGAAAATAAAATGGAAGAAAAGAAAATTATATGCTATAAACATAATCCAAATATAATAAAACAAAATGCAAAACAAAACAGTAAGAAAAATATCCATTAACATTACATCCTCATTATAACAGTAAAAAAAGCATATTGTACATAATGAAATATAAGCCAAATTACATCACATGGTATGAAGATGTGCCACGCCAAAATGTTTTACCAGATGGTGGAAAAATGAGAGAATTTCCTCAACCACTCAACTACTTCAAATTTCTAGTATTGGCAAAAACACCAAGCTAATACCAAACTTACCAAAAGAAAATTTATACATCACTCAGAATCTCATCGAACCTCCAAGATTGAGGAAAATCTAACTGTTTAAATGTGATACTGGAATTGGTAAACAAATCCATCCACTAAATTCCTAGACATCTGAACAAATGCATCCACCGTATCACAAGGACACACAAGTCTTTCAAAAGAAAATTTCTTTAGATGGGTGCACTGTGCAAAACCAAATAGGAAAGCAAGGAAAGATATATTAGCACAAGGAATAACAGAATTAGCAAACAGACAATTAACCAGATCTTACCTGTGGAAACTGATAGTTCATTGAATCAGCAAGTCTTAATCCATCAGCCCAGGTGTCCTGATCAGGACTGCCTATCACACTGCATATCTTGCATATTTCATCCGCTTCACTGTCAGAATTCACAAACATGGCTACAAGTATCAGGATAATGTATCCAGTAAGATCAACATCGATAGAATGAAATTACCAGGCAGTACAGGAAAAATCCGAATATATTAAAACATTTGAAGAATGTCAACTTTACATAAGCAGCTGTCCAGGTTCTCGAGAAAATAATGGGCATTGGCCACCGAGCATGGTTACCATTATAAAATAGAAGGGTAATTCAATTTAGTTGTGCACGCATGATTCTATAAGTCCAAGTTTCACATTCATAGTTTACTCTAAAGTCTAAACCACATACACATGGTCAGGAGAAAAGTCATAAAATGCTTGTTTTTTTTTGCATAAAAATTTAGCATGTTTAATTGAAAAAGAAAATACACAAAGCTGAACAGAAAGCCTTAAAAAAACTACTAACAAACCAAAAACTAAGCATCTGAGGGCACTGACAGCATCGAATGTCAAACACAGATATAGCTGACATGTAGACCTGTCCAACTAATATTGGAAGTAAATGTATGCAAATATGCCACTTCATAAGAAATCTTATCTACTTGTCATAATGAGGTCGACAAAAATGCCAAAATGAAAGAAAGAAGGCTGCACTTATTCAGAAATATGAAGACAAGCTCATGTATGCTTGACAATCTACTGAACTGCTCAACTAACTATTACACCCTCTACAGTTTTCTCACTAGGCATACCTCGAACCAGGAAAAAGAGGATGAAGGGTAAATAGCTCCGCCATGATTGCCCCCATGGCCCACATATCTGGAAATGGGGGTATAGGAAGATTCAAAGAATAGTCAGAGATACTATCGATTTATAAAAGCAACATCCTAATTTGATTAGACAGCAAACTCACCAACTGCAGCGTCATAAACAGGTGACTGAAGAAGAACCTCAGGAGCCCTATACCTGTAACAAGCTGTTAATGAGAACTAGAACAGACAAAATAATGACACCCTTGTTAAGGTAGATCTTACCATCGAGTTGAAACATATTCTGTATATGGTGGCTTAGACAAGACTTCACGAGCAAGACCAAAATCTGCAATCTTGATTATATCTTTCGTAACCAAGAGATTCTCTGCAAGCAAAATATGAAACGTTGAAACATCTTCTATTGAAACAAAAATGCAAGTCCACTTCCAGCCTTATAAATTTATCTGACAGTCCGATAGTAACATCACTCTCACACATAATTCATTCGGATCATTATGCAAGCCTTTGCAACAGATGTTTAAGGCATTTCATGTGGATTTGTTGAAATAGAAAGATACAGCACTGCTGAGAAACATCAGCAACTAGCTACATCACCATAACACATGCAGCCTACGTAGCCCAAATTTCTGGACAACACCTAGTTGGCACTGACAAGCTCAAAGAAAGATTGACTATCAAGATCACAAAATCAAAATGCAGGATGGCAAGTAATTTCCAAGATACCATATCTAAAAAACTAATGTTGTTGCTAAATTCTCCCTAAGTGGATATGTAGTATCCAAGCTTCAATGATAAGTGTAAAATAGATCATCCAAAGACCCGGAAAAATATGAGAAGGTCAAGAGGAGATGATGGTGTTATTCCAGGCACTTCACCCAGATAGTGGACTGGACGGATCCAAATGTTAGCATTTACTGGAAAAATAAATTTGTACAATATAGTTGGACTTAACAACTATTATTGCCACCTCAAATTAGAAGAAAAAAACATTCTGAAAGCAGATATTTAGCAATCAATCTGATTCACTTGTCACATTTAACAATCACGAAAAAAGTAATTCACCTGGTTTCAGGTCTCTGTGAAAATACCCTTGTTGATGCATGTAAGCAAGAGCATGAAACACTTGGAAGCACCAATTTCGCACTTCGGCCTCTGAGAAAAGCTTGCCCCTATCTTTCATTAGCTGATACAGATTACAGTCCTAACAATAAAATTACAGTTACGTTACTGCATTTGAAGTTCTCCTCAATGACCGAGTGAAACTACAAAGCACAGAGCAATGACCACTACCATATACTCAAATACAAAGTAAAGAACATCCTTCTCCCTGATAACTTCCTTAAGCTTCACGATGTTGGGATGGTTCATCTTTCTCAAGGACTGCCATTAGAAAAAACAAAAGAATATATATCTCAAGAAAAAAAGGATAAATAATTTATATGAAGACAAAAGCAACTTTAATTACCTTAACTTCTCTAAGATTCATACACTCTTCCCACGAGTAATATTTCTTTTTCATTTTCTTGACTGCTACCTGTCACAGCCAATGCAAAACACTCATATATATTGAACGGACAGATTATTAAAGAATCCATCAAACTTAAGGAACATACAATTTTGCCTGTTGGACGATGAATAGCTCTCCAAACAGTCCCAAAAGTTCCATCACCCACTTCCTTAATAAGTGTATACCTGCAGGATCAGCTACCAGAATGTGAATCTTCCATCACAAGAGTCAACCACAAAACGATTAAGTGCAAACCAAAGTTCATTAAAATGACATACTTGTCCATTGTGATATGTATGAAATACTGCAGACAGTAACCTCTACACCTCTGCCTTGCTTTTTTTTCAAGTGCTTCTGACTACCCTATAAATGACTTCAGCAACCCCAATGAATCTTCAAAGGAACTGATTTGACACAAAAGTCTTGTGGAGGAGCTTGTCAGAGGTGATGAACATCAACCATGATTTGCAACAAGGATCTTCAAGGTCTAAATAGCTTCCAAACGGTTAGATGATTGATTCACCAAAAGGACTCCAAGTCATTGCTAGAGGTTCAAAAAGAACGAATCTGATGTCCAAGCGCCTCTGACACACTTAGAAGTCTAATTTGGCAAATGAGACACCAAATCATTGTCGAAGGTTCAAAGAAATATGAACAAGCTTTCCAGGTGAATCCAGCTTCACTTTCAAGTATGACTTGCAAGAGGAAACCTACCAGAATCTAAATATTCTTTGATAAGCTTAAAAGCCTCAACAAATGACAAGGCCTCCAACAAGGAAATCCCATTATGCAAATCTTTATTATGTATGTCCAGAAGTATTGAAAGGTGCAGCATCTTATGCCTTGCTTCCCAACTGACCCAACAAGGAATTTTATGAACTAGGCTATGCCCAGCATGTATTCAACTGTGAGGAGGAGCACCAAATGTTAAGTGAACCTTCATCTAACCATGTCACGCTTAAGCAGCTCCTGTCATCCAACAATTCACTCCGGTCAAAAACAGACGAACATATATGTATTATATATATGAAATTTTGACTCAAAAAAAATAATCACTACAATAGCATGCACCTATGATGTTTGCCACATAGGAACCACTGAGATCCTCCTTTGCTAATTTGCAGTCTTTAACCCTGGAAGTCAACGACAGCCAAGTTAAAGATCTAACTAGTCTATAAGCATACAATAAAATAAGACTAGGCTTTACCCCAGACAATCTGCTTGATGCACAACCCATCCAACTTCAGAATTGTATGAGCAAGCAACTCATTGGCAGTACACTGTCAATACAAACAACAGGAACAGAAAAAAGAAAAAGGAAAGTCACAAATACCGTAAGAATCAATCTAAACAGGCCAACCACAAAACATGCATGTGTCCCGACCAACTTACTCAAAAAAAGAAAGAGGATATTCAACCAATAGTCTCAGATTGCATCAGGTCTTCCACTGTTCTCTTGCAGCTGCAGATGGCCTCTAAGTACAATTGACAAAAGCAAGTACAAGAAATCCAGCAAGGATGAGAAACCACCAACCAAGAACCTTGTTGAATGATAAAAACCTATACTGGAAGTAGTTTGACCAAAAGCTACGTTGCTCCATATCTCGGTCAAATTAAGCAAAGTGCCAAGAAAAGAGGGTACAACCTGAAAAGGACCAGAATTAAAGCATTAAAAGAAATTATAAATCAGGAATACAAGATAAAAATGGAAACATGGCTATAAAGAGGACCAAATGAAAAAATTGTTTACCAAAAAAGGGGGAAATTAAAAAAATAAAAAAGAAGTCTCAAACTGAAAACCAATCTGCTAAGCTTAATATAATAAACTCAAATAGGATGAAGCAGCTGGTAAAAATATAAGTCTTTCCCCTGCGAATGGTGACACTTAAACTGGATTGACATTTCAAGTCTGGAATTCCAAAAACACAACTCTATATCTGGGATGTTGCAGACTCTGTGAGGGTAGTAGAACTAAAAGAACTACCACGAGACAGAAATAAAGTTGACCTGGATCAATCAAAGATTAATCATTAATGCCTCAAAGACATAAAGTCCAGTCAATGTGGAAAAAATTCTTTTACGATTGCAAAGGTTGGCAATAACAGGCTGGTCGTGAAATTCCATCATCAAACAGGGACATTGAAGTTGTTCCATCTACGGAATAGTCTAGACCTTCAATAAAGGCCAAGAAATTTGCCAATAACGATAAACCAATCGAAGTATCTGATTGAGGAAAAGGTTCCAAAACGATCAGAATATGCTGTGGCAACCAGTTATTTGATCAAATTGGATGCTCCTAAATGACGATCGGCGGGTCACTCTGAGACGATAAAAACACTCGAAAGGGAAAAAAAGGAATAGGACAGCTAGGAAATCAGAAGAGAAATTCCTAGTAAAAGGAAGCAAAAAATTATTCACAAGTAACGTTGCCGAACAATATCGAAACGCCGGGAAACTTCTTAAACCATGAAAAAGCACCTTTCATACAAAAGCAAAAGAGATTACTAGAAGCCTCAAGTTTAAAGAAAATAATAGAAATAAACGAACATTCTAGAGTAAAACTGCAGAAGAACATTCAGTTCCAAGTCGACAGTGGATCAACAATCAGTCTCACTACATAGGCAAGATCTACATTTCAGATCAACCACATTAACTAGAAATTCCATGGATCAAGAAAAAACTCAAAATTTCCAGGGCAATTTAATAAATTACATCCTCCCTAGGGCTCCCCACGATCGAACAATCCCAATAACACTCGCTGTAAAAAATTAACCGATTCGGAAGAAGTAACCAGAGAGAGAGGGAGAGAGAGAGAAGGACCTCGAGGGCTTCGGGCATGAGCTACCTCGGCCCCTACGGAAGGCAAACGCCAGAGGGATTCCTCAAGATTCTCTTGCTTCAGACAGGAAACCTCCTTCTCCGCCTACACCTCCGTCTCTCCGCCAAGGCAAGCATCGAATTCCCTCCTCGGTTCTCCCCCTTTCTCTTCCACTCCCGCCTCGTGATTCCCTCCCCGTTTTCCCAGGTGACCACCCAAACGGCTGTACCTATTTATATTTCCCGTACGCCCCATTCTACCCCTTCCCTTTCCCGACAATGGCGCTCAACTCCCCTTCAACGGAATCTCTCGTGCCTTCGTCGAATCCTAAAGTCCTCGTTCATTCAGACTCGGATCTGGATATCCACGTCCCAATGGCATAGTATCTCGGATTCTCGGCTGTCAGAAACCCCTCTTTTATTTTTCTGTTGAAACTCACAATGGCTTTCTCTAGTGCTTCATCATGTCCAATTTTACTAGATAATAATATGGATCTAAGTCTATTCAAAACTGTTGAACCCAATCCAGACCCGTTGGAAAGGACCAATTCAGAGTTCATCATCAGTCTCGGGTTGCTGATTGGAGGATCAAAAGAATTTCGGTTTTGGTAAGGGAACAAGACTTTAGATTTTAGACACGGATCGGTCATGAATCTTACCATAGACTACTATTATCAAAACCAGCACGTATCAACCCAAATCAAGTTTAGTTTAATATCTTGCTCGTTGCTTTCCTTATTTTCATGTTTGGTAGTCCACACAGTTTCCTAGCTCTCGGTCCCAATATCTAAAACAATGTCCAAAAGGAGCCTTTGAAGTTCGGGTCCGCTGATATATATATCCAGCCCGGGGATCCAGTTGTCGTTTAGGAGAGGAAGGACAATTTGAATTTGTTTGGAGGACATTACGGGCATTTAAGTACACTCAAGTTACACAGAGTTGACAGGTTGGATGAGGGAGAGGGGAGACATCACGTCGCCTGTCTGACGCGAATCAAAAGAAGGCCAAGGAAGGGTTAGGTCTCACCAGCTCTCTCCTCCTCACTCTCACCTTTCCTTAAACTTTAATCTTCCTTTCTGTTACACCTTTTCTCAATTGAAAAATCCAAATTTCAGATCAAGCTTCCTCCATAAATTAAACATGAAATCTTGAAATAACAATAGTTCATTTGTTTTTTTAATTACACCGATCTTCCAAGATTACATTAAATAGTTCATTTGTGTTAAAATCTCAATCATTTAGTATATCCTACATGGACAACCAAATGAATGGTAACAAAAGTGGACTCAAAAACTAAAACTAAAACATGGTCCAAGCTCTTCACCTTAATGTAACTTTTTTAATTTGAATGACAATTAGGGAGTATGTCAAACTAATTAAAAAAATGAAAATTTCATTATATTTTTCGAACTGGATCGACTGGCCAAGTGTATAATACATGTTAATGACAACAAAAGACGAAGCCAAACATGGGTTAGTCGATCCGATCGAGCTTGGGAACAGGGGCAGAGGGAGGGGGGGGCCGCCCGGGCCATGGCCAGGTGAGCTCAAGAAAAAAAAAATTTACATTGAAAAAATCAAACTTTTTTAGTTTGGCTCGACCATAAAAAAAATCCTAGCTCTGCCCATGCTTGGAAAAGAAGTAGATCCAACTCTTTAGAGGGTCACAATTATTGTGCATCCGGTGGCTGGCTAGTGAGTGAGGCATTTTAGTATTCAAATCCCACAATTATTATCATCAAGGTCTGTACCAACTGCATATGTCGGCGTTATGAGTTTTTATTCTTTTTTCCACCCCTTTTTATCCACTGTACTGCTGTTCAGATCTTATGCGAGATAATTATATATTGTATGAAATGAATATTTCAAACCATTCGTCACTATAGATCAATTTTGCGTTATATGATTTGAGTGTATTAAATCTAAACGTGTTGTAGGAGATTAATTTTAAGCCTTTATTAGTTCAGATTATAATCCGTAAGTTTCAAATAGAACTTTATGGAAGCCATGCCTAAACTCACCCGTATCAATGGTTTAAGTGACAATGCTTAATTAGGAGCATTTGCTTTTGGTTCACCAACTCTAATGCATATTTGGGAACCTAAAAAGACTTGCTAGCTATTGGCATCATCGAGGCAACGTGAAATTGTGAAAACATAAAAGGAAATGGGAAGAATTGTTTCAAAAGCAATTAAAAAGTGAGTATAACGTAAGCATAAGTTTACTAAAGCCAAAATAATATGTGAGAATGAAGAAAAAGGAATTATGCATGTTCTGGTTTCTCTATATAGGGGTTTGGTTGGGCAAGTTTGGTTCCATTTTCATGGGCATCAATTACCTCATATATAAGGCAAAGCAGACATAAGCGAGGAGGTTTAGCGATCCCTTATGTATCCATGGTATACATGAACCATTGTCATAAATATCACTATTGGTGTTTTAAATGAAAAGGTTTTATCGGGTAATTTTCCATAAAGTTACTTTTCTTGAGAAAATCTTGTTAATTTTAAAAACATATATAAAAATTTAAAAAAAATTCAAATCAAATGAGAAACTAACAAGAAAACATAAAAGTTAGCTAGATAAATGATAAAAACAGTTTTTTAATAATAACGAAAATGAAGATAAATAATTTAACTTAACTTTTAACCCTTGAAACAAAAATAGCGCCAAAAAATGAAAAAACGTGATAAATTAAGCACCAAAAAGACGTGTGAAATCATTTTAACATTTCTGTCCAAAAGCACATCCTTTCGAGTTTCATTTGTTTCAATCGGTTTTAACATAAATATCAGGTTTTTTTTTTTCAAAAACAAGCAATATTTGTGACGATGATTGGAACTATAAACAGATTATATGTAGTAGCACAAATCCTCTAATAGGTGATTATTAATTGTCAATCATACACATGGGACCAGTCCAGCACTCATCGTTTGCTCTTATCAACATACAACTCATATGGTCAAAAGGATTCAAAACATTTATGACCAATATCATGTTTGCATCAAAATCATGTTATAATATTCAATATATCTCAAGAAATTTTCTCAAACGTCCACACGATCAGCCTACCAGTACTCAACCAAGCCGCATAGCAGATGGGCAGTTTGTTTGCGATCTGCAATTTGGGTTCTCATCCCAAATTCGTAAAGAAAGGAGTTGCTTGCTTCAATACGTGCAGGAAGTTAAGTCTAAGAATATACAAAGATTATCCAAGATATACAAAGATTATCCAAGATAGTCTGCATGCACATCCAAAAGACCAAAGGTGCTTCTTCGACCTCCCATTTTGAGTGGACGGCAGTGCCGAGCTACATATAGGCTTGGGTGGGCAGTTGCTGCACATCGGCTCTAAAGTTTCTCTTTATTTTTACATAGATGCCTTGAATTATATATATATATATATATATATATATATATATATATATATATATATATATATATATATAGAACACATTGTCAGTATTCCAACTGCCCAACAATCCTAAGGAATGAGATTTCTAAAATAGTGCCCCCCAAAATTTCGTAGGTCTGCCGCTAGTGGACAACAAGAAATTACAGAGTTGATGAGATGTCCGTGTCTACTTTATTCAATAAGATCAAAATGAACATAAAATACGTTTAGTTTACTTGAAAGCACATGATTGATTATTGCACTTATAAGAACATATGGTTGGACACCTGTTGCACCGTGTATAATGCTACCAATAATGAACATCTACTGTGATGTTGTTATCTTAGAGTGGCGAAAGTGGAAATTCCAAATAAGACGAACCAAGCATGTAGAAAGGAAAAGCTGAAGATGGAAACCATTGCTCCCCTACATAAAACGCAGTCCATATGCAAAGCCAAAGTGTTAAAAGCGAGAGCTTGTTTTCATTGCTGGCCAAAACCTAATCCTCTAGGATCCAACAAGAGTTAAGGGTGAACAAGGAGCTGGAGAGCTTGACTTGTTAAAGCTCGGCTCTGAATCATTTGCTTAACGAGTCGAACTTGAGCCTTAATTGAGTTTGTCGATCTTTAATCAAGTCGATGTATTCAAACGAATTTACGAGTTTGTTGATCCTTAATAGAGTCGAGCTCGAGCTCAACACGTAATGATGAATATCAATTTTATTCAAATGAGTTTATCGAGCCTTAATCAAGCTTGAGCTCGATCTCAACACGTAAGTGCCGAGCCCAGCTCGAGCTGCTTCCGTCGAGCTATTCTTGAACTCGAACCGAGTCGAGCTCGAGGTTTCATTAGTTGAGCAGAGCTCAAGCTGACTGAACTCGGGTTCGACACTGCTCATGTTCACCCCTAACAAGAGCATGAACAGCATCTCCATTTGAGAAATGAACATACCGTCAAAGATAAAGGGAAAAAATGAATTAAGGAATCTTTGGGAGGCTCTGACAAGCTGATATACATATGCACATATATCGTATTTGCCTTGGCAAGAAGTTCACTGGCCCTGTTGCGAACAAGTTTTCTTGGGATATTACGATTCAACACTGCTGGGAGGTAGGCTTCCATCCGTATTATACATTATACAAAACATTACAAAATTGAACCACAAACCCCATGAACACAGTTATACAAACTGGAAGTGGTTCCATTCCTTGCCAGATTCAAATCGGAAATTTCAGATCTTGAACCGTTGCTATCTCAGCATATATTACTATCTTTTTATTTTCACACGCACGCAAGGTGTTTGTGAATTTGAATTTGAACTGAAAAGATGATGCATCCATTGCCATGCATAGACGTGTTTTGCGATTCGATCATGAACATTTTCATATGCAAGTGATTGGCTGATGGCTTGATGCACTAAGTCACAATGGTACGTGAGGGAGCCCATATACCCGTACCGGCATACCTGTATGGGGACTAGGTACATTTGGATCAGTTTCAGGTCAGAACCGATTTAAACCATAAAAAAAACATTGTCTTGGTTTGTTTATGTTTTCTTTATGAGATTATATGTAGGAATTATGAATGGAACTTTGTCTTATGATGTGATGATATTAATTTTTTTTTAGAATTAAAAATATATAAAATTGGCAAAAATGATGTACTCGTACCCATTTTTCCGTACCCATACTAGCACCTTTACCCTTACCCTTACCTATGTGACATAGTTGATGCATCTTTTTTATGCCCTTGTATTATTAACGAGCTCAGATCCTCCAGCAATCCATCACTAGCTTACTTGTTCGTGGGTTATGTGTGTGAGAAGTTGGAGCATCCAAAAGGTGGGAGAAATACATGTTGTGTTCATGTTTATAAACCTTTCATGACGTAATATTTATGCTAAAATGTGAAATACATGTTGTGTTCATGTTTATAAAACTTTATAAACCAATTGCTTTAGACCATGCCATGCATACTAATTATTTTGGGCCATTATTTATTGAAGTATTCATCCGTAACTCACGGCTTTCAACCCATTCGCTTCCACTTTTTACTTTGACATTCCAAATCGCTTATTGAGATTTGCTACCACATGGAGTGAGAAGGTGAATGTGAATGTGCTCGATGTCCGGAACGAGGCCACCGTTTTGTCTTTCTATTTCCTGACCATTCTTTGCTGTTGTCCTCATGTCGCTTGGTGGTGGGTGCTCTCCATAATTTAAAAAGAAAAAAAAATATTTGCATGGTAGTTAGGTGAGTTAGAGGACTATTTTATTCTGTCGCCCAACAAAAGGCGGAAGCTTCGACCTTTCCTCTCATCCCCATCCTATACACTTCAACTTATACATTGGTGACGCCTTGTATAGCTCAAGGGATTGACTTGACTACTTACTATCTACCAGGTCTAATTCCCCTTAAATGAATTGGTGAAAAAAATCTAAAATAGTTTGTACTTTTGCTATTATTTGGTATGGTTAATCATTCTTTCAAATGGTAGAGGGCTTTTTGTTTCTAACTATATATTTGTATTTTCAAGTTGTTGAGAAAACTTTGATCAACTGTTGCGCTTTTGGCGAAATTTATGGTGGTTGGGAATGATATCTTCTTAATTAATTAGAGTTGATGCAACAGAAGAAGTGATTCACTTTAATCAAGCACTGGACCGGATTCACCTTCTAGATCTTCCTCCAAATAGAATTGGGGAATATTAGAGCCTCTCTAGCATAGCTCCAATACCTTGGAACTCAATTTGGAGGGGGCAGACCAATATAGCAATGTAGGGGCGGAGTCAGAAATTTTTTCAGAGACAAGCCAAACGGTTCATCGAATTTATCTGGGTAAAGCCAAACTAAATCTGAATATAAAAAGTACATTACCCAACCAAAAATTTTCAATTTTTGTAATGTTTTTTTTTTTCAATTAGTTGGGGTGGAGCCACAACCTAGCCCGTGCCCCACCCCCTTGTACCAATGTATCGTCTTCAAAGGGATTGAACTTGACGCAATGGACAAGGTGGAGGTTGGTAGGTAGTTAGTCTCTGTTTTAAATTATCAAGCTGGCAACTTTTGATGCTACAAAAAGGTAACCATCAATATGTAAATTGAAGCACGGTGAAGGCGGCACCCTGAAGTACCGAAAGCAGACATTGTATCCTGGGAGACGAAGAGTTGCACGAGGGTTTCAGCCTTCACCTGGGCGGGTGGTCTCCCCCACTCTCCCGAAATATATGAATGTATTTGGAATCTTTTGTTTTTTTTTTTGGCAATTATATTGCACCAACCCATAAAAATTCTTTCTTTTTCTCGAAATTACAAATATTAAGCAGAAGAGTAAAATAAATCAGTCAAATAAACCTGAACCACCCACAGCGTTGGAGATGATACTTGGAAACAACACAATGCATGCAGCAATGGGCACCTTCAGCAGCTCTATATGCAATAGCATAATGGCGTATTGAATCCAGAACCAGCTAAATTGAGCAAAAGTTGAATTTGGTAGTGGACTAACACCAGATCCAAACTTTTATCCGGCCAGATCTAGATTCAACTAGGTCTGGGCGTCGGGCCGAGCCGCTGACGGATACCCGGTACCCGGCCCGATCGGGCCCAGATCCGGGCCGGGAAAACCGGGTCCCGGGCCCGATGGCACGTGCCCGGTGGCGGCCCAACCCGGTCCGTCCTCCATCCTCCTTCTCCTCGGCTCCTCCCCCGCCCATCTGTCCTCCTCCCTCTTCCTTCTTCCCCCTTTCCCCCATCCGCCTCCACCTCCTCCCCCTCTAGCCCTCTCCTTCTTCCCCCCCACCCCCCCCCCCCCCCCCCCCCCCCTCTACCTCCTCCCCCTCTGGCCCTCTCCTTCTTCCCCCCATCGGGCCAGGCTGTTTCGGGCCCGATGGTCTGACCTGGGTCGGGACCCAGGATATCAGGCCGGGCTGGGCCCGGGTTTCAGGCCCGACAGGCAGACCAAGCCCAGCCCGATGCCCACCCCTAGATTCAACTACGAAAACTCAGGTTAAGTATTAAAACAAAATTGATTGCTAAGTAGTCCTTTCTTCTTTTGCAAGATGTTGCTGTGGGATAATATATGAAGCATCTTAGGCTCGTCGCGCGATTACATCCACATAAATGAACAAGTGTCAAAAGAATGTCAAGGTCGTTCAATAGCTAATAACACCATGATTTGTCAGCCTGAATAAATGAATCTTATAACAACAACAACAAATATCAGAGAGGAATAAATGCATGATTGGCATCTTGAATATTTTTAGGTAGGGCCTCACTAGAAAAGGTAAGGTATTTAATAAGGAAAAAGTCGCCGTGTTCTAGTAGAATGACTTAAATGAATTGCACATTTCTAAATGAGCTTGAAGAATTTGTGAGGCAGTTTCCACATCACTTTCTTCAAAGTTGTTGTGGCGGAAGTTGTGCCAAACTTGTTCCCTTATACATTTAATAAATTAGTATTGAGAGGATTTCTTTCACTTTCATGGCAAAGGGCTACTGACTAACTTAGGTTCTGCGGGTTGAAAAGGAAGCCAAGCATTGTTTTTTGTCTAAGTTTGATCAAATTAATTAGTATAATGGTGGTTGCTTGGAAGAACGACCTTCCTTTTTCACTAGCTCGATCGGACGTAGTTCATCTGGTGGACCTACTTCTTTTCGGTAGGGCAGTCATGGACATCTAATATGTGGACATTAAATTCAAATCCGGCCGGAATTATCGCTGATAGGTTAACACCAAACTTTGCAAATTCAATTTTATATTGATAAAATGTTTAGCTTAATCAGATACAAGGAATCTAAAGCAAGATTAGATCTTATTAAAAAAGGTTGGATGTTAATAGGTTTTGGTGAAAAATGAGAAGCCAAGGCTCTCTTTCTTACCTCTTGCTCCAAAGGTCTAGGGCCGCACCGGCTTGCACAAGGAGTTGACTCTCTCCAGTCAGACTGGCTACGCTAAACCCCTTGTGGCGATATTCATTATGGTAGTTGAGCTTGCAGACCCTTTTTATCAGATTGTGCCGGCAAATGCGTAAAAAATATTGAACTCTTCATCTTCTTTAAATCTAAAGTCCTAATTACTCTAACCCCCAACCTGACTGGAGGTCTAGAGTTCTTTTTTTCCTTCAAACTAGTTGAAGGAAATTTGGACTTGAACCCATGTTAGAGCAGCAGTAAACCAGTGGCGGAGGCATAAATTTGTAGCTAAGGAGTACTAATAGTTTAAATTTTAAACTTTAAAGGATACCTATGCCCAAAAGTTTATGGAGAAATCTATATAAAGAATATTGATAGTTTAATTTTAAACTTTAAAGGATAACTATATAAAAGTTTCTGGAGGAATCCATATTTAAACATAGTAATTTATTTGGGCTGGTGCGCGCAATTGCCTATGTCAGCCCACACCTGCCTCTACTACTGGTAAAAACCCCTAGACAAACATCCCCTACTGCAAAAGATGCACTTGGTTTTGGCCTGTGTAAGGAGGTGACACCCATGGGAATCGAAACATGAATGCCCGGCCGATGGGCTTAGCCGGCTCCACCCTACAAACCCTTCCTTTTGATCAGGTTGAGAGTGCATTTGTAGGCACGACAATGAGAAAACAATTAAGTTGCAAACACGAGGCCAACTTTGTTGTCTACTCCCAGTTAAAATTTTGTTTGGTAACAACCGAGTTTTATTAGCTACCAGCCTCAAGACTAACTTTCACTTCCCACAAATCCCAGACATTTGCCCCAACAAAGGCTGCACCTTAACAGCACTCAGTAGGTGCACCAACCCACTGCTGTTTTTGAGATTCTCCCGTCGCCCAATTAATCAATGGACACAGCCTCTCAACAAGCAGGATCATCATTCAATAAATATTGGGATAAGGGCATCGTTCTGGTTGGCAAATAACCACTGCAAAGGCAGCAATATTCATCAAATAAAACTGTAAAAAAAGAAAGGAAAGGAAGATGATAAAGTTGTAAACTTGCGCTGTATTTCATTCTTTAGTACTTGAAACTTCTAATGTTTCCTGGAAGTTCAAACATGTCGGAATCAATTTTATAGCACTGTAGAGCTGTTCCTCGTTCATTTTCTTGGATTCCTTTCAAGTGAGCATTTCATCCTACTACCGAGCTGCTCCCGTCCTTCATTCTCATTTTGACAACAATAACACAATATCATTGTCTCATGAATCTACCTCAAACAATAGGGTGGACTCATGGAACACTTGTTACAACATTCTATAAATTTACTCCATGCGCTTATCGATGAGCAACAATATGCTACTGTTTCCAAACAGCACCATAATATACACATATCATCTCATTAAACATTAGTATTCCTTTGACATGAGGTCAAAGGAGACCCCGAAGGTCCGCCGGTTTTTTCATTTAAATCAACGGAAGTTAGGGCTACACTTGAAGGCAATCAAAAGCTTAAAGCTCTACTTTAGAATTATGGCCAGCTTCTCTTGACAATCTCCCCCAAGAACTTACTTTTAAGAACGCGCCAAGATAGAGCCGACGCTAATATGTCAGTTTTGGAAAGAGACGCAAATGACAAGCAAGTGAAAACAAGTGGATAAGAAAATGTCCATATCGGAAGAAAATGGACATCTTAATCACCAAAATTCTTGTGTTTGTTCCCCTGTCAAAGAAAAGAACCATCTAAAAAGCAGAGCCACATATAGTTGAGAAGTGGGCACATGCCGACCCACTTCTAATAATATCAACTTGAAATATATATACATCCGTCGCTTAACTGAAAATCTACGTACAAGTTTCGAACTGCTTCTTCATATATGATAAACAATTTACTTGTTTAAAAAATATTTACTTGCTCGTCAATCCGGTAGAATAGTTTTTTATATTTGTGAGAAAAAATAAAGAAATAAGTAAAGTCCCATCTTCTTTAAAACACAGAACAAAAACAGTAACAGGACAAGCAGGAGCACGGGAGCTGGATGACGAATGAGGGTTGGTCAGCATGCCTCGTGAATGATGAGCGGAGAGCAGACGGCGTGGAAGAAGGCAGTCGTCACTCTGCGTCTGCCTCGACATTCCCTGCCACATGACTCCCTACTCGCCGTGGGCATTTTCGCCAATTCCTCCGCCTTCTCGCCGACAGCCGGATATAAAGGACACCAGCTCCCTGACTTTCCTCGCTCTCTCTGTCTCTTCCCCCGATGTCCAATGGGTGATTGATTGAGGAATTACGAAGCTAGCCTCCGTTGCAGAGCGAGGAAGAGAGTGGGAGTCTGTGGCCTGCCTGTGTCGTTTCCCGTCCTTCTCTTCCGCTTTTCCGTGAGGTACTCTTCTCGACTTCTTGTCTGCACCTCTCTCTCTCTCTCTCTCTTTCTGTGTGGCTCCTCCTTACTATCTGTCCACGCCGCGAACTCGCTGCTTCATTGGCGGATTCGGATTTCGGAAGCAATTACGTAAATGCCCTCTTTTGTCTGTCCGGCAGCCTTGCCTCGTGATCCTTCCCACCGAGAGATCATTGGTAGACGGCCGGCCGGTTGCCAATGCATCTCTGCTGCGAGCTTTGTCTGCGATTACTTTCGTAGATGCCTTTTTCTTTTTAAATTCCGTTTCTGGTTTCCGAGCAATTTTGGTCGTGCCGTAGCCTGAACTTCCACGAGAGCAGAAAATTTTGCTGAGATACGAACTTCTCAATTTCGGTTTTTTAGACAATATCCTGCATTTCTGGCAAGTGGAATGTAGTTTTTTGAAGTCGTAAAAATGGTGAATCCTATTTATACGAACTTTTTGCAAGTTATATGGATGAACAGATGAGATCTCTTTCTGGATTCATGGAAGGTAACAAGTTTGATCGCATTTACCTCCATTTTAGGAGTCCACTTTTCCGCTTGAACCATATATTCTTTGCTTCTGATACATTCTATCAAGGACATGCCATAGTGAGAAAAAAAGATGGTGGGTTCCTATTTGGCCCATTTACTAACTTTCCAGTTTTTCAAGTGATTTTGGTCTATCACAAAGGACTTATGCCCTGTCAGCTGGATGTAGATTCCTTACTGCTGCTGCATATAATTCCATAGAGGCAAATCAGCATGAAGGTTCCTGGTATGGGGCAGAAGTACGTAATCAAAGAGACCCATATTGTCTTGCTGTGGGTAGCGGTTGTGCTTCTGGCTTTCGCCTCCGTTATGGGAAGAGACGTGTATGGGCTGAGCAAGTTGTCTTCAATGTCCGCCAAATTATTTTCTCTGCCTAATGCAAAGTCCCATCTTGTTGCTCAATCAAACGTTACTGCCGTTGGCATTCCTGCTTCTTTGACAGAGGACCCTCAATCAAAGAGCTCGCTTCTAGATGAACATCATAATGCTTCTGTGAAAAATCCAATCGAACGGATTCCGACTCCTCAAAGTCCATCGGCAGAATTGCCGATGAACGCATCAGAAGAAGATGAATTTGAAGAGTCGTTCAGTGATAATGACGTTACTGCTGCAAATGGGTCAGCCTCTTCACCTCAGTCTCCTGCAACTGAATCTGCGAAAGCTCCTCAAAATTTTGAGAAATCCTTCTTAATCGGCACTAATATTTCAGCAAATTCGAATATTTTATCCACTCCAGAGCAGAAGCCTCGAATCATGAACAATGACACAGAGCCGCTACATGATTCTCCTCCACAAGAGGCAGAAAGATCCTCCGTGACTACCACCAATTTGAGGGATTCTGCAATTTCTCCAACCAATAGAACAAAAGAAGTATGAAATGAAAAATTGGTTCTACTCTCCTTATTTCTCTGTTTTTCTTTCCTCTTGTTTACCGTGCTTTGTGTTAACCTATTCCTTTTCCTTACGAAGGGAACGCCTGCCCTAGACGAGCTGGACTATGTACTGGCAGAAACTGCAGATGAGAATAAGACTGTCATTGTCATTACACTCAACAGCGCATGGGCACAAAACAGGTCCATGATTGATCTGTTCTTGGAGAGTTTCCGCGTAGGGGAAGGCACAAAGAAGTTGTTAGATCATCTCCTCATTGTCGCGGTGGACGCAAAGGCGTACGATCGTTGTGTGAAAGTCCATCCGCACTGTTATATTCTCAGGACACAAGGGGTTGATTTCTCTGCTGAGAAGAAGTACATGACGCAGGATTATTTGAAAATGATGTGGAGAAGACTCGGTTTTCTAGGCGACATACTAAATAAGGGATATAACTTTCTCTTCAGTGTAAGTTCACTCCTTCGAATCAGACCGAAATTTGCGTTAGTCACCTACTGAAAAGAAAAGGAATTTTAAATATCCAAAACTTGATATCCGTTGCTTTTGAAAGCCTTGATCAGAGATTTCTCTAAGAAACCATCTCTTCTTAAACTTAAGGTACTTCTCTGGAACTGTTCTAGTTGATGTAGACATGGCGCATCCTTTTCTTCTGTGATGAATACATTTTCTCTATTCTTAAGGTATGAAACAGGGGCGTCTTTGTTACCAGAAGATGGTGTGTCTGTAGGAATTCACACAAACATTTGTTAAGTAGTCAGTTGATTATTCATCCGTATTAATATTCCATTAGCATCTGCACTGAAGTATTCTTTGCCTTCTGCCACACTTCTTGGCGTCGCCTTCTGTCTCTGTCCAGCCGTAGCCTCCATTGTCAGGCTCTGCATTGCTCTGTTCACTTCTTACTCGAAGGCTTCACTTTGCAGGACACAGACATAATGTGGCTCAGGAATCCTTTCCAGATCCTTTCACAAGATGCAGACATCCAGATCGCTTCTGACCGGTTCAATGGAAATGCAACAGATATAAGGAACCGCCCAAATTGCGGGTTCAAATTCGTCCGTTCCAACAAGAAAACTGTCAGTTTCTACCAGTACTGGTATAGATCAAGGTGGTTGTTTCCGGGCAAAAACGAGCAAGAGGTGATCAACATACTGAAGTACAGAAGCAGCTTCAAGAAGTGGAACATGAAGTTTCTTTTCCTGAATTCAAAATATTTTGGTGGGTTCTGCCAGAGGAGCCAGTACATAGACGAAACCTTCACCATGCATGCCACCTGCTGCAAGGGACTGAAGGCGAAGCTTGCCGATCTTAGAACTACTTTGGACGAGTTCATTGCAGCCAAGCAAAATGTAACTGTGCAACAGAACAGCAGAATCCGAAGGCCAAAATGGTCGGCTCCAAAGGCATGCCCCCTTTCATGGTCGACAAATTAGCCTGCAACATGAAAGTAACTTCCGTCCACATACAATTGATTCCCTTGCTTCCCTGCAATTGCCATACATGGTCAGCACTTTTTGGCCGATGGGTGAGCGTGGGGACGTCGTGCAGGAACTGAGAGGCTTTGCTTAGTAGATTGAACAATGTCCCTGCCCATAGGCCATAGCTTATGGTTCATAAGGTTGATTGTGGCCAATTACCATGTCTAACGTATTATATCATAGCATATAACGACGTTCAGACTGGTTTTTATTTGGGGAGATCAGGCATAGGTTCGACCACAATGTAGCTTCATTTGGAGAGCTCTGTAATTCCAATAAGCAGAAGAAACATGGTGCATAATAATCTTCAAGGCTTTTCTATCGCCTTTTTTGTTTGTTTCCTCTTTTTGGAGAAAGGGAGAGAAATGTATATTAAACATTAGAGGGCCTCATTACTTTGCAGTAGTTAGAAGGAATTCATTTATATATGTCTAAAATATTCGTTCATTTGTGTGCAGTAGTTTGTGGTAGTTCAGTTATATATGTCTAAAATCTTTGTCGTGTTACTAGTACAGCTAAGCCCTGCCACCTAAAGCGCATCTTGTTGATACTTGAACCCGTAACTTGTCTGAGTACATGTAGAAGTTTTGCCCATGCGAGGACCTCCTTCAAAGTGGATCAGATATGGATCTTGATCCAATTCAAAAACTGTTCTAATAAGGAGACCTAAACCGATCCATATACTCCCCCTCCCCCTATTCCCCATTGCCTACACTTACTAGGCCCCTTTCCCGTACCAAAGATGGCGTACAATAAGGAGAAACTATTATAACTGGGTCCATATCCGCGTCTATCAAATGGATATTAAGACAACCGGAGAATCCAAACTTTTATATAATACGATCTGATCTGTCCCCTGGTAGTGGTAGGTGAGTGAGTGATGGTTACGGGCTTAACTGACTGGGTCCGGTCGTGAATCACTATCTCAGTGGGCTGACTTTAGATCTGCTTAAATTTGGATCATAGTCTCAAATGATCTGCAGAAAGGGATATTAAGGTACCGAGTTGTTGGCGTTTGGATCTGAAATGAAATCCAGATTAAGAAAAGGAAGACGCATGAACCAGGTTGAAGTTGTATCGAAACAATAAAAATAAATCAGTTCATGTCTCCTTTTCATATAATGCAACAGGAGACGGTTGTTCTCAATTTCCAAATCGTGGGAGCTGCACATGAAACAAACGTCTACTCTAGTGTTCGAATTGGGCAAGTTGTTAGGAACTGGCAAATTATTGGCTTGCGGTCTGTACCACAAATTTCTTATAATTCTTGAGCCGCACAATATTACGTTGGTATATTACTGGTTTTGAATGTGGATAAATTGGAGCAATAAGCAATACAAAATTCTTTGCTCTCAATAAGAAATGGAAACTTTAATAGTCTTAGGTGAAGTGATCTGAGAAGCTTTAGTGAAAGCTTGTCAAGAATGTGCCCATGTCAAATATCATAAGAAACTTCAGCAGTTGTATTTACAGAGGTTGAGAACAAGGACAATGGATGTATCATTGTAAAACAGTTCTCATTTGATGTGCTAATGGACTTTCAAGTGAACTTATAACTAGTTTTGTATGAACTTGTGTTGAACTAATTTTAAAAAGATCATGTATAACTAATTTCAGGTAACCAACCAAAGTATACATGATGTACCCCGGACAAACGACTTTTGGATGCTTGTAGCCTAGAATCAGCTATGCAATCAAACTTAACCTAGACTTATGGTTTCTCCTGTGAATTTGTGTGAACATGTATTGAAGTCTTTGAAACGACCTGACCCACTCTCACACCGGGCTGGACCGTTAGCGAATCTCAACCAGCCTCCTAACAATTTCTATTTCAACTAAAAAAAAAAAGTTAGGAACTAAGACAACCAACTAGTGAACAACTCCCTTTATAAGCTCTTAAAGATTTCTCTCCATCTTCAATACATAGCTAAACTTCTCGAAATGGGGCATTACAATCTTCCTTTTTTTACTTGAAGATCAAATGGGGCATTACAATCTTCCTTTTTTTACTTGAAGATCAAATGGGGCATTACGATCTTCCTTGTTTTACTTGAAGATCACAAGGCCAAACCTCTAAGCGGCTGTATGCAGACAGGTTGTTTATGGCGCAAAGATTGCTTTATTGCAAGAAGTAGAAGTATGATTTCTCGATCCAGCTTAAGAAAGGAGGTGGCGATCACCAAAATGGCAAGCCATGCCCAAAAGGTCACAAGGTTGGCATCTACCAATTTTCAGGTAAGCCGAAACCCGATTTCATGCGACCCTGCTTTGAGATGCAATGAATTCAACAAACTCATTGAGCTCGCCTGAGAACGGCTTAATCCGACCAACTCAGGTAATATCAAGCCCGTCAGAATCAGTTGCATATTCGGTCCCACTTTCAACTTTGAACCGGTTGGGCGCCAGTGAAACATTACTCAAGCATCCACTTGGACGCATAATACAAAAATATCCATAAACAACAGAGACATAAACGACTACACGTGTATCAAAAAGTGTAAATACAGAAATAGAAATATTATTACTGGATTGGAAAATAATCGAGTATCACATACATATCTGCCGACTCACTTTTAACAATTACAGCGAAAAAATCAATTTTGATTTGAATAGTTCTGCTTCTTCCTGGACGCCTCAAAGAATCGCATGAAAAATAGGGATATAAAGAATTAAATTGCCTGAGAATACATTTGTGAAAGATAATGACGGACATCACGTATTTCATTCTAGTCTACGTGTAGGGGAACTCCTGAAGCTCAGCAGAAACTTTGCATCCTACCAAGCATTCATAAGTCGTTGAACCCTCTCCCTCTCTCTCATTACTTGCTTCCTTTATCTTGTAATTACGATGAAGAAATCAAGACTCCTATACTACTCTGTCGTCTTCTTGCCTGAGGAATACCAAAGCTTCTTTTGGCAGATAAGAACCTTTTCCTGCTCCACACTGTACTCCGTATCATGCTTCTGGCAGCTCCATTTCATTCCCTTGGCAACATTCTGTATTGCTTCCACGAAATGGCTGGACTCGCGCATGATCACATAGCCATCTGGTCTTAGGATACGGTCCATTTCAAGCAGCACATACTTCATCTCGCACCTGGAAAGACACACTCGAAACATAAGAAAGAAAGCACATGCAAAGCCCTTTACTGAATACAACTGCACACAAAATCTGACTTCACCTGTGGCTTTCAGCAGTGAAGAGGCCATCAAGATGCAAGAGATCATATGTTCGAGGATATGTAGAGAATGCCTCACACCTGAAATGATCGACAAGCATAATAAATAACATGTCCGCATGCATTTTGAAAACATGGCCATGTTTCTGTATATAGAAGAGCTCACCAATCATGGTTCGTGCCAATCAAGCCTCGGTCAAACACAACACTGAGAGTATTGATACTATATGAAGACACAACATTCATCACCCACAATGGAGAATCAATTAGAGCAGCAGCAAAGCCTCCATACACAGTATTCATGTCCATGACATTGCGAATCTTATCAGTCCCAAGAGCGGGAAGAAGAGTCTTGTAATGCTTGACCCTGACTTTCCACTTAGAGTCATCATGGTTAAATGCACCAGCACTGCCCCCATGAATGATACTGACCCTCTCGGGAGCAGCATGAAGACGTTCAGGCCATTTTGGTAGTGATTTTAATGATGTTTTCTTCAAGTTGGGGTCCGGAGCCACCACACAGGGCCTGAGAGGAACATACCAAGCAGCATCCGGCTCAAAACTATCATCACATTTTGGTGGATACGAGTCTGCCTTAGCCAGTTTATCATAACAGCTATTGTCTGTGGACTTTTGCCACACAGCAATGTCATCTTTCTTGCTATACTGCTTAAAGCACATTTTCGTAAGCAGAGTCTGCAAACTGTTGTAGTCGGCTTTCTGTTCTTCAATTGTGGTATTCCATCCACGCCAACGGTTTTGATAGTTAACAGGGGGCCCAGATAGGACCCAGAAACCCCCAGGCCTAAGTATCCGGTGTATCTCCAGAAGATAAACTCCACCTGAAAATAGACTTGCTTATTAAAGTACTGCATTTCAAATGACTTAGATATGATGTGAAACACAAATAAGATGTACTGGACAAAAGAAAGAATTCATATAATGAATCACTTTAATATGGAGAAGAACGCGATATGAAAAATTTGAGAACATTTAGGTACCATATTTCGGATAATAAAACAAAGGTTGTTATGATACATATTTTTGAAGTTCCCTAACACGTTTCATATTGATCTATTGACATTCTTCAACCCGAATGTCTGAAGAACAACCCTGAGCCTGGTAGACAGAGCCTTGTTGGCAGGGAGCTAACCTTCCCATTACCAATCTTCGAGTTCCAAAAAGTCAAGCAGAAGGTAGACATTGACAATAGATTCCGGAAATTTACAAATTTCTTCCATAAACACCTTTCTTCACTACCAACTTAACCTAGTGACCTTTGTAAAATGGCAGTGACCGTTCAAGCTGTACTGAGCATATACCAGACAACATAAAAATTGTCATCAGTGATCAGACAGATATATCAAGTCTCAATGTATGGTTTCAATCGTTGAACAGAAATTTTAACTTATCATTTCACCATCTAAAGCAACTCATGATATTGGCATTACCGTGTAGCTTTTCAAAAAATACAAGCATACAGGTAACTGTTTGCCAAAGTGCTTTCTTTCTCTCCACTTACAAGAAACGGTTTGATTCTGAGAGCAACATGGCAAGTAACCATGGGTTATGCAAATGTAATATCTTTATTTTTTCGCGACTCCCCAACTGCTATACTATAGGTGGAAAACCCTTCAACAATTTGCGCACTTAGGATAAATGAACATATACAGGGAACACTTCTTATGAGATTTTGGGATTGTGAAATTTGAAATACCAAGTTCACAAGAAAAATGGTCACCCAGATAACTGACTTGCCAATGTTATCTTAATTTGTTTGTACAGACTAAAGCTGAGGACAGACTTCCTTCTGTAAACCATGTAAAACAAAATTTTGCAGGTGAAGTAAGTACCAAATTCAGTCCATGGAATCAAGCATCTGCTGCAATGGGCCATATCAAATGAGTTTGACGGAAAAGGCAGGCGTTGAGTAGACAGAATTCCCAATATTGCAGGAATGCCACGTTCCAAAGCAAACTGCACTTGGGCTTCATGATTGTCTCTTGGTGCAAGGGACATTGTTAGGATTCCACGATCTAGTAAATCACCTCCCCAGCTAGCAACCTGAACAGAAGGATGGCTTCAATAAGGTAACACCGAACCAAGGATAGAAGATCAGCACATGCACAGTAGTATACATGCTCTCATGCACGAACTTATATAAAGATAATATAATTTGAGTGATTATATTAACATGTTATTATGCATAAACATATCTCAGAAAGCAGACAAGATGCATACCCCACAACCAGTATCAAGAGCTGTCCTTATGCTCTTGTCCTTCATCCCTGGGATCAAAGCTTGCATCAAGTCCACATAATGACCAACACCTTTGGGGAACATGGTTCCACCTCCTGGAAACAGGAACTTCTCCCCTTGTTTTCTTAACCAATTTTGATTTGATTTCTGATTGTTAATCCAGTCATAAGGAACATTCCTACAAAAGAAAACAAAGAAAAAAAAAACATCAGCCCCACTCACAATGTTCTGCAAAAACCAACTTTGCCACTGAATGTGAAAAATAAATCATAACATGATCCAGTAGAAATACCTGTACCAACATTCGTCTTTGCTCTTTGGCCATCTGATGGGTATCTTGTACCCATTTGGTGGGGGAACTAAGCATTCTTTTCTCTCAAAGAGTGGAGGGCAGTGACGCTCCATGAATGAAAGTCGATTATAACTGTATTTTCGCCATCTCTGAGAAAGGGAAGAGGAGACATAATCAGCACTCTCTAATACAAAGATCTGCCGATATAACTTCTTTAACGTTCTTCATCCTAGGGAAACTTCAACCATGTTCTTAGGTAGCTACAGGTCATAAAAGATAAGATGATGGAAAAAAAATATATATTAGGAGTTCTGATAGAGTTGATGCATGCCAAGGTTGGCCTCCTTGGGCCTGCTGGACTAGGCTGCCTTGTTAACAGAGCAAAGTATCTCAGATCATTATTAAACTAGACACGTTGTAAATTGTAATAACAGAGCCAATATAAAGGAAGAAAAATGCATGCTAGTAATGAGGAAAACTGATTGATACCTTCGGATCTGTGCATGGGGTGTAATCCTGATGGTCAATGCCACACTCAGGAAAAACAACCGACTTAAGTTGAGGAGAAGTAACTGCAACCTTTTTAGGGGTTTGGGGGGCTACAACTACTGGCCTTTCAAGCAGCTTATGCTTGTCAGAGCAAAATACACCACCAAGATAAAATGAAAGTGCGCAGAGTAATAGAACCACTACAGTTATTGGAAGAGCTCTGAATTTTCTATCAGGATAAGACCCTTGCTTGTATTCTTTACCCTTCACCTTTTCAGATACAAAGTACCTGCACCCGAGATTACAGACTGTGTAAGAAGAATTGCAAACAGAAGCTTAACTTTGACATCCATAAATCATTACACACCGAATTGCACCGGTCATTTGCTTAATACATAGCATTTTCAGCACGTGAAATACCAATTAAGTTTAGAGATGCAAGAGTAACAAAAAATTGATTTAGAAGCAGTGATCTTATGAAAATAACCTAATAAAACATCAAACCAAATATCGACATCCAAGATCAGCACACCCTAAATATACCCTTACATGTCTATGGCCATAGGAGCAAATCCTTACATACTGACAACAGTAATACAAAGTTGTGTACATATCAGCAAGTGCACATGCTTGTGCACATATGCAAACAGTACAAATAAAATTAGGTTCATGTTGGGACATAAAATTTAGCTGAAATTGCTGCTGACACAGATCTGTCATGAAAAAATATGTTGTTCATTTTCTGTAGGCAAGTGGGGTTGTTAGGCAGACGAACGTCTTAACACGAACGTCTTAAATCTAACCCAGTAGCCAGGTGAATGAATCTCTTGTTTGGCACAACGACTAGAATTTAGATAGAATTTGCACAGTTAATCACGGACAAGTGATACATTCTGTGGAATAAATTGCACTAAAGCTAGAAATCCAATCGTAAGAATTCTTTGCCGCATTAAAAGCTTCCAACATCTCAGAAATCCAGGAAACCAAATAACTCAGTCCATAGACATTAATTACAAACAAGATCTTCTGGGATTTTCAGAAAAAGCAACCAAATTCTGTCTGGCCAGAGCGAGAATCGCTCAGTAAAATTTGAAAATTGATCAAGATGAGTGAACAATAGCCAGCCGCCCACCCACGTCCGAATCATCGAACTTTCACCATACGTGGCAACACAAAAAGCCGCGATTAGTGGAACATAAACATGGAGACCATGAAAAACTGTAATGTTATATACAGCTCAATACAAGTGGAATGAAGTAGACCAGAAACAATGATCCAGATCTACATCAAACTACGTCAACAAAAGCGCCTAAGAGAAACGACCGTCTCCTTTTTCCATTGGAAAACGATTTTCAAGCGTAAGACTAGAGTAGAAAACCAGACGAATTCATAAAGTCCAACCATTGGTGGCCAAAAAGTTCCAAACTTTTCCATGGCTGCCATGTTAGAGCAACTTTAATTAGAGAACGCTACAAGAACAGAAGAAAGAACATACCCCGATATGGATAGCTTCGACATCTTCCAAACACAACGCTTCACATGAACACCCGATATAAGCAATAGATCTGCTGAATAGAAGAGATCTTTAGAATTAAACTCTGCACCACTTTAATCTCTCGAGAGAAAATAAGGGGAACAGGGAAGAACTCTCTCCTCACCTCAACTTAATTCATTTTCCATAAGAACCATATAGAGATGAGAAAGAGAGAAACGAAGTAAGGAGGAAGAAAGGTGCAGGAGATAAGAGGACTCAGAAATGCTAAGGAGGAAAGTTAAGATTAGAAGCGGTGAGCAACAGAGGGAGGACCTGTACTATGAAAAAGAAGTAGGAGGTTTAAATGTAGAAGCAACGATGAATGACTGACCTCACCAGATCTCCTTTCCGTATTATTCCTCAGAGGAGGAGCGACTGAAAGCAGAGAGACAGATGGGGAATAGGCAGAGAGCACAACCGAACGTGCACTGCCTTTTTATCAGCAATCTCATTTACTCTGTCGGCGACCTCTCCTCCTCCTCCCCGCGTTTCACAGTTTACTCTAACCCCAACTCCCTCCCTCGTTTCTCTCACTTTTACAGCGGGATCCTCGTTCTTGCATTAAAAACCGTCTCTCTTCGTGACGTACACACAATCACCACACAGAAACTGAAGATCTGTCTATCATACACAGGAGAGATAGAGAGAGAGGACAGAAAAGGAAGGAAAAAGAGCAGACTCGTAGTAAAGACTAAAGCGTCGGTGATACGCAGCTCTTTCCCCAGTTTTCTACCAAATCATTCGGCTCGCCAGCGGGCCTGAAGAACGCCCACCTTCCTGCTTTGCGCCCACCATCTCTAATTAGCGTCCACTGTTGGAGCTGAAACGAGCCACTCTGATCTTCAGTCCGGTTTTCCCTTTTGAGCTTGTGACGGAGAGAATTGAGAAACTATTTTCCACATCCAGATTACTGAGAACCAAATCTTTCACTTCCTTCCAAATGAACGGAAAGAGAAAGAAGGATTTAGATACACCTCCCTAGATTTCGCCAAGCAAGTTTTGTGAAGACCTTACTGTCGAAAACTAGGATATTATAAGTCTACAGTTTCAAGCCCAACAGACCAGCCCATATCCAGGTCGAAGTATTATAAACCCAACATAAGACCGGATTTGACTCTGAAACACCATTGGATTCTATATCTAATCCAGCAGCAGTTGATCGGTTAGGTTCAGTTGGGTGGATCGACATGAGACTGTTTTTCCAGGTGGGTCAGGTTCTTTAGGGTGGCGAGCTAGGCAGGACCGAGCCCACATATGAATGAATGTGATGTTAAGATCGCGGACCAGGCATTAATTGATTAGACCTACCAACCCTCTAGATCTCGGCACGTTGTGTTGGACCCAAAGGTGTGATTGATTAATTGACTGCCCATTTCAAGACTTGGACAGCTGGGTTGGACCCAAACCCACGAAAGCGAACTTAAAAAATAGCAGATGCAGTGAACCAATATCAAGTTACCTCATTCTTGAGCTTAAGTTTATATTCTTCAAGATATAAAAAGGAAGGAGATGATGATGATAACAATGGCATTAAGTCTAGTCCCAAGTCTCGAGGAGTACAGAGGAACAGAAACCGATAACAGAGCTAATCCGGTGCAGACTTAATGATAACGCGGTTCCGAACCAGGAGGGGAGGTGAGGGCACGGCACGGCGGTGATCCCTCAAGAGAGGGACGTCGGCGAGGAAAAAGGTCGGGCAAATGGCCGACTCTGGCAGTCAACCGTCAACCTGCCATGCCTAGACTCTAGAGAAGTAAGTAGTCTTGAACAAAATTCGAATAACATAGTTTTATTCATTACCATTTCTTACCATACATCTCTTTCCTCCGGTGGTGTTGGAAATCGAAAGGTTGAATGAATTTAAACTGCTCCAAGGCAATTTCTTCGTCCATTGCTATTTATTTTGTGATTTGAATGATTTTATAGCATGTCATTGTTTACAGTCCAGAAAAATAACACCAGTTGAATCGAATCATATCGAACTGAGGATGCATCATGCTCGGCCCTCAAATCTAAGGCCGGGTATTTTAAAATAGTCGGACCGCCAAAAACGCGTGAGAGAGTTCGCGGTGGAGCCCTGACCTTTAGCTCTTGACGTTAACCTAGGTTCGTCCTCACGTGGGGCATGTGCTGAGTGGGGGGCACATGCACATGCATATGCAATCCCCACTCCAAAACTTGCTAATTATTTATATTAGCGGCCCACCTTTCCTTCTAATCCTTCTCCACTCGACGACAATATGCCTACCAAATTTGCATTAGTTGTTTTAAATTCAAAAAAAAGGAGTCCGGCAGACCTTCATGCATGCATACAGAATCGGACTCATCATTTAGAGTCCAAGGTGTTCGTTCCCCACTAAATGAAAAGCATTATAGCTTTGCGAAGGTGGAGAGTCGTGGCTCCCATATCTAATAATTAGAGAAACCCAGGCCATTAATCGACTCAAGAATTTTGAGTCAGATTTTTCTTTTTGACCTGTAGTAAGTTCAACCTTCGAATATTTTAATCATCATCCCAAGACAGGCTCAGCATTTTCATACTCCAATGTAATATATATATTCATCAGCACTGAACGGAGGACAATGGGGGCAGGGGCTACTTTTTTCTTAATGTGCGTGCCAACCAGAACGAGTGGTGATTTGGGCTCCACTTTTTTTCTCTACGAGGAGGCAAAAACGAAGCAAAGGTGTGAACTCTGAAATAGAAAAGATACTGTGTATGTACTTGCAATGAAGGAAGGAAGGAAGGAAGGAACGAACGAAAGAATCTACCTGCACACAGATATCAATCAAGTACACAAGTAACTTTCAGTACAGCGAAAATTCGTTGAATGACCTCCCGGAAACGCCGCTTTCTCTTTCCGACGACTGCCGGACGGCCACCCTCATAAGCCGAGCATGTTTGCCGCCGGTCAAAAAATGAAAGGCGTTCAATTGAAGGGTTCAATTTCATTCATAATATTGACTGGAATTCTGGTGTTATTAGTAAACAAATTCATATTTCTTTACCAAATCGGACTCGAGGGATGAAAGTGAAACATCAAATCAACATCAAACATGTGGAATCCATTTCAGACGCGAAATGCTAAATTAACAAAGCTCAAAATGGTACTGCACGTTACGTTACGGTGGAGAAGGCAAAAGGAGACGGACAACATGCCGACATTGACGAGCCGACCACTACAACAACCAGTTCCCCATAGACACTCTCTCTCTCTCTCTCTCTCTCTCTCTCTCTCTATATATATATATATATATATATATATATATATATATATATATATATCAAAAATAAATTATCACCTCATAATAGAAAATTGTTATTTGTGAGTAATTAGGTCAAATCAATCATGGGTGGCATATTGTCCCAAGTCAATGGAAAAATGAAAGATAAATTTGTTCATGTAGTCTTTTTCAATATATTTGAAAATTAAACTTTTCTTTGCTTGACTTCTCATTCTCCACCCCTGATTTGTGCCTATAATTTAGCTTTCTCTCTCTCTCTCCATGTGTATATTAAAACGCTTATTTGACCAACAAGAATCCGTGGTTGAAGTTTGGAGCCAATTGTTCGATGACGTCACTAGGTAGAATCTAATTGAAGGCCTTGAATGCGATTTTGGATCTGGATCTTAAACTTTGGAGTCTGCTTAGATGTGAAAGTAGAGGTGATTCGAGCTGGATGTGGGTTTGGTCCCAATCGACGAGTCGTCACATCTGGATCAGAACCGAGGCCCACCAACTTGTAGGCAAACTTTTTGTGTTGGATCCAAAGCGCGTCATTCCCCTTTGTTCTTTTCGCTGGCATTTCCCTTTAAATAGAAAAGAAAAGGAGTCAGAGTGACAGGGAGATCCGGATCCATCATGTGAAGTCTCAACATAAAAAAAAAAAAGATAATTAATTAAATAAAAGTATAATATTTCAGTTACGGACCCATCTATTGGCCATGTGTTAAGAACATGCCTCGTATTTTTTTCCTTTTCCAAATTTTTAGTGACTAAAAATTTATACGAGCAGAAAATTTCCTTCTTGGGAACCAACACACGACATATCTTTCCGGCACCAGTAATTTTTTTGGGGAATCTACACATTATCATTTTATTTATTTATTTATTTATTTGTTGCTGGCGGAAGCTTGCGTTTCGATGTTGGCTTCATCAATGCAGAGAACATGCCATTGCTTTCACTGACGTTACCGATGCGCAATTATTGAATCCATGTCTTTTTCACAGGATTTTAATAAGTTAGAAGCCTCAAGCCTTCTTCACTGAATTCTGAAGCACTTTCCTTTAGATGAAAAAGTGATTGGATAATTTATTTCTGTCACATTTATCTCAAACCCAAAGAAAAATGTTTGCTTCTAACTTTCTTGCTTCCCATCAAATGCCTGAAAGGCACACCTCATGGCATGTCATTAACAATCCATCAATCAAGCAGTTATATCTTGGAACTGTTGAGTGACCTTTCTCTTCATCTCCATCTGTTGCTTGTTCTCTCATTTGTTTTTCACTACTTTAAAGTTGCGTTTGATAGCCACAAGATTTAAACAGTGTGTTTTGAGAGATCAAGATCTCATTTGGATGGATTTTAAAACCATGCTACATGTTAAAAACCATGAATTTAAAATCCGATAAAAAAGAGAAGAGTCCGACCTTAAATCAAAGATCACAAATCGCCGCGGATCTCAGAACACAACCAAGTTATGAAAATTTAGTATCATTTTAAACCTTGTCTTACTCTTTTTTTCTTTTTCATATACATATGAAAAATACATAGAGGTGCTTTATTAAGAAGACAGCGAAGGAATTGCATGACAGCACGTCATCAAGAAAAAGCTTTTATTGTTATGGCGACGCGCCAATGAGTATATGTCTTTCAAAAAGCAAAACCGATAACCAGACATCGTGCTTAGAATGAATGGAGGAGAGAAAAGGAGAGGGATAAAAGAAAATACAGTTCACAAAGTGTGATCCTCAATAGGATATGTTGTGTCTAGCCAACTGCCAGTCAACTTTTGAATGAAGTGCGTGGGGAACCTGTATTACAATGAGTACAAAGTCCGATCTTAGTCTGTCGATGTAATTTAAAACCTAAAGCCTGAGCTTAGATTTTAGTGATACAAGTCTCGTTGACCGATTCTTTGTTCCATTTGTATCATTTTCAGAAGCTTCAACGGGCATAGTATAGCTGGTCCAATTAACTGCTTGTAAACAAGTAAGTTTATAGTTTGATTTTCGTGAGTGCAGAGTCTTACGTGGTAAGGCGCTCGAGCTAGCTCGAAAAGAGGCAAACCTCTAGTGTGATTCTCGGGGGCATTGTGCCTCTGCATCTTAAGTGGTAGAACACAATACTTAAGTTAAGGGGGCATAATGCCTTGGACATACTTTTGGTGTGAGGTTCAACATTTATGGTTTCTAACGCTACCCATATGTAAAGAGTGTCACCTTTGAGAGCCGAAGCATCAATATCACCAGTACAGTGACTACAGTCCAGACACAGGCCGCCCGATTGGGCCTCCCTTCTTGGTCATGTCTTCCCCATGTTTCCGGATTGCCTGATAAAGGAAGCTCTTCAAAAATGTAACAAAACACAGGACTTTCTTGTGTGAATAGGATTTTTGCAACCCAGTAAATTTCAGGAAATTTTAAATCAGGAAAGTTTATGGGTTTAACTGAACCATGGAAATCCATTCATATATACAAATTATATACGCTTTTAAATTTATTTGGTATTAGATTTTTCCCCTATTCATAGCTACCATTTGATTGGTAGATCCCTGTGCTGCATACTCTCTCTCTCTCTCTCTGCTGCAATGGATGGTGTTTAATTATATTGTTCTTATCTCCTTAGTATGAGCTTCATACACGAACTATATTTCATTATACAATTTTGTTCACCGACTGTTTATCAGCAACACAGAAGTCCGTTCTTTTGGATTCTAATGCATTAGAAGCTACATTCGAGTCTGAGATTGAGCAGGAACTCAAGAATTTAGATGTGGATCAAGAGTCTGAGAGAAACTTCTTGGAGAAATGTCCATTTCAGGCCCTACAGAGCTCCGGTAATAAACAGTTCGCGTCATTGCAGAAAAAGGGGTAGACTCGTAGTCTGGTAAGGCCGTGAGAAATCGAAAACATTGAAAAACCATTGTCAAAGGCTGCCGCAGATAGGAAGCAGATTATAAGAGGAGAATTATGAAAGATGCTGAGACGAAGACCCCGGATCAAGTCCGGATTGCACTTATCTGTCGCTTTATAAACGTATGCACATGGTTTTGCATATAGGCCAAAGCAACATTTTCAACTGAGGGCTGCCCCAGGTTTGGTGGGTACAGTCCTAAACCATGTATGACTATAGAATGCATATTCCTTTTCCATTTGAGGTCATATTGGCCCCGCCTTGAAATAATGCAAGGCCAGTACTTAGGAATGTCAACAGGGCGGCGTCCTAAATTCAGATGCTGGGTCTGACCTAATTTACATGTAAGTAACGGGCCTTATGTTCATGGGAAGAAATCCAAGTCCGAGTTTCAATCTGAATCCGACTAAATGGAGACCTGATGAGGACTGAACCGACAAATAGTGGATCTGAGCCAGATTGAAGCCATTCATATCTATAATGCCTCTTGATTGGCACCATCTTGTTCAATTGGCTGAAAGCCAAAAAAAAAAAAAAAATTAAAAAGTCCATGTTGTAGAAGATAATTGCATGTGGACAATACAGGTTGATTTTCTGTGTCCTTTTGTGAAATTCTTCTTCTCTGTATCAACGTTGACAAGATGGAAGGCTACCATGTATCGGTACTGTAAGTCGATGTTGACAAAATTGGTTGGTGAATCTTTTTCACGGAATGGTGCAGGGAGAAGATTCATTTTAGTCTGTATCGGTTGATTCGGTTCAATGCAGGCCAATACTGTCACCTGATCAAGGAGAACAGCAGTATGCAGAAGGATAAACAGATCATAGACCAGTCTCCGTTGCAAGGCAAGATCTGGCAACCATATTGATGATTCTCTAACAAATTGCAGGACAATCTCTGGAAATCTTAGCACCATGATTCTCCCTTTGTCAGTGAGAAACCTTCGGTGAAACCAGTTAAGAAAAACCAAAAACCATATCCGACCAATTTCCGGTCACCTTTTTTGGATGCCTCTTCTTTTAGTCTGCCGCCGATAGCTGCCGACATTAGTCACCATCCTAGTTTATAAATTTCTGGCTCCACCACCGTTGCATGATTAACAAGTGAAAGGCACGGGAAGGGGTGTGTGATGTGTTTTCTCCATCTTAATTGTTTGGCTTGTGCATGTATCTACTGATATTCGTTAGGCAGGAAGTCAGATTTTTCTCACTTCGAAAACCAAAGTTTTTTCTGGTGCTTACTTGTCAGGGAGTCGTTCGATAGCATCGGATTTGAAATCCTTAGAATTTGAGAACAGATTGGACCCTCTCTCCTCCGATCCTAAATCCAACCTTTTCTTTTTTCTTTTTTCAGTTCTTTAAGTGTAAATCTTAAGCTCAAGTTTGTATCTTGAACGTAAATCTCTTTTACAGTCGATTACGAAAGCCTAAAGAGCCAGCCTGGAGGTGCGGCGGATGTCGAGGAAGAAGCTGCCAAAGTGGTTTCCTTTTCAGAAAACACATCGTATACTATTCAAGCAAGTGGGAAAGATCTGCTTGCCTCCCACTGGCTGCAGGACAAGCACAGAAAAAGACTAAAAAGAAAGAAGGGACCTCCGTAATCAAAGCGGAAAAAGATCAAACTAATTAGAAAGAAAACGACCACCGGGCACTTGGAAGGGAAGCTCGGAAGCATGCAATGCAAGTCGCCATGGAAGATCAAAAACATGAAATCGAAGCTGCAGGAAGACGAACCAAAACAGCAGAGATGATTAATCTCGTGTTAACTAATTTTATGTCTGCCCAGAAAGAAAACTGCAAGGGATCAAGGAAAATCAGGCATTTTGTTTAAAAATCCGAAGATGCCTCTGGTGTGAAGGCTTTCTAGTTTCCTCCGGCGATAAGGAGAAAAGAAATAGTGAATAGTCCAAAACTGTAGTTGCAAAGGAAGCCTCAATAATTTCACATGGCCGGCACATCATGCATGGTAGCCCCCCCCCCCACCCCACCGGAAGAAAATCGTAAAGTTCCGATCCCTTCACCCACTCCACATCATTCCAACATGCAGGAGCAATGAATAATTGGCTGCTAAGTTAAGGCAAGGAGCCAAATATAAAAGTTGGATAATGTTCCGCTGTGATTGGGAAGATGCAGGGTTTTCTCCAAGAACAAGTACAAGCAATTTTCTTCTAACTGCGTGGAACACTTGTGTATTTTCTTATTCTTCTTCTTCTGTGGTGTCCGAGGGACTTGGCCTAGATGGGGTTGGGGTGTCTGGAACAAGCGCCCTTATGTCCCGTACTAAAAGCTGCGTAGAGATAATAAGAAGTCCATTTAAAACGGGACATCCAGCATAAACAAACACGAAACTTAAATGAAAAATTGTAAAAAACCTTAGATATAATTATGTATTAGTTTTTAAGATCAATAAATTGCTCCTAAAATTTTCGCCTAATTTTGGCTTCATCCAATAACAAGCTTCACACTTCTGAAATTTCCGATAAAGTGTCATTCTTTGACCGTCGAGTGCCAAACAAAAAGAACTAAGCTGAAGTCTGTGACTTAAAAATGTACTGAATTTTCGTATCTTTCCACGATGTTCTCCTTCATTCTCTAAAAACAAGGAGGATTACAATCACTTCACTAGCAGACCCTCTAGCTCTGCGTGTTTGATAGTGGGGACAGGTTGTTCTAGGCTAAAGCCGTTCGTCACATTCGTCCCTGCCCCAAGCATTCTTGTTCTACTTTTGTCCTTTGTTTGGCATGCTTGTGCAGGAACAGGATTCTGACTCGTCAAAAATTCACATAATTTAGAGTGGAACACTTTCGTTCCAATATATGGTCTCAGATAGAAGGGGATGACTCGTGGTTCAGATTCAGTTGTAAATTTAAAAGTGGGATTTGAATCACATTTAGATTGTGAATTTAGATTCAGATTTGGATATGATATAGACTTTTCTTTCTCAGATTCAAATCCAGATTCAAATCCGAACATTTGAACATCACATATAATTAATCAGATATGAAAAAAAGTACATCCCATTTGAATCTGATCCATTAATATTCCTACTTCCATCATGCCTTGTGGGAACAGTCTGATTAAAAAGGAAGGTGAAGAAAAGAGTCGTCTAACATTTAGAAGCATGAGAAGGCAAAAATCTAAAGGTTAAGTGACAAGACCACTATTTAAGACGAATAGTTGTTTGGCAAGTTTCAAAACATCTTCTTCGAGTCCATCAAAGCTCGGACAAAAGAAACTCACGCAAACAGTACCGGATATTGATGGATCGGCTGAAATGTCTCATACTCTTTTAGACAAATTGGTTGTTTGGAAAATTATCCAGCCAAAAGCAAGCTAGTGGATGACCATACCGTTAACAAGCATATGAACTCTTCCTAAGAATCAAACACGTTTTGTTACTTAAATCATAAGGCTTGACGCACTTTTAAGAAAGAACTACTGCAAAGTGCAAACCCCTCAAAGAAAAAAAAAAAATCTGATTAAGATATCGGATTTAAGAAATGACATCTGATGGGATTAAGATTTGACTACAAATTCAGATGTTTGTTTTGAAATAAATATCCTATATTTAATGCTCTTACAACTTAAAAATTGGCTAAATTTAGTTTAAAATTCAAATTCGGATTCATATATGAATGCAAAAAATCATATTCAGACTGTAAAATCAGATTTTGGATTTAAATTTGGATATGACTTTTCTTTGTTGGTATTTGAATATAAAAAAAACGGGCACAATTAAGTGTATATCCGATTTAAGTTCAATCCATTGGCATCTCTACTGGGTTATTTTGCAATACATGGTGTCTCATTATCAATTAAGAACACCTTGAGGTGACAACTTTAAACATTGTTTTGTGAGCGAAATGTTGAGTTGCATCCGAAATTGCATTTAAGGCGTGTTTGAATGATGGTCAAAAGCAAGTTTGTAAAAAATGTAAAAACTTCTTATTGTGTTTTTATTTTCTAACAGGAATAAGATGTTCTCATTTAGCCAGGAGCAACTCCCATTTAGCCGATTCACTGAATCTTCCTCTTACATGATTCTGTTCAAGAACTGGTTTTTGGTACCGTCGGTATCTTGAGATCTCGAGCAAACTTCTCTCAAATCGAGTTCTAGCGATTATTCGCAGTTTCATGATATTAATTTCTCTGACGAAGCTTTCAACTAGAGGGGGGAAGAAGTTTTTCTCAGGCTGCCAGTAAAAAATAAGGGCCATGCAGCAGATTCTATAGACCATCTTTGCAATCAAAATAAAGTGCTCAGAGCCCTGCGGATCCAACTTGGCTTATCGAAATTACATCTATGTATTTGAATTCAGATTCGAATTGGACTTTGAACTCTGCTTCTTCAAACCAATTTCAAATCCGACTTAGAATTCAACACTTCTATGTAGTGAGTCAGATCCTTATCATGTTCCATTGAATATCAAACTCGAATTCAAATTCACTTGGAAAAACTAAGGAGCTGCTTTTTATCAGTATATGGTCCTACTCTTTTTGGTGTCTGGACATGTTCTTGTCATATGCTTACTTGCGCTTATACATATTACTACAAAATTGATTCTAACTATTAACAGATTCAATTCTAAGTGCATGCCTAAACAAGGAGATGAACAAATATGTCAATGGGAATAAAGCATGAATGAATTAATCAATTGCTTATAACAGACAATAAATAAAAATAACTTATTTTTGTTTAAAGGGATGACATGAGTCCCTTTCTTAAAAATTGAGCAAGTCGAAGGCAAACTTGTCAATCGGATATAGAGACTGGACGACGATTGAAAAATTTCAGTGCTCCCGTACGGAGGAGCATTCGATGTGCGATGGACGGCCGCTTGCCAGCCCCTCGAATTTCAAATGGACGGTCTTAGATGAGACCTCACAGCAGTTACACGAGTGTCGCCCTCATGGGATAACTTATTCACCCCGTTTCCTCCTCAACTCCTGTCGCGGGAATCCAAAATTTCGTCCAAGAGGCGGTTCCCTTTTCCCTCCATCACCTCCGCCAGCCACCTCTCTCTCTATCCCTGTCTGCCTTAGGGTTTCTCATTTTCCGAAGCCCCGCCATTTTGACTCTCCTCTGTCCTTCATCTTCTTTCTGTCGGTTCGAATCTCCCGTCGTCGGTCGGTCCGAATCTCCCGTCGTCGGTCGGTCCGAAAAGAAGAGATCGATCGCGTGCATTAATGAGTAAGACCTTGTTGTTTTTCTTTTCCTTCTTTAGATTTGTTTTTCCTCTTCGTTTCTTGATTTGTTGATTTCTGCTTGATTTTCAAGTGGAGAAACCATGATTTAGATGTGCGTATTTTATACAAGCGTTGTGAGGGATCTTGAAGTGTTGGTTGGCTTTCCCTTTTGTCATCAGTTTTTGGGGATGACGAAGGAGAGTTTCGTTGTTTTATCCACTAGGGGTTTTGTAGACGGTCATGATTCGTCACGTAGTCAATCGGTACAAAACCCTCATAGTTAGCGTGGGAGCGATAGAGGGTTATTGTAGTCGACGTAGATGTCTTATTCCTGAACTTCTCCTTTTAGAGAAGCGAACGGATGGCGTCTGGTTCGGTCATCCGTGTTGATGATCAAAATAAAAGTGGAAACTGGGGGGAGATGATGTGTGATGTTAGCATGGAGATGGGGTAGCTGTCGAAAAGAAAATTCTCTTGATTTTTGCATCGAGAGAGTTCATTAGGGCACTATCGCCTTCTTTTCGACAACGCATAAATGGTTAAAGGAGGGAAATGACCAATTTTAAAAGCTAAGGCACTGCCCTCGTCCTGTATTCTGTGTTGTCGACAAGGAATGTCTTATTTGGCACGTTAAACGGACGGTTCTCAATAGTACACTATGTCTTCTTTAGCATTTGACGTTTCTTACCCTCTGGATGTCTGGAGAGTGTCTTTCGATCTGTAAGGTGGTTCTTCTTGCCACCACTTAAACAGTGATTTGTGTGCAATGTTTGTTTAATATATGCAGTCCTTTTTGACACGGTCCAATTACTGCCTAGGCGGATCATCGGGGACAACCACACGCTATCTAGATCCACTTGCTTGGTTATTCTACTTGCATTTCATAAGCTCATCTACAAACGTACTTGTAGATGGAGTACTCTGCATGCTTGTGTTTTGGTAGTTCATTTTTTATTTCTTATGACTCATCTCTTTCGTGCAGTAGAGAGATGTCTGTGAATTTGACAAGAGATGCTATCGCTATGGTGAGCGAAGGGAAGCAGGACATAAAGCCTGTTCTTCAGGTTTACGACATTAAATTGGTTATGTCGCAGGCTGCAAATGACAGATACAGATTGCTTCTCTCAGATGGCACCCACATGCAGCAATCTATGCTTGCTTCTCAATTGAATCATTATGTTAAGTCGGGACAGCTGCAGAAGGGCTCTATAGTTCAAATGATCGAGTATATTTGCAATACTATACAAAATCGCAAGTAAGTTGGTGACTCCATTTATTCTACGTACTTTTCTTGTTAATATTGAAGTTTACATGTTGATTAGAAATTTATGTTTCAGCATTCCATTTTTATATAGGGATTTTGCTGGTATTCTTATCTCAATTAAATTATATCTCCTTCCTGCTTAAAAATTAAGCAGAGAAAAATGGGTGTTTGCTATTAGGCTTTTAAGATAGCCCGTTGATCTTCCTAGCATAATGGCCTTCCTCTTGTTCCCTATTGTTCTGGCGGTGTTCCTGGGGAAGCATATATGACATTACTTATCTGGCTTTCAAGTGGGATTGCCTTGCCAGTCAAATATTTAGGATCTTCCCAAGCTGGTGCTCGCAACTAGGAACTACTCAATTTTCTTGAATTGCTTATGTCAATGTATTCCAAAAGTAGATTCATATTGTTGGGATTGTTATATAGACATTGTCCTCTATGTAAATTGTTGGTGACCTGCATCTTTGAGTTTGAGGGAACAGGAGGATGGTGGAGGGAGAGGAATTAAAAGTTGTATTGATCTCTTAGCGTCACATATATATGTTTGTGTGAGTTGTTGAACAAGTTTGGTATTTATTATTGTTTTATACCTTACTTTTATTGTCATTGGTTAGTTTCATCTTTTGTTGCAGCTGACCATTGTTTTCCCTGAATTAGGATCATTATTGTGATCAACCTGGAAGTAGTGCTCGATAAGTTTGATATAATTGGTGAGCCAAAACTCTATGTGGGTGCTTCTGCAAATGGTCCAGCTGCACCGCAGGTTGAGTCTGTTCCAGCAAAATCTTCTCCTGTTCTGTCCCGACCAGCAACTGGAAATGCTCAGCCTTATGGTGTTCCCTATGCTGCTGGCCATCTTGGGGAAGGGCCAAATCCTGGGGGATCTTCTCTGCATCCCAAAGCTGAAACTGGGGCTAGTGTTACTAACATTGCCAATGGCAAAAATTATGGTATTTCATCACATAGTAATATGGCCAACCAGAATCAGACTTCAAATATGCATGGGCGAGCAACTCCACAATCAATATATCAGCCAACTCCATCATATGTCAATAGGGGGCCTATTGCTAAAAATGAAGCTCCTGCTCGAATTATTCCAATTGCTGCGTTAAACCCATATCAGGGAAGATGGACAATTAAAGCAAGAGTCACGTCAAAAAGTGAGCTTAGGCGGTACAACAATCCCAGAGGAGAGGGCAAAGTTTTTTCTTTTGATCTGTTAGACTCTGATGGTGGGGAAATTCGTGTTACTTGCTTCAATTTGGTGGCAGATCAGTTTTATGATAGGATCAATGTAGGTAATGTATACTTGATATCCAAGGGAAGTCTAAAGCCTGCGCAGAAGAACTTCAATCACCTTAATAATGAATGGGAAATACTTTTGGAGTCAACTTCAACAATAGAGCCATGCTTGGAGGAAGATAGCTCTATCCCTAGGCAGCAGTTTAATTTTAGGCCTATCAGTGAAATTGAGAGCATGGAGAACAACTCAATGGTTGATATAATTGGGGTAGTTGTCTCAGTGCATCCTTCTTCTACCATAATGAGAAAAAATGGTACAGAAACGCAGAAAAGAACTCTTCAGTTGAAGGACATGTCAGGGCGAAGTGTTGAATTAACCATTTGGGGTAACTTTTGCAACGTGGAAGGACAAAGGCTGCAAGAAATGTGTGACTCCGGAATGCGTCCCGTTTTGGCTGTGAAGGCTGGTAGAGTAAGTGATTTCAGTGGAAAATCAGTTGGGACGATTTCTACGAGCCAGCTATTCATTGATCCTGAGTTTCCAGAGGCTCAACGATTAAGGGAGTGGTTCAATAGGGAGGGAAAAAATGTGGCTACTCCATCCATTTCAAGGGACAACTCAATGTCGGGAAAAACAGATGTTCGGAAGACTGTGTCACAGATTAAGGATGAAGGTCTTGGTAGAGCAGAGAAGCCAGATTGGATCACTGTGAAAGCAGTTGTTGCATTTGTAAAGGTAGATAACTTTTGCTATACTGCATGCCCCTTGATGGTTGGTGATCGGCAGTGCAACAAGAAAGTTACTAATAATGGTGATGGGAGGTGGCACTGCGACAGGTGCGACCAAGATATACCTGAATGTGACTACAGATATCTTCTCCAGTTCCAGATACAAGATCACACTGGCATCACATGGGTAACCGCATTTCAGGAGGCTGGGGAGGAAATAATGGGAGTCTCAGCTAAAGCCTTGTATATGTTGAAACATGAAGAACAAGATGATGTGGAGTTTGGTAAGGTTATAAAAACTGTTCTCTTCAATCAATACCTGTTCAAGCTTAAAGTGAAGGAGGAGATTTACAGTGATGAGCAACGGGTCAAGTCCACTGTCGTGAAGGCAGAAAGACTGAATTTTGCAGCTGAATGCAATTGCCTTTTTGGTTTGATTGGAAGGCTCTCAAGGGATGAGCTGCAAACTAATCCTGCAACAATCTCACATGGAGGAAACAGTTATGAGATGAACAGTGCAAGTGGCTACCGAAGTGCTGTGAGTGGCTATGGTGGAAATTCTCTTGGTGGCAACACAGGTAGCAACACTGATGGATACAATGCTTCATTGGCATACCAATCTGGTTTTATGGGTAGTGGACAAGGTGGTGGTAGGCCTCTCAACTCCTTTTGTAACAAATGTGGTGGCACAGATCACAATCCTATGAACTGTCCAGGGCTAAGAGTAGCCGGCGCACATACAGTGGGAAGTTTTGGAAACAGGCTGCCTGGTGCTGGTGTAGATGTTGGTGCTACTGGGGAGAACCGATGCTACAAGTGCAATCAAAGTGGACACTGGGCAAGAGATTGTCCTGGACCCAACGCTACTCCTATCTATGGAGTCCCTGGTGGTGGTGGATACGGGGTGAGAAGCAATAACTATGGCGGCCGGTATTAGATATTGTATAATGGGGAAGTGATCTCTACAAGTGGCTGACAAGCCAATTATGAAATTTGAGATTCTCTAATGGGTCTTGCTGCCCCACTTTGGTCTTACGTGGCAAACCTGTAAACGCTGCGGCTGTCAATTTCCAGTTAGTTTTAAATAGAAACTGGATGGAGAGAAAAGTGCGTAAACCACTGAGCTTTTTGTAGCCAGACTTGCGGCCAATGCACCAAGCCAGTCTTATCGAGTGCTGGTCGTTGTTACCTTGTTTTTTGTAATATATTTACTATGCGTTCCTTTCCTAGTCACATTGAATTTTATATCGCTTTAAACTGTAGGACGGCGCAGTCCTGACCGTTCTTGCGCTCTATTTGCTACAGGAGATGACTAACTGAAGATGAGCTTAACTGGCTTTTTAGCTACATTGGTCTCACAATGGTTGAACTTATTCACCTTGGTCATCTCTTCCACACGATCTCGCAAAATGTCCAAGCTTGTCCACAATAAACGTTTATGATTGTTTCAATACATGAAAGGGGTTTGGTATTTGATAAAAACAAGGGGTTTGGTATTTGATAAAAACAAGGGGTTTGGTATTTGATAAAAACCGTTCATCTTTACGGCGAGCAGGGTGAAATGTTGCTTCTTTGGTACCTTTTTTTTTGTCCTCGCCAAGGAACACGAGGCTTTGTAAAATTGCAGGCGGCACATATTAGACACTTAAGGGTCGGTTCTCTTACATCACTACATCCTTTTTTCCTCATTCTGTACTTGAAACAAGATATGTACAAGAACTTTCTCGCCATAAAGTATAAGGCTTCTTCAACAGGATCACCCCTGTGCATGTCGAAGAGATGAAGATGTCTGACACATGCATCAACAACAAAGACGAGCGAACGCCGATAGTTGTTCACAGGTAAAGGACAGATGCAATCTTTTAACGAACTCCTTTTTACTTGTAGCATTTCCAATGGAATATGTATCATTCACTCATTTCAGCATCACGGTAGATAAAATACAATGATGACTGCCGTCATGATCATCCGTGTCATGATCCTTGAGGCATCACTCATGTTTCTTATCACGGCCATTGTCTTTACGTTGCTTCTCGCCGTGGTTATCATGCATATGATCTTTGTGGGACTTATGGCAGTGGTCATCATGTACCTTATGATGTTTATTGTCATGGCCATGATCCTTAGGATGCTTGTGATGCTTGTCATGATCGTCATGTTCCTTGTCATCCTTCTTGTGTTTGTCATCATCATGCTTCTTCTGATCCTTCTTGTGCTTATCATCATCATGCTCTTTGTGATCCTTCCTATGTTTATCGTCATCATGTTCCTTGTGATCTTTGTTGTGTTTGTCATCCTCGTGCTTCTTATTATCCTTCTTGTGCTTGTCATCATCATGCTCATTATGATCCTTCTTGTGTTTGTCATTGTCATACAATTTGCGATTCTTCTTGTGTTTTTTGTCGTCATGCTCCTTGCGATCCTTGTGTTTTTCGTCATCATGTTCCTTTTGGTCCTTGTTATGTTTGTCATGGTGAAGCTCTTTGTGACCTTTTTTGTGCTTGTCATCATCATGCTCATTATGACCCTTCTTGTGTTTGTTATGGTCATGCTCTTTATGATCCTTCTTGTGTTTGTCATCACAATGCTCCTTGTGATTCTTCTTCTGTTTGTCATCGACATGCTCCTTGTGTTTCTTCTTCTGTTTGTCATCGACATGCTCCTTGTGATGCTTGTGATCATGCTCTTCATGATCTTCATGGTGTGGATCATGCAGATTGTGGTGAGCTGTATCATCCTGCTTGTGATGATGGTCTAAATGTGTCTCATCGTGGTGGCCAACCTCGGGCCTGTCATGATGTCCTTTGGGCAATGGCTACGACTAGAAGGAGGAGGAGTACAATGCTCCGCATTTTGGCAGAGAGGGAGGTAGTGAAGTGGGTAAGGAGAGGCAATGGTAGAGAATAAGAGGTTAGAAGTCGATGGATAATGAAAGGACATAACAACCCCTTTATATACGAAGGTAGCCATGCGCTAACGATTTGAACGAGCTCACACTTCCAAAGAAATGATGAACGTGCATGCACGCACTTTACCTACTCATACACCTTCATTGAGCCCTTCGACGGCAGATATATTCTTCTTCATGTTCAATTTTGAATTCTTAATCCGTGATTGACTTGTTGATATTGTGAATTTTTTTGGTGGTTGACCTTTCCTTGATGGTATATATGGCCTTTATCACCTCTTGCCATTTCTCATCATCACATATCCGTTTATTTTCGATACTAAGAACAACGAAATATTTGTCCTTCACTCCGACCTGTTATTCAGTTGTAGACGTTGACCTTTTGCTTGCCCATAGAAAAGAGAAATTGCTATTTTGGGATGAAAGTACAGATTTTTTGTTAAAATGAATGCAAGAAACATACCAAAAAGACGCCTGATTTTGTTTCTGAAATATAATTTTTTAAAATATTTATACAAGATAAAGAACATTTAATTAAAGTTTACATATAAATTAAAAAAAAAAACCTTTTTTGAGAGCGCCGAGACCCTGCCAGCCACCTTGCGTCCGCCCTTAATAGGGACGTGCCCCCACACCAGAATGAGAAGTGATTAATAGTGTGATCATCGTCAAATTATAAGATGCTACTGAAATTCACAAGCCCCAGCTTGGCCATCCGTTCGGGAAATTCCTGTGAGAAATGGAGTGCCATGAAAGTACTGCTACCGCATAATGCGATGACATGAAGCTGGAGTGGGCTCTGTATTGATTTAGTAGATAATATATTCCAGAGGAGCCATTAATTTGCTGCTACAACTGAAAAGATGCTTGAGTTGTACGTGATGAGCATGACAGGATCGAGTGAAAGGATGATGTTTGGTGGCCGACCGATCGAGTTGGATATAAGAGAGTCAACTGTTCAAGACCCAGATTTTAGTGTGCATGCGAAATGTTGGTCCGATTCCAACTCTCTCGGTATCTGTGGAAGTGGATGAGATGAGATGACCTCCATGAGAAGCCACCCATAACTAAATCTAGGTGTTTTTGATGAATCTGTGGTTCGAAACTGGATCCTGGTACGGTCGACCATGACTTCGCATGAAAATTTATGACCCCGACGGAACGACGGGACGACCGGCATTAAGACAACCAAGCTAAAAGCCGCTCTCTAATGACAGGAGTAGCGCCATTTTCGAAACAAGGGAGCTCATGCTTTCAACTTCCACTTTCATGTACAACTAGTCCACACATTCTGATGATGAAAAACACAGAAACAAAAACACAAAAATAGGAATTATGGGCCTATGGCCGTTGATAATTATGGAGCCGGTAATTCTTACAGAAAGTCAAAGGGCTCTACACATGTTGGTCATATTTTTGTTAGGCGGTCTACTGTCTTGGGCATCAGCCGGCCTGGCCTGACACCCAAAACACAAGTCCGAGTGCGTCCTGACACTTAAAACTTGAGCTCAAAATAGAAAAATATATTTTTAATATAAAAAAATATATAAATATAATTAATCGTGGTAAAATATAATAATTATATTTAAAAATAATAAAGTTAATATTAAAAAATTCTTATCTGGTAGAACAGGCTTAGTTGAGCCCACCCGAGCTGGCCCGATAAGTTATTGGGGCAAGTCTGGTACTTTTTTTTCGAGCCTGAGTCCAAGTTCGAGTCGAGTTGGAGGGGTAGGGTCTTTTGAGAATCATTACTTCACTACGATAGTGTTTGATGGCCAGAAACATATTTCTGGAAACAAGTTTTCAAAACATGTTTCTGGAATTGGTTTTCTAGAAATAAAATTTTAGATTTTCAAATGTATGTTGTGTTTGGTAACCATGAATTATTTTTCTGGAAATTCCCATTCTGCGTTTGATTGCAAGAGATGAAGAATCGCCCCTTTCTTCCTCCGCCTCTACCCCTTTCTTCTTCCTCCTCCTTCCGCCTCCGCCTCCTTCCCTTTCTTCCTCCTCCCTCCTTCCCCCTTCCTTCTCCCCTCTTGCTCCTCCCTCCTTCCCCTTTCCTCCTCCCTCCTTCCTCCTTCAGTTCTTCCCCTTTCCTCCTCCCCTCTTTGGCCTCCCTCCTTCCCCTCTCCTCCTTCCATTCTTCCCCTTTCCTCCTCCCTCCTTCCGCTTTCCTCCTCCCTCCTTCCGCTTTCCCCCTCCCCTCTTCCTCGTCCCTCCTTCCTGGCTTCGCCTCAGCCTCCTTCCCTCCCCCCTTCCTTCCACGATCGAGCCTAACGGCTCCAAAAATAATTCTGAAACATATTTTTGGAAATATGTTTCCGATTTTCATGTTAACGGTAAAAAAAAAAAAAAAAGTTCTGCATTTGGTAAACAAGAAATATTTTAAAAATTTAAAATATTATTCTGCTGCTACAATAAAATACCTGACCATCAATATATATATATATATATATATATATATATATATATATATATATATATAGGTAATTAGCAAATAACAGGCCTAACAGATAAAATCAGTCTTTTTAAAAGTGTATTAAAAATTGCTTTAAACATATATAATATAAACCTCTTAATGTGTTTATAAATTCAAAATTTATATAAATCATGTTTTTAGTTCAAGTCACTTTTGAAAAAAAAAAATCTTTTTTACTATCAAAATTTTGATGTTATGTGAGGCTTTATTTTATGATTATGATAAACATTATTAAAATCAGAAAATGACCAACTTAATGTACGTGTCTCACCAAAAAACTCTTTAAGTTACACTGCAGAAAAATACTTTAATAATGAATTTTAATAGGTCCAATTTTTATATATGAAAAGAGAGAAAAAAAAGAAAACTAAAATCGGCAGACATCCCAGACAATTATACAAAGTTTTTTGCGTTTATTTTAAAAGAATATATATATTTAGGTATGATCACCTGCTTAATTAAATTGGCAATTTAAGCTTCTTAGGTGTACCATTTTGGTGCCCAAGAAAAGGATTAAAACCTTCAAAAACAACTTAATAACTTGTCCGATTAAAAGGAAAAAGCTTCTTAATTAGTTCTGATACAATGTCCCACAAATGAAGATGTTGTTGTTGGAAATTGGGAAAAGCCAAATATGCCAACAAGGTCAAGTAGACCACTAAAAGAATTCAAAACTTCAACCAAGTCAACCTCTGGTCAACATCTCAAAAGTGAACTTCTAGAAGTACGACGTGGGAAGCAATGTGATTAGACTCGTGTCGCACCTACTTGCACGTCTTCATTTCTTTAACATATGTCAATCAAATTACTAGTACATGCATACATGGCAACTTGTCTATATAAATGGGTCAAATCATTCTTTGTTATCCATAGCCTTGCAAACTCCCCTTCTTCTTCGCGATCGGCTGCTTCCTTTCCTCACCCTCCCAAGCTCCTGTGATCTTGTGCAAAAATGAAGAGCACAACATTCCTCCTCATCCTCATCGTAGCTATTGCCCTCTTCATATGCATAGCAGGTGCTAGAGACCTATCAGAAAACCATCGTAAGGAGCACGAGCATGACCATCGTGAGACGCATTTAGACCATCACCATGAGAAGGATAACAAAGATGGCCACCATCCGCATAACCCACATGAGGAGCATCATGAAGTGCATGATCATAGGGATCACAAGGACGATGAGAAGCATGAACATGACAAACGGGAGAAGGATCATAACGAGCACGAGCACGACAAACGCAAGAAGGAATATCGTAATGAGCATGACCATGACGAACACGAACACAAGAAGGATCATAAAGAGCACGACGATGACAAACATAAGCAGCATCACAAGAGGCACGATGATGACCATTATAAGAGGGATCATAAGGAGCATGATGGCCCTCATTATTGATCATGCTTTGCATGAGAGTAGTGCGTCTCTGTTGTGTTGAGCTGCATGCTTTTGTTGTCTGATTGGCTTTTGCTATTTAGTTTCTGCCAATGATTATGTTAAATAAGTGAATGCTACACAATTGCAGTGAGGCTGTTACATATGATGGAGTTCAATGAAAGAAGCCTTTGCCTTCCATCCATGGAATGACTATTTTATTGTCGCTGGTCCTTGTTGTTGATGCATATCGGCATATATCTTTTATTCCTAGATCGACTCTATTGAAAGGCTACCTTTACCATCGACTCACTCTCTCCCTCTCTCTCTCTTGAAACTTTGTTTTTTGGCAACCATCAGGAATTTGTTCCCACTCTCGAAACACTTGGGGGCCATTTGACATTAGGAGCAATATGAATAGACTCATGCGTGCTTGCACGTTCTCATAGTTACTTTGAGAAAATGATATGTCTATCAAACTACTAGTACATGCATACGTGGCTACTTCTTTATATAAAGGGGTCCAAGTCACTCTTTGTTATCCATAGCCTCTCAAATACCCCTTCTTCTTCTTTTTCTTCTTCTTGATCGGCTGCGTTCCTCCTCATCCTCATCGTAGCTACTGCCCTCTCCATATGCCTAGCGGCAGAGAGACCTACCACAAGATCATCGCGAGAAGCACGAGCATGGCCACAGTGAGACACATTTAGACCATCACCACCAAACGGATCACAAAGATGACCACCATCTGCATCACCCACATCTGGAGCATCATGAAGTGCATGATCATAGGTATCACAGCATGAACATGACAAATGCAAGAACGATCACAAAGAAAATGACGATGACAAACATAAGAAGAATCATCAGGTGCATGACGATGAGAAACACAAGAAGGATCCTAAGATGCATGAGGACGGCAAACACAAAAAGGATCATAAAGAGTATGATGTTGGCAAACACAAGAAAGATCACAAGGATCATTATGATGAGAAACACGAGAAGGATCATCATGAGAGTCATGATGGCAAACATGAGAAAGGTTACAAGAGGCATGATGAGGACAAACATAAGAAGGATCATAAGGCGCATGATGGCCAACATTATTGATCGTGCTTTGCACGAGAGAATTGCATCCCTATTTTGTTAAGTTGCATGTGTTTGTCGTCTGACTTGCTTTGGCTATTTGGTTTTTGTCAATGATTATGTTAAATAAGTGGATGCTACACATTGCATTGAGACTGCTACGTATAATATGAAGGAGTTCAATACAAGATGTCTTTGCCTTCTACCTATGAAATGCGTATTTTGTTCTCGCTGGTCCTTGTTGTTGATGCATATTGGCATATATCTTGGTATTCCTAGATCGACTGTATGGAAGTACCATCTTTACCATCAACTCTCTCTCTCTCTCTCTCTCTCTCTCTCTCTCTGGCTCGCTTTTGAAGTCTTCGTATTTGGCAACTGTTGCGGATTTTGTCAATGAATTCCCATGTTGTCGGTTCTCTCTCTCTTTTCATACCTTTATTTTTGGCAACTGATGAGGATTTGATCTTGCTCTTGAAACACTTAAGGGCCATTCAGCATTAGGAACAACGTGAAGGTGTTCTTTGAATTTAGTCCAAATGGGAGTACATTGGACACTTATGCAACTTATTCCATGAATCTGCAAACATTTTGGCATAGATTCATGAAACATTCATCTTGTTCCCAATGCCAACTGGTGAAGTGGCTGTTGTGAAGGCAGAAAGATGAATTTTGCAGCTGAATGCAAGTGCCTTTTTTGGTTTGATCGGAAGCCTCTCAAGGGATGAGCCGCAAACTAATCCTGCAACAATCTCACATGGAGGAAACAGTTATGAGATGAATAGTGCAAGTTTCTGCCGTAGTTCTGTGAGTGGCTATCATGGAAATTCTCTTGGTGGCAGTCTAACTGGTAAATAAGAAGGAAGAGAAACTGGAAGGATAGAAAAGTCCATAAACTTCTGAGCTTTTTGTAGCCAGACTTGCGGCCTACGGGTCAAGCCAGTCTTCTGGAGAGCTGGCCGCTGTTATCTTGTCGTTTGTAATATATTTACGCGTTTCTTTCCTAGGCACATTGTTTGTGACTGAGGACATTGAATTTTATATCGCTTTAAACCGTAGGACGGGGCAGTCCTGACCATTCTTGCGCTCTATTTGCTACAGGAGATGACTAACTGAAGATGAGCTTATCTGGCTTTTTAGCTACATTGGTCTCACAAAGTTTGACCTTATGTTCCCCATGGTCATCTCTTCCACCACGATCTCGCAAACCGTCGAAGCTTGATCAAAGTAAACGTTTATGATTGCTTCAATACATGAAAGGACTTGGTATTTGATAAAAACCGTCCATCTTTACGGCGAGCAGGGTGAAATGTCGCTTATTCGATACTTTTTTTTCCTGTTCGAGGACACAAGGGCTTGATCTCCTAAACGGTTGTGGTTGTTTCAATAGTTGAGGTGTTGATAAAAATTTACACATCTTTATGGCCAGCAGTGTGGAATATTGCTTCAATTATACCTTTTTTCCTGACCTATATAGCAGACAAGGCGTCTCATCTTCGTCGGCACAAAATGAAATGTTTCATGCACTCTTTCTTCCATTTTCAGTAGCTTAAACTAAACAACAACTTTGCAAATTATGTTCAAGTAAAATTCTAGGTGCTATTCTGGGCGCATATTAGGCGCTTAAGAGTCGGTTCTCTTAACAAGCATCAATACATCCACCTATCCTCATTCTGTTCTTGAAACAAGACATATACAAGAACTTTGACGTCAGAAATTATAAGGCCTCTTGAACAGGATCAAGGCAACCCCTATCCATTGTCGAAGAGGTAAGAAGAACTCTGATACATGCATCAACAACAAAGACGAGCTAGCGCCGATAGTTGTTCGCAGGTAAAAGACAGATGCAATCTTTTAACGAACTCTTATTACTTGTAGCATTCCCAGTGGAATTACGCATCATTCACTTATTTCAACATCACGGTAGACAGAAGACCATAGAAGGGACATAAATCACACAGAAAGAACAACTCAACATGCTAGTCAGGGACACACTGTTCTTACTCAAAGGGTGCTATGATCAATGATGACTGCCGTCATGGTCATCCGTGTCATGATCCTTGAGGCATCACTCGTGTTTCCTATGGTGGCCATTGTCTTCATGTTGTTTCCCGCCGTGGTTATCATGCTTATGATCTTTGCAGGACTTATGGCGATGGCCGTCATATACCTTATGATGTTTATTGTCATGGCCTTCATGATGTTTTTTGTCATGGCCATGATCCTTAGGATGCTTGCGATGCTTGTCATGATCGTCATGTTCCTTATGATCCTTCTTGTGTTTGTCATCATCATGCTTCTTATGATCCTTCTTGTGCTCATCATCACCATGCTCTTTGTGATCCTTCCGATATTTGTCGTCATCATGTTCCTTGTGATCTTTGTTGTGTCTGTCATCCTCGTGCTTCTTATTATCCTTCTTGTGCTTGTCATCGTCATGCTCCTTATGATCCTTCTTGTGTTTGTCATTGTCATACAATTTTCGATTATTCTTGTGTTTCCGATCGTCATGCTCCTCGCGATCCTTGTGTTTTTGGTCATCATGTTCCTTTTGATCCTTCCTGTGTTTGTCATGGTCATGCTCTTTGTGACCTTTTTTGTGTTTGCCATGATCATGCTCCTCATGATCCTTCTTGTGTTTGTCATGGTCATGCTCTTTATGATCCTTCTTGTGCTTGTCATCACAGTGCTCCTTGTGATTCTTCTTGTGTTTGTCATCGCCAAGCTCCTTGTGATGCTTGTGGTCATGCTCTTCATGATCTTCATGATGTGGATCATGCAGATTGTGGTGATCGATATCATCCTTCTTGTGAGGATGGTCTAAATGTGTCTCATTGTGGTGGTCAACCTCGGGCCTCTCATGATGGCCCCTGGGTATATCCCTGGCTCCTGCTAGGCATATGCATAGGGAAATGGCTACGACTAGAAGGAGGAGGAGTGCAGTGCTCCGCATTTTGGCAGAGAGGGAGGCAGTGAAGTGGGTAAGGAGAGGCAATGGTAGAGAATAAGAGCATAGAAGTCGATGGATAATGAAAAGACATTACAACCCATTTATATACAGAGTAGCCATGTGCTAACAATTTGAACGAGCTGCTACATTCCCAAAGACATGATGAACGTGCATGCACGCACAATACCTACTCATACGGCTTCGTTGAGGCCCTCGACAGCAGATATATTCTTCTTCAAGTTCTATTTTGAATTATTAATCCGTGATTGGCTTGTTGATATTTTGATTTTTTTTGGTGGTTGACCATTCCTGGATGGCATATATGGCCATTATCACTTCTTGCAATTTCTCATCAACATATATGGGTTTGTTTTCGATGCTGAGAATAACGAAATATTTGTCCTTCACTCCGACCTGTTATTAAGTTGTTGTACACGCTGACGTTTTGCTTGCCCATAGAAAAGCGGCATGTTATTAGAAGACAAATTGCTATTTTGGGATGAGATCAATCCTAAAAGTACAGATTTTTGTTAAAATGAATGCATGAAACATACAAAAAAGCTGCCTGATTTGTTTCTGATATCCAACGAGTTTTTTTCCTTACATGTATAAATATTATATCGTTGTGTTATTTCCTTAAGTAATTCTTTTGTGCTTTTTTATGATCATCTTCGCGTGTGGGTGAACTAGCTACTTATGGAACTTAAAGCATGCGTACGTCCGTGATCGTTTCAAAACCTTTCCCATATTGAAAATGATATACTGCTCCTACTATCACATCATGTCCTTTGGTTTCTTGTCTTAGATGGTTCTTGCGGTCATGGTAAACGTGCATGTCCACCCATGGTAGACGACTATACCCATTGGCATTCAATTTCTTGGCAGCAGCACGCATCTTACTTCTATATAAAATCTCCAAATCCGTAACAGTCTCTGTCTATCAGTTCAACTTCTGGCTGCCTCTCCTACAACCAAGCGGTAGCTAGGTGTCAGTGATCCATCTAGGAAATTCCACAAACTGAAATTGACTGCAATGAAAGTACTGGGCTACAGGCCTCCAGCACACAATATGATGAAGAAGACGCTGGAGTGGACTTTGTATTTGTTTAATAGATCAGATACTGACGCGTTGTGTTCACGAGGAGCCACTAATTTGCCAAGCTGAAAAGATACTTGAGTTGAACGTGATGAGCATAACAAGACAAGATGGAGTAAAAGGAAGAGGTTTGGCAGCCGACCGCTCGAGTTGAATATATGGGAATCAACTACTGAGGGCCCAGAATATTTTAGTGTGCATATCTAAAAGCGAAATGCAGATCCACTTCGAACTCGCTGGGTAAATGCGTGGACAATATCAGCCGATCGCTATGAGAAGCCACCCATAACTAAATCTAGGTGTTTTCATGGACCTGTGGTTCAAAACTGCATCAAGATGAGAAAAAGTTGCATGTACCGTTGCGCATGGTGCACAGTAAAAGAGCAATGAGCATTTTGTAATTTTTAAAAAAGAAATATATTTTTGTAGATTTTTTTTCTTTTTTCTATTTCCATTTTTATGTTAAGAAAAAGTTTTTTTTTTTTAAGTTTGAACTGACGATATTTTAGTCATTAATTACACTGGTGCATAAAAATTCATGCACGAGTATGACACATATGACCTAATAACAAAAGTGGTGCCACTTCATTTCCAAGACGGGGAAGATTGAAAGAAGGAACAAATGCTTTCAAAACTTTCATACTCCTTGACCATTATTATATATATATATATATATATATATATATATATATATATATACATATATATATAGAGAGAGAGAGATAGATATGATTGCTTGCCCAAATTGCCAATTTACTCTTCTTTACCATTTTGGCGCTCAAGAAAAGGGTCAAACGTTAAAATGGACTGGCCGATACAAGCAAAAGGAAAAAGTTTCTTAATTAGTTTGGATCAATGTCCCTCAAGTGAAGATGTTGAAAAATGGGAAAGGCCATACATGCTAACAAGGAAAGGTCAAACACTAAAAGAATTCGAACTTTCAACAAGTCAATCTCCGGACAACAACTCAAAAGTTTACTTCTACGAGTGCGTCGTGGGAACCTCATGGAATCAATATGATTTAGCCTCATGCGTGTGTGCACGTCTTCATTTCTTTGAGAATATGATATGTCAATCAAATTACTAGTACTGACATCGCTACTTCTCTATATAAAGGAGTCCGCATCACTCTTTGTTATCCATTCGCAAATACCCCTTCTTCTCATCTGCTTCCTTTCCTCACCCACCCAAGCTCCTCTGATCTTGTGCAAAAATGAAGAGCGTAACATTCCTCCTCATCCTCATCGTAGCTATTGCCCTCTCCATGTGCTTGGCGGGTGCCAGAGACCTATCCGAAGACCATCGTAAGGAGCACGAGCATGACCACCGTGAGACGCATTTAGACCATCACCATGAGAAGGATCACAAAGATGGCCACCATCCGCATGGCCCACATGAGGAGCATCATGAAGTGCATGATCATAGGGATCACAAGGACAATGAGAAGCATGAACATGACAAACGCGAGAAGGATCATAATGAGCATGAGCATGAGCACGAGCACGAGCATGAGCACGAGCACGAGCACGAGCACGAGCACGAGCACGAACATGACAAACGCAAGAAGGAATATCGTAATGAGCATGACCATGACGAACACGAACACAAGAAGGATCATAAAGAGCACGACGTCGACGAACATAAGCAGCATCACAAGAGGCACGATGATGACCATTATAAGAGGGATCATAAGGAGCATGATGGCCGTCATTATTGATCGTGCTTTGCAAGAGAGTAGTGCATCTCTATTGTGTTGAGCTGCATGCTTTTGTTGTCTGATTTGCTTTTGCTATTCAGTTTTGTCGATGATTATGTTAAATAAGTGAATGCTACACAATTGCAGTGAGACGGCTACATATAATATGAAGGAGTTCAATAAAACAAGCCGTTGCCTTGTATCTAGGAAATGACTATTTTATTCCCACTCATCTTTGTTGTGGATGCATATCGGCATAGGTCTTTTACTCGTAGGTTGACTACATAGTAAGACTCTCTTCATATTGACTCTCTCTCCAGAAACCTTCCTTTGTGGCAACCGTAAGGATTTTTTCTCCGCTCTTAAAACACTTAGGGGCCACTGGACATAATTAGGAGCAAGATAAGAATGTGATAGCATATATTGACTGGTTGATATGTGAATTCTTTTGGTTTACCATTCCTTGATAGCATATATGCCCATTATCACTTCTTGCCACTTCTCATCAATGTATATGCGTTTATTATCGATACTGAGAACAACGAAATATTTGTCCTTCATGATGGCCCCTGGGTATATCCCTGGCTCCTGCTAGGCATATGCATAGGGAAATGGCTACGACTAGAAGGAGGAGGATTGCAGTGCTCCGCATTTTGGCAGAGAGGGAGGCAGTGAATGTTTGGATAAAATGCGGATAAACACGAATCTACTAAAAAAGATTCAACAACGAAGTATAGCCCAAACCGATCATGCAAGAAGCAACAAGCCAACGACCAAACAATCACAAATGCACGAGAAGATTTTTACGTGGAAAACCCCTCTAAACAATGAGGGTAAAAACCACGGGGTACTACGACCCAAAACTCAATCCACTATAATCAATGATATAAGTTGTCCCACGAAGAGCTACACAAAGCCAACCCTCCAACAATAATATCTCACCAAAGCTATATGAGAAAACAAGGGAAAAATATCACGGATTGAATGCCCAAAACGTGGATTGGGAGGAGATGCGTTCCGCCTCCTCGTTGGAATCGAATCTTGCTTTAGCCAAATGCTCGCAACCTTCTCTTCCTCTTCTCATTCTCTCCTTTCTTCTTCTCCTTCTCTCCTCTTGCTATGCAGCCACCAAGAGAGAGCACGAGAGACCACACCTCTCCTTTCTCTTTTCCCCAAAAACGGAACCCTAGAAAGAGAGAGAGAGTGAGAGACGTAAGAGGGATTGAGAGAGAGAGGGGGCACATCGCGTGCCCCTCTTTTTCTTCCGCCCGTCACTTAAGTGACGGGCCGGATCGGGTCCACTTGAGGCTGGACCCGACCCAACAAGCTCCCCCTCCAGCCTCAAGTGAGGGAACATTCCTGCAAAAAGAACAAAATTAATATACTGCCTTAAAGGCAGTCATCTCAACTAAGTCTCTACACATATCATGTTTCTCTTTAGGTAGAGACTTCGTCATCATATATGCTGGATTATCATCTGTATGGATCTTATCAAAAACAAACTGCTTCGACTCTAGAACATCACGTATCCAATGATACCTCACGTCTATATGCTTTGACCTTGCATGAAAAGTAGAATTCTTTCCAAGGTGAATAGCACTCTGACTGTCACAGTAAAGCACGTACTCGTCTTGACTGAACTGAAGTTCCTACATGAACCTCTTCATCCATAGGAGCTCCTTGCTCGCCTCTGTAGCTGCAATAAACTCTGCTTCAGTAGTAGATAATGCTACACATTTCTGAAGTCCGGATTGCCAAGAAACTGCACCACCTGCATATGTCAATAAAAAACCAGATATAGATCTTCTCCCGTCAATGTCTCCTGCCATGTCTAAATCTGTATAACCAACGAGAATAGGTTTTTCTGCCCCAAAACAAAGTGAGAAACTGCTAGTCCCACGAAGGTATCTCAAAATCCATTTAACTGCTTCCCAGTGTTTCTTTCCTGGATTTGAGACAAACCGACTAACAACACCAACTGAATGAGCAATATCTGGTCTAGTACATACCATAGCATACATCAGACTACCTGTGACTGAGGCATAGGGAATCTTCTCCATATCTTCCTTTTCTGAATCTGTCCTTGGACTCTGCTTGGTGCTCAACTTGAAATGCGCTGCAAGAGGGGTGCTAACAGGCTTTTCCTTGTCCATGTGAAATCTTTGAAGTACCTTCTCAATGTATTTCTCTTGAGATAGCCATAGCTTCTTCGACTTCCTATCTCGTGTTATCTTCATACCCAAAATCTGACTAGCATGTCTCAAGTCTTTCATAGCAAACGACTTGCTCAACTCCTTTTTCAAGTTTGAAATTCTCGATATATTGTTGCCAACAATAAGCATGTCATCAACATAAATCAACAAAATGATAAAATCATTACCTGAGAATTTCTTCACAAAGACGCAGTGATCTGAAGTAGTTTTGGTGTAGTCATACTCCCCCATAAATGACTCGAACTTCTTGTACCACTGCCTAGGTGCCTGCTTCAGACCATACAAGCTTTTCTTTAATCTGCAAACATGGTTTTCTTTACCTTTCATAAGAAAACCTTCTGGCTGCATCATGTAAATTTCTTCATCAAGATCACCATGAAGAAAAGCTGTCTTCACATCCATCTGTTCGATCTCTAAATCAAGACTGGCTGCCAAACTAAGAACAACTCTGATAGATGACATCTTGACCACCGGTGAGAATATCTCGTCGAAGTCAACTCATTTCCTCTGATTGAACCCCTTCACAACCAACCTAGCTTTGTATCTTGGGTTTAAAGAGTTTTCATCATGTTTCACTCTAAAAACCCATTTGTTTCTCAATGCCCTCTTACCTTGGGGCAACTCCACAAGCTCGAAGGTGTGGTTGTCGTAAAGTGACTGCATCTCATCTTTCATGGCTTCCATCTACTTTTCCTTGTGCACATCATGCACAACTTCTTCATAGCATTCAAGCTCACCACTGTCAGTCAACAAAATATAGTCATGTGCGGGATATCTAGTTGAGGGACGTCGCTCCCTTGTGGATCTCCGCTGCTGATCTACATCTGAGGAAGAACCTTCCAGATTATGATCATCATCTTCGTCATCTGAATTAGGAATATATAGCATGTCTACTTGTCATTCTCTATCATGTATCTGCCCAACAGCATCATCTGGCACTGCTCTTGAAGTATTCTGCAAGGGAATAGGGTCCACATCAACTGGCAAATAGCTGCTATGAGAAGAATCCTTTACTGCTTTCTGAATATCCTCAATATTCTGATCTTCAGCAAATACCACATCCCTGCTTCTGACAAGCTTCTTCTCAACTGGATCATACAATCTGTAACCAAATTCATCATGGCCATAACCCAAAAACACGCACTGCCTGCTTTTTGATTCGAACTTCGACCTCTCATCCTTTGGTATATGCACAAATGCCCTGCATCCAAATACACGTAAGTGCTCATAGGATACATCCTTCCCATACCAAACTCTGTTAGGAACATCACCATCCAAAGGAACATGTGGAGACAAGTTAATTACATAAGCAGCAGTATGTAAAGCTTCACACCAAAAAGAATCAGATAACTTAGCTTCAGATAGGAGACATCTAACTCTCTCCATGAGTGTCCTGTTCATCCTTTCTGCCATGCCATTCAATGGAGGAGTCTTAGGTGGAGTCTTCTGGTGCCTGATGCCATGAGATCTGCAATACTCATCAAATGGACCAATATACTCTCTCTCATTATCGCTGCGAACACACTTCAGCTTCTTTCCAGACTGCCTTTCAACCAGTGCATGAAAGTCCTTGAAAACACCAAGGACTTGGTCTTTCCTCTTCAAAGAATAGACCCAAACTTTTCTAGAAAAATCATCAATAAACGTGACAAAATAAAGTGCACCACCATGTGAACTTACTTTCATAGGACCACATAAATCTGTATGAACCAGCTCAAGTGCTTCTGACTTTCTAGAAGGTGGATGACTCTTGAAAGAGACCCGCGTCTGCTTCCCTGCAAAACAATGACTGCATTTATCAAGTTTAACCTTCTTTACATCTTGTAGAAGATTCTTCTTGATCAAGAATTGCAGTCCCTTGTCACTCATATGTCCCAGCCTCCTGTGCCACAACTCTATAGATTTCTCATCCTGTGTCACATGTACCATGTCTTTGGAAATCGATGCCTGCATAGTATAAAGATTATTGCTGCATCTCTTGCCTCGAGCAATAATCAAGGAACCTCTAGTAAGCTTCCACTGGCCATCACCAAAAGTATTGTGATACCCTTCTTCATCGAGCCTTCCTGCAGAGATAAGGTTCAGATGCATGTCAGGTGCATGCCTCACATCTGTCAGCTTCAATAGAGCTCCATTCGCATTCTTTAGAATGACGTCGCCTTTGCCTACAACATGAGACAAAGAACCGTTACCCATTCTCAAAGTACCAAAATCACCAGAAATATATGAAGAGAAAAAATCCTTATGGGAAGTAACATGAAGAGCTGAACCACTATCAACAAGCCAACAAGTATCGTCTCTGGCAACATTAACCATGTTAGTATCACAAACAACAAACATTTCATGTTGTGCAGCAGCTACGACATTGTCATCTCGGTCATTTTTCTTCTCCTGTTTCTCCCCAAATTTATTCTCCTTATTCAGCTGGAAGCAGTACTTCTTTATGTGTCCTTTCTTTCCACAGTGGAGGCATTCCAAATTCTTATATCTCGATTTGGACTTGCTTCTGCTTTTATCTCTGCCCCTGTCATTCTTGAATTTACTCCTCCCCCTGTTCTCTGTGAAAAGAACCTCTGTCTGAGAAGAGCAAGCCTGAGATTTTCTTCTCATCTCCTCATTGAGAATACCTGACTTAACAGTCTCTAAAGAAACAACCCCATTAGCTGCAAAGTTAGTAAGCGAGACTCTAAATGTTTCCCACGAATCAGGCAAAGTAGCAAGCAATAATAATCCCAAAATCTCATCTTCAAATTTAACGCCCATACTGGATAACTGACTAATGACCCCCTGAAAATCATTTAGAAAATCTGACACTGAACTGCCCTCCCTGAATCTCAAATTCATTAATCTTTTCAGAAGAAATAATTTACTACTTCCTGTCTTGGAGACATAAAAATTTTCTAATTTTGCCCACAAACTACATGCATGATTTTCATCTTGAATATGGTTATAAACATTTTCATCCACAAATTGTCGAATGAAACCACAAACTTGTTCGTGTTCAAATTCCCATTCTTCGTCAGACTTAGAATCGGGCTTTTCTTTGGCAAAAACTGGGAGGTGCATAGCCTTCACATATAAGAGATCTTTCATCTTATTTTTCCATAGACTATAATTAGTCCCATTTAGACTAATCATACAGCTAGTACCAAAATCAATTTTGTTATCCACCATGTTGGCTCTGATACCACTTTGTTGGGATAAAATGCGGATAAACACGAATCTACTAAAAAAGATTCAACAACGAAGTATAGCCCAAACCAATCATGCAAGAAGCAACAAGCCAACGACCAAGCAATCATAAATGCACGAGAAGATTTTTACGTGGAAAACCCCTCTAAACAATGAGGGTAAAAACCACGGGGTACTACGACCCAAAACTCAATCCACTATAATCAATGATATAAGTTGTCCCACGAGGGGCTACACAAAGCCAACCCTCCAACAATAATATCTCACCAAAGCTATATGAGAAAACAAGGGAAAAATATCACCAATTGAATGCCCAAAACGTGGATTGGGAGGAGATGCGTTCCGCATCCTCGTTGGAATCGAATCTTGCTTTAGCCAAATGCTCTCAATCTTCTCTTCCTCTTCTCATTCTCTCCTTTCTTCTTCTCCTTCTCTCCTCTCTTCTTCTCCTTCTCTCCTCTTGCTATGCAGCCACCAAGAGAGAGCACGAGAGACCACACCTCTCCTTTCTCTTTTCCCCAAAAACGGAACCCTAGAAAGAGAGAGAGAGTGAGAGACGTAAGAGGGATTGAGAGAGAGAGGGGGCACATCGCGTGCCCCTCTTTTTCTTCCGCCCGTCACTTAAGTGACGGGCCGGATCGGGTCCACTTGAGGCTGGACCCGACCCAACAGTGAAGTGGGTAAGGAGAGGCAATGGTAGAGAATAAGAGCATAGAAGTCGATGGATAATGAAAAGACATTACAACCCCTTTATATACAGAGGTAGCCATGTGCTAACAATTTGAACGAGCTGCTACATTCCCAAAGACATGATGAACGTGAATGCACGCACAATACCTACTCATACGGCTTCGTTGAGGCCCTCAACAGCAGATATATTCTTCTTCAAGTTCTATTTTGAATTATTAATCCGTGATTGACTTGTTGATATTTTAATTTTTTTTGGTGGTTGACCATTCCTTGATGGCATATACGGCCATTATCACTTCTTGCAATTTCTCATCAACATATATGGGTTTGTTTTCGATGCTCAGAATAACGAAATATTTGTCCTTCACTTGGACCTGTTATTAAGTTGTTGTACACGCTGACGTTTTGCTTGCCCATAAAAAAGCGGCATGTTATTAGAAGACAAATTGCTATTTTGGGACGAGATCAATCCTAAAAGTACAGATTTTTGTTAAAAAGAATGCATGAAACATACAAAAAAGCTGCCTGATTTGTTTCTGATATCCAACGAGTTTTTTTCCTTACATGTATAAATATTATATCGTTGTGTTATTTCCTTAGTAATTCTTTTGTGCTTTTTTATGATCATCTTCCGCGTGTGGGTGAACTAGCTACTTATGGAACTTAAAGCATGCGTACGTCCGTGATCGTTTCAAAACCTTTCCCATATTGAAAATGATGTACTGCTCCTACTCTCACATCATGTCCTTTGGTTTCTTGTCTTAGATGGTTCTTGCGGTCATGGTAAACGTGCATGTCCACCCATGGTAGACGACTATACCGATTGGCATTCAATTTCTTGGCAGCAGCACGCATCTTACTTCTATATAAAATCTCCAAATCCGTAACAGTCTCTGTCTATCAGTTCAACTTCTGGCTGCCTCACCTACAACCAAGCGGTAGCTAGGTTTCGGTGATCCGTCTAGGAAATTCCACAAACTGAAATTGACTGCAATGAAAGTACTGGGCTACAGGCCTCCAGCACACAATATGATGAATAAGACGCTGGGGTGGACTTTGTATTTGTTTAATAGATCAGATACTGACGCGTTGTGTTCACGAGGAGCCACTAATTTGCCAAGCTGAAAAGATACTTGAGTTGAACGTGATGAGCATAACAAGATGGAGTAAAAGGAAGAGGTTTGGCAGCTGACCGCTCGAGATGAATATATGGGAATCAACTACTGAGGGCCCAGAATATTTTAGTGTGCATATATAAAAGCGAAATGCAGATCCACTTGGAACTCGCTGGGTAAATGCGTGGACAATATCAGCCGATCGCTGTGAGAAGCCACCCATAACTAAATCTAGGTGTTTTCATGAAAGAGCAATGAGCATTTTGTAATTTTTAAAAAAGAAATATATTTTTGTAGATTTGTTTTCTTTTTTCTATTTCCATTTTTATGTTAAGAAAAAGTTTTTTTTTTTAAGTTTGAACTGACGATATTTTAGTCATTAATTACACTGGTGCATAAAAATTCATGCACGAGTATGACACATACGACCTAATAACAAAAGTGGTGCCACTGTCATTTCCAAGACGGGGAAGATTGAAAGAAGGAACAAATGCTTTCAAAACTTTCATACTCCTTGACCATTATTATATATATATATATATATATATATATATATATATATATATATATATATATAGAGAGAGAGAGAGAGAGAGAGAGAGAGAGATATGATTGCTTGCCCAAAAAGCCAATTTACTCTTCTTTGCCATTTTGGCGCTCAAGAAAAGGGTCAAACGTTAAAATGGACTGGCCGATACGAGCAAAAGGAAAAAGTTTCTTAATTAGTTTGGATCAATGTCCCTCAAGTGAAGATGTTGAAAAATGGGAAAGGCCATGCATGCTAACAAGGAAAGGTCAAACACTAAAAGAATTCAAACTTTCAACAAGTCAATCTCCGGACAACAACTCAAAAGTTTACTTCTACGAGTGCGTCGTGGGAACCTCATGGAATCAATATGATTTAGCCTCATGCGTGTGTGCACGTCTTCATTTCTTTGAGAATATGATATGTCAATCAAATTACTAGTACTGACATCGCTACTTCTCTATATAAAGGAGTCCGCATCACTCTTTGTTATCCATTCGCAAATACCCCTTCTTCTCATCTGCTTCCTTTCCTCACCCACCCAAGCTCCTCTGATCTTGTGCAAAAATGAAGAGCATAACATTCCTCCTCATCCTCATCGTAGCTATTGCCCTCTCCATGTGCATAGCGGGTGCCAGAGACCTATCCGAAGACCATCGTAAGGAGCACGAGCATGACCACCGTGAGACGCATTTAGACCATCACCATGAGAAGGATCACAAAGATGGCCACCATCCGCATGGCCCACATGAGGAGCATCATGAAGTACATGATCATAGGGATCACAAGGACAATGAGAAGCATGAACATGACAAACGCGAGAAGGATCATAATGAGCATGAGCACGAGCATGAGCACGAGCACGAGCACGAGCACGAACATGACAAACGCAAGCAGGAATATCGTAATGAGCATGACCATGACGAACACGAATACAAGAAGGATCATAAAGAGCACGACGTTGACCAACATAAGCAGCATCACAAGAGGCACGATGATGACCATTATAAGAGGGATCATAAGCAGCATGATGGCCGTCATTATTGATCATGCTTTGCAAGAGAGTAGTGCATCTCTATTGTGTTGAGCTGCATGCTTTTGTTGTCTGATTTGCTTTTGCTATTCAGTTTTGTCGATGATTATGTTAAATAAGTGAATGCTACACAATTGCAGTGAGACGGCTACATATAATATGAAGGAGTTCAATAAAACAAGCCGTTGCCTTGTATCTAGGAAATGACTATTTTATTCCCACTCATCTTTGTTGTGGATGCATATCGGCATAGGTCTTTTACTCGTAGGTTGACTACATAGTAAGACTCTCTTCATATTGACTCTCTCTCCAGAAACCTTCCTTTGTGGCAACCGTAAGGATTTTTTTTCCGCTCTTAAAACACTTAGGGGCCACTGGACATAATTAGGAGCAAGATAAGAGTGTGATAGCATATATTGACTGGTTGATATGTGAATTCTTTTGGTTTACCTTTCCTTGATAGCATATATGGCCATTATCACTTCTTGCCACTTCTCATCAATGTATATGCGTTTATTATCGATACTGAGAACAACAAAATATTTGTCCTTCACGATGGCCCCTGGGTATATCCCTGGCTCCTGCTAGGCATATGCATAGGGAAATGGCTACGACTAGAAGGAGTAGGAGTGCAGTGCTCCGCATTTTTGCAGAGAGGGAGGCAGTGAAGTGGGCAAGGAGAGGCAATGGTAGAGAATAAGAGCATAGAAGTCGATGGATAATGAAAAGACATTACAACCCCTTTATATAAAGAGGTAGACATGTGCTAACAATTTGAACGAGCTGCTACATTCCCAAAGACATGATGAACGTGCATGCACGCACAATACCTACTCATACGGCTTCGTTGAGGCCCTCGACAGCAGATATATTCTTCTTCAAGTTCTATTTTGAATTATTAATCCTTGATTGGCATGTTGATATTTTGATTTTTTTTGGTGGTTGACCATTCCTTGATTGCATATATGGCCATTATCACTTCTTGCAATTTCTCATCAACATATATGGGTTTGTTTTCGATGCTGAGAATAACGAAATATTTGTCCTTCACTCCGACCTGTTATTATGTTGTTGTACACGCTGACGTTTTGCTTGCCCATAGAAAAGCGGCATGTTATTAGAAGGCAAATTGCTATTTTGGGACGAGATCAATCCTAAAAGTACAGATTTTTGTTAAAATGAATGCTTGAAACATACAAAAAAGCTGCCTGATTTGTTTCTGATATCCAACGAGTTTTTTTCCTTACATGTATAAATATTATATCGTTGTGTTATTTCCTTAAGTAATTCTTTTGTTGTTTTTTATGATCATCTTCGTGTGTGGGTGAACTAGCTACTTATGGAACTTAAAGCATGCGTACGTCCGTGATCGTTTCAAAACCTTTCCCATATTGAAAATGATATACTGCTCCTACTATCACATCATGTCCTTTGGTTTCTTGTCTTAGATGGTTCTTGCGGTCATGGTAAACGTGCATGTCCACCCATGGTAGACGACTATACCCATTGGCATTCAATTTCTTGGCAGCAGCACGCATCTTACTTCTATATAAAATCTCCAAATCCGTAACAGTCTCTGTCTATCAGTTCAACTTCTGGCTGCCTCTCCTACAACCAAGCGGTAGCTAGGTGTCAGTGATCCATCTAGGAAATTCCACAAACTGAAATTGACTGCAATGAAAGTACTGGGCTACAGGCCTCCAGCACACAATATGATGAAGAAGACGCTGGAGTGGACTTTGTATTTGTTTAATAGATCAGATACTGACGCGTTGTGTTCACGAGGAGCCACTAATTTGCCAAGCTGAAAAGATACTTGAGTTGAACGTGATGAGCATAACAAGATGGAGTAAAAGGAAGAGGTTTGGCAGCCGACCGCTCGAGTTGAATATATAAGGGAATCAACTGTTGAGGGCCCAGAATATTTTAGTGTGCATATCTAAAAGCGAAATGCAGATCCACTTCGAACTCGCTGGGTAAATGCGTGGACAATATCAGCCGATCGCTGTGAGAAGCCACCCATAACTAAATCTAGGTGTTTTCATGGACCTGTGGTTCAAAACTGCATCAAGATGAGAAAAAGTTGCATGTACCGTTGCGCATGGTGCACAGTAAAAGAGCAATGAGCATTTTGTAATTTTTAAAAAAGAAATATATTTTTGTAGATTTTTTTTCTTTTTTCTATTTCCATTTTTATGTTAAGAAAAAGTTTTTTTTTTTTAAGTTTGAACTGACGATATTTTAGTCATTAATTACACTGGTGCATAAAAATTCATGCACGAGTATGACACATATGACCTAATAACAAAAGTGGTGCCACTTCATTTCCAAGACGGGGAAGATTGAAAGAAGGAACAAATGCTTTCAAAACTTTCATACTCCTTGACCATTATTATATATATATATATATATATATATATATATATAGAGAGAGAGAGAGAGAGAGAGAGATGATTGCTTGCCCAAATTGCCAATTTACTCTTCTTTACCATTTTGGCGCTCAAGAAAAGGGTCAAACGTTAAAATGGACTGGCCGATACGAGCAAGGAAAAAGTTTCTTAATTAGTTTGGATCAATGTCCCTCAAGTGAAGATGTTGAAAATGGGAAAGGCCATGCATGCTAACAAGGAAAGGTCAAACACTAAAAGAATTCAAACTTTCAACAAGTCAATCTCCGGACAACAACTCAAAAGTTTACTTCTACGAGTGCGTCGTGGGAACCTCATGGAATCAATATGATTTAGCCTCATGCGTGTGTGCACGTCTTCATTTCTTTGAGAATATGATATGTCAATCAAATTACTAGTACTGACATCGCTACTTCTCTATATAAAGGAGTCCGCATCACTCTTTGTTATCCATTCGCAAATACCCATTCTTCTCATCTGCTTCCTTTCCTCACCCACCCAAGCTCCTCTGATCTTGTGCAAAAATGAAGAGCATAACATTCCTCCTCATACTCATCGTAGCTATTGCCCTCTCCATGTGCATAGCGGGTGCCAGAGACCTATCCGAAGACCATCGTAAGGAGCACGAGCATGACCACCGTGAGACGCATTTAGACCATCACCATGAGAAGGATCACAAAGATGGCCACCATCCGCATGGCCCACATGAGGAGCATCATGAAGTGCATGATCATAGGGATCACAAGGACAATGAGAAGCATGAACATGACAAACGCGAGAAGGATCATAATGAGCATGAGCACGAGCACGAGCATGAGCACGAGCACGAGCACGAGCACGAACATGACAAACGCAAGAAGGAATATCGTACTGAGCATGACCATGACGAACACGAACACAACAAGGATCATAAAGAGCACGACGTCGACGAACATAAGCAGCATCACAAGAGGCACGATGATGACCATTATAAGAGGGATCATAAGGAGCATGATGGCCGTCATTATTGATCGTGCTTTGCAAGAGAGTAGTGCATCTCTATTGTGTTGAGCTGCAAGCTTTTGTTGTCTGATTTGCTTTTGCTATTCAGTTTTGTCAATGATTATGTTAAATAAGTGAATGCTACACAATTGCAGTGAGACGGCTACATATAATATGAAGGAGTTCAATAAAACAAGCCGTTGCCTTGTATCTAGGAAATGACTATTTTATTCCCACTCATCTTTGTTGTGGATGCATATCGGCATAGATCTTTTACTCGTAGGTTGACTACATAGTAAGACTCTCTTCATATTGACTCTCTCTCCAGAAACCTTCCTTTGTGGCAACCGTAAGGATTTTTTCTCCGCTCTTAAAACACTTAGGGGCCACTGGACATAATTAGGAGCAGGATAAGAGTGTGATAGCATATATTGACTGGTTGATATGTGAATTCTTTTGGTTTACCTTTCCTTGATAGCATATATGGCCATTATCACTTCTTGCCACTTCTCATCAATGTATATGCGTTTATTTTCGATACTGAGAACAACGAAATATTTGTCCTTCATGATGGCCCCTGGGTATATCCCTGGCTCCTGCTAGGCATATGCATAGGGAAATGGCTACGACTAGAAGGAGGAGGAGTGCAGTGCTCCCCATTTTGGCAGAGAGGGAGGCAGTGAAGTGGGTAAGGAGAGGCAATGGTAGAGAATAAGAGCATAGAAGTCGATGGATAATGAAAAGACATTACAACCCCTTTATATTCAGAGGTAGCCATGTGATAACAATTTGAACGAGCTGCTACATTCCCAAAGACATGATGAACGTGAATGCACGCACAATACCTACTCATACGGCTTCGTTGAGGCCCTCGACAGCAGATATATTCTTCTTCAAGTTCTATTTTGAATTATTAATCCGTGATTGACTTGTTGATATTTTGATTTTTTTTGGTGGTTGACCATTCCTTGATGGCATATACGGCCATTATCACTTCTTGCAATTTCTCATCAACATATATGGGTTTGTTTTCGATGCTGAGAATAACGAAATATTTGTCCTTCACTCCGACCTGTTATTAAGTTGTTGTACACGCTGACGTTTTGCTTGCCCATAGAAAAGCGGCATGTTATTAGAAGACAAATTGCTATTTTGGGACGAGATCAGTCCTAAAAGTACAGATTTTTGTTAAAATGAATGCATGAAACATACAAAAAAGCTGCCTGATTTGTTTCTGATATCCAACGAGTTTTTTTCCTTACATGTATAAATATTATATCGTTGTGTTATTTCCTTAGTAATTCTTTTGTGCTTTTTATGATCATCTTCCGCGTGTGGGTGAACTAGCTACTTATGGAACTTAAAACATGCGTACGTCCGTGATCGTTTCAAAACCTTTCCCATATTGAAAATGATGTACTGCTCCTACTATCACGTCATGTCCTTTGGTTTCTTGTCTTAGATGGTTCTTGCGGTCATGGTAAACGTGCATGTCCACCCATGGTAGACGACTATACCGATTGGCATTCAATTTCTTGGCAGCAGCACGCATCTTACTTCTATATAAAATCTCCAAATCCGTAACAGTCTCTGTCTATCAGTTCAACTTCTGGCTGCCTCACCTACAACCAAGCGGTATCTAGGTGTCGGTGATCCGTCTAGGAAATTCCACAAACTGAAATTGACTGCAATGAAAGTACTGCGCTACAGGCCTCCAGCACACAATATGATGAAGAAGACGCTGGAGTGGACTTTGTATTTGTTTAATAGATCAGATACTGACGCGTTGTGTTCACGAGGAGCCACTAATTTGCCAAGCTGAAAAGATACTTGAGTTGAACGTGATGAGCATAACAAGATGGAGTAAAAGGAAGAGGTTTGGCAGCCGACCGCTCGAGTTGAATATATGGGAATCAACTACTTAGGGCCCAGAATATGTTAGTGTGCATATCTAAAAGCGAAATGCAGATCCACTTCGAACTCGCTGGGTAAATGCGTGGACAATATCAGCCGATCGCTATGAGAAGCCACCCATAACTAAATCTAGGTGTTTTCATGGACCTGTGGTTCAAAACTGCATCAAGATGAGAAAAAGTTGCATGTACCGAGCACGAGCACGAGCACGAGCACGAGCACGAGGAGCATCATGAAGTGCATGATCATAGGTATCACAAGGACAATGAGAAGCAAGAACACGACAAACACGAGAAGGATCATGATGAGCACGAGCACGAGCACGAACACGAGCACGAGCATGAGCTTGAGCACGAGCACGAACACGAGCACGAGCATGAGCACGAGCACGAACATGAGCATGAGCATGAACATGACAAACGCAAGAAGGAATATCGTAATGAGCATGACCATGACGAACACGAACACAAGGAGGATCATAAAGAGCACGACGTTGACGAACATAAGCAGCATCACAAGAGGCACGATGATGACCATTATAAGAGGGATCATAAGGAGCATGATGGCCGTCATTATTGATCCTGCTTTGCAAGAGAGTAGTGCATCTCTATTGTGTTGAGCTGCATGCTTTTGTTGTCTGATTTGCTTTTGCTATTCAGTTTTGTCAATGATTATGTTAAATAAGTGAATGCTACACAATTGCAGTGAGACTGCTACATATAATATGAAGGAGTTCTATAAAACAAGCCTTTGCCTTCTATCTATGAAATGACTATTTTATTCCCGTTCACCTTAGTTCTTTTACTCCTACGTTGACTATATAGTAAGACTCTCTTTATATTGATTCTCTCTCCTGAAACCTTCCTTTGTGGCAACTGTCAAAATTGTTTTGATCAAACCAACTCAGGTATCCAATAACCAACTCAGCACGGATTTTTTCCCCGCTCTTAAAACACTTAAGGGGCCACTGGACATAATTAGGAGCAAGATAAGATTGTTTCATAAATATTCTATCTCAAAATTGAGGTTGATTCATGGGACACTTGTTTAAGTGCTTACGAAACCTACTTCCATTTTGGAGCAGGACTCATGGGACATTCACATCTTGTTCATAATGCCTAACGGCCCTTAACACCATTTGACATTAGAAACAACTTGTGAGTGTTTCATGAATCTACCCCAATCACAAGACACTTGTTACTTGTTAAGTGTTTGATGAATCTTTTTCAAATTTGGGGCAGATTCTCAAACATTCACACTCTTTTTTTAATGCCAAACCGTCCCTTAGGGGATACCAAGGCTGTCAGGGGTTCCTCTCTCCCTCTCCCCTACCCTCCTCTCCCTCTCTTTCCCTCCCTTAAAAACAGCGCTCCCTCACCATTGATGCTGCTAGCACCACGACTACTGTAAATTTTACTTCGCGGGTAACCTAACACGTAAATAAGTAAAATGTTCTTGAGGTTTTGCTACATAAATAAGCAATCTATGTGGCCTTGTACCTCCACCACTAGGGCCGGGGCCCATGCAAGGGCATTCTGCATCTTGTTGGTTGCCATGCCTCTGAGACCCTGGGCCAGCATGACTCATCCTTGGGCCAAATTAATGTTACGTAAAATACAAGATATGCACTTCAATACATGAAACATATTGAAAGGTGTCCTGTCATTGATTTGCATAATTTCTCTACTTTTTAACTGGATTTAAATTTGGTGGAGTGTCTTTGCATATACAGTGAATTTTTACTTAAGTATATTTGTATTAACCTCTACTTGAAACGGGTAAGCACCGAAAAATGTAATGCAATGAGATTTTTAATACTGTAGACACCGTGGAATGAGATTGTTCTGTATTTGCACTATATATGTCGTAACATGCATGCTATATCTGCAATCTAAAGTAGCCGAGAACATATGTTATGCTACGAAAATGGCGTCAGTGAAGACCCATCGAGTCACTCACCATCGATGGAAAGGTGTAGTGCTAGTATAGTGTCAACGGAGACCATGAGTCATTGCTGATAGGCATCAATGATGACCCATGTGAGTCCTACCCCCCATCCTTAAATGACATGGTTTGTTTTAGCGTTAATGAAGACAATCAAGTCTCCAACCATTTGTCACGCACAGATAATGGTGTTAATGAAAAACCATTGAGTTGACTGCCTGTGAAACAGTTTGGTATAGTGTCAACTGAGGGCATCGAGACTGTGAGTAATATCCTTTATGCAGTGTAAGATGGCATCAAAGAAGACAATCCGTCCATGATGCCTTTACAATTACTACCACTAAATATGAATCTGCTCTGACGAAATACCAGCACATGTCATGTTTTCTTTCGGGCTTAGATCTTCTTCTTTTTTTCTTTTTTCGCCAATGAAAGTGGCACTTTACGAACACTTTCTTTTTTCCACATTGATAAGGACCCAATTTGTTGCAGTACTGTGAGAGTCGGTAACTACAAGTTTGTGGTTGATGGTATGGAGCGTGAAACCCTAAAAAGGAATGTGGCTTATGTATTGCTCATTCTCACCATGATCGGATGGCAGATTTTGTGACCATTCTTGCCAAGTTCACCATACTTTGATTTCCAATACCAGGATATTATTGCGTTAATATTCATTTGGCAACGACGAAGAGTTTTTGTAACTTGTTTGGAGGACAAATATATTAGAGCAAACAAACATTGCATGTAGGGGTTGTTTGGTCAAACTCAATGCCCAAAAAGAAATGGAGGCTAAAATACATAAACAAGCGGCAAATATTGATATTGAAAACCATCTTTCACGAGCTCATGGAGAGCTCCATAAATTGCAACGTTCGGCCAATAGCCCAATCCCGTCTATCACAGGTCCTAGATTGCACCCTTCGCATTGGGAAAGTATTGGATTTCATTTCGCTGCCCAAATTGTTGGTGCCTAACTTATATTTAAGCATGAGCGCTAGTCAGTTCATCTCATAGGCCTTGAAGAATGAACTAAAGAACGAACTGAAATTCCTCGACTGGGTCATTTCTTATACTAAGTTCTTATCTTGGAATTTTGATGGGGCAAGGGTCATTCATTCTATCTACTTATTGCTACGTGTGGTGGAGGCACAACAAAGAGCGGCCTCTTCCCAGGGACAGAGCCAGGGAGGGCAGGGGGCCATGGCCCTTTGTAAAACTTATACGAATTACGACCTATGAAATTAAAAATTTTCAAACATTTCATTTAGTTGGTCGTATGACTGCTATCGAGAACATGATCTCAGCTCTGCCTCTGCCTCTCCTGAGGCCGCAGTGTATGATCTGCTTATCCGAATCAACTGGAAATTAGCCAGCATTTGCACATTTATCCAACGAATGAAGCCTGAGAATCCTAGTCAAGCCATGTAATGGGGAAATGGCCCCATGGCCGAGAGACACCTTCACTCGCCGGCACCATTCACCATGTGGTTGGGAGGCATCCAACCAATCCACCTAGGGCTAGGGACGACCATTGAATATCCCCATCAACATTCATATACGTACCCACCAAGATCCTGAAGTTTGGCAGTCCGAAGATGGACCATGATTAAGTGAAAAAAAAAAAAAAAAAATCTAAATTCTCATCTGATGACATTTACAGACAACGTTCTCCTTGCAACCCAAAACCCAATCTGCCTTCTAAATACTGTAACCGCAATTTGATTGCAGAAAGAACAATGAAAAAGGCTTATTAATGGTGTCTGCACATCGATATTTGGGCAACCAGTTTTCCTTTCATTGATTGGCCAATCATTCAATTTATTTGCGGATGTATCTTATTTGTATATAAATATTGGAACTTGCGGTCTCCAGATCCATCGCAGAATCTCATTTTATCAACCTCCAGCAGGCTCAATATTCTAATTTTCTTCTCCTCAAACTCTCACACTCCCCCATTTCTCACGGATGCGTGCGCCATTAGGTGCACGCGACCTATATACCCCTAAAGGAAAAAGAGTACATTTTTGTTAATTATTGAAAAAGAAATGTCTTTTTTATATTTTTTTGTCCTCACAAAAAAATTTCCTTTTTCAATAATCGGGGATATTTTCGTCACTAGTAATACTGGTGCACACAAAAAATCATACACCAGTATAGCTTACATGGGCACCCCTTAAGTTCTTAACCCAACATAATTAGTGAGGAGAGTCCCACTCCTCTGTCTTCTCATCAGTATTGCCTTGTGCATTTGGGTCGCAGCTAGTGCCAGGGACGTGCCCAAGCACCAAGAGACTAATGGTGATCCACAAATTATACGTATGATGATCTATAACTGAAATTCATATACAAGTCTTCACGTTGGGGATTGCGTTTAGGAAATTCCCCCGTCATTTCCGAGACGTGGAAGGTTCTGAAACAAGGGAATCCATGCTTTCAACTTCATTATACAACTAGTCAAGACATTCTGATGAAAAGCGCAAAAAATAATTGGAAATTATATGTATATGTAATTTTGAGTTGATAATTATGGGTCCGTTAATTCATTTGAGAAAACAAAAGCGGCTCTATACATGGTCGCCATATTCTTAGTAGGGAATCGATTGTTGAAGGAACAAAATTGTGCGTACTATTATAAACGAATTTCTGACCCCTGCGGTGAACATCTTCATTGGTGCTGTTTTAGTGCCACAAGGCTTTTGGCTCCGTTGTTTCATTCCCTCATTGGAAGGCGAAAACAAACTAATGTCAGACAGCCGAAGGTTCTCATTGTGCACTAAGAAGTTAACCCAAAATTAATTCTAACTTCAATACATTTCGGACAAACCTAGACACCTTAATTTTCTCGATGTTTTCTGCGTTTATTTTGAACGAATATATACATTTCGGACAAACCTGTACACTTCTTGGGTGTACAGTTTGGCGCTCAAGAAATGGGTCAAATCCTTAAAAAACAACTTAATATATAACTGATCAGAGTAAAAGGAAAGAGTTTCTGAATTAATTTGGATCAATGTCCCATAAATGATGACGACGTTGATGAAAACTGGCAAAAATTGTAAAGGCCGACTATGCTGGAAATATCAACCACTAAAATAATTCAAAATTTCAACCTAAGTTAATCTCCGGTGAACAACTCAAAGTTACACTGCTAGAAGGACGTCGTGGGAACCTCAAAGAAGCTATATAATGACTAGACTCATGCGTGCTTGCACGTCTTCATAATTTCTTTGAGAATATGATATGTCCATCAAATGACCAGTACATGCATACATGACTACTTCTCTATATAAAGGGGTCCAAATCACTCTTTGTTATCCATAGCCTAGTTCTTCTTCTTCTTCTTCTTCTCCTCGATCGGCTGCTTCCTTTCCTCACCCTCCCAAGCTCCTCTGATCTTGTGCAAAAATGAAGAGCACGACATTCCTCCTCATTCTCATCGTAGCTATTGCCCTCTCCATATGCATAGCGGGTGCCAGAGACCTATCAGAAGACCATCGTAAGGAGCACGAGCATGACCACCGTGAGACGCATTTAGACCATCACCATGAGAAGGATCACAAAGATGGCCACCATCCGCATGGCCCTCATGAGGAGCATCATGAAGTGCATGATCATAGGGATCACAAGGACAATGAGAAGCATGAACACGACAAACACGAGAAGGATCATGACGAGCACGAGCATGAGCACGAACACGAGCACGAGCATGAGCACGAGCACGAACACAAGCACGAGCATGAACATGACAAACGCAAAAAGGAATATCGTAATGAGCATGACCATGACGGACACGAACACAAGGAGGATCATAAAGAGCGCGACGATGGTCATCATCATTGATCATGCTTTGCATGAGAGTAGTGCATCTCAATTGTGTTGAGATGATGCATGCTTTTGTTATCTCATTTGCTTTTGCTATTTGGTTTTTGTCATTGATTATGTTAAATAAGTGAATGCTACACAATTGCAGTTAGACTGCTACATATAATATGAAGGAGTTCAATAAAACAAACCTTTGCCTTCTATCTATGAAATGACTATTTTATTCCCACTCATCTTTGTTGTGAACGCATATCGGCATAGATCTTTTATTCCTAGGTCGACTGAATAGAAAGATTATCTTTACCATCGACTCTCTCTCTCTTTCTCTCTTGAAACTTTCGTTTTCAGCAACCGCATGGAATTTTGTTCCCGCTAGGAAAACACTTAAGCGCCTATTGACGAGTGAGAATAAAAGATGGAAGAGAGTTTATATCTGCCTTCCGATCATGAGACTGTTTCATGAATCTACCTCAAAATTAAGATGAATGTATGGGACACTTGAACCATATTGACATTGTGAATTCTTTTGGTTTACCTTTCCTTGATAGCATATATGGCCATTATCACTTCCTGCCACTTCTCATCAATGTATATGCGTTTATTTTTTATACTGAGAACAATGAAATGTTTGTCCTTCACTGCGACCTGTTATTAAGTTGTTGCACACCTTGACGTTTTGCTTGGTCATAGAAAAGAGGCATCTAATTACACGACAAATTGCTATTTTGGGACGAGATCATACCTGAAAGTACAGATTTTTGTTAAAATGAATGCAAGAAACATACAAAAAAGGTGCCTGATTTGTTTCTGATATCTTTTTCTTATATGTATAAAATATAAATAATATATGGTTATGTTACTTCCACAAGTAACTCTTTTGTGCTTTTCTATGATCATCTTTCGCGTGTGGGTGAACTAGCTACTTATGGAACTTAAAGCATGTGTACTTCCGTGATTGTTTACTTCTATATAAAATCTCCAAATCCGTCACAGTCTCAGTATATCAGTTCAACCTCTGGCTGCCTCACCTATAACCAAGTGGTACCTAGGCGCTACGGACGTGCCCAAACACCTGCACAAGAAGAGATTAATGGTGTGATCATCGACAAATTATAAGATGCTACTCAAATTCACAAGCCCCAAGTTGGCGATCTGTCAAGGAAATTCCACAAACAGAAATTGATTGCCATGAAAGTACGGCGCTACAGGCCTACAGCACACAATGTGATGAAGAAGAAGCTGGAGTGGACTTTGTATTTGTTTAATAAATAAGATATTGACGCGTTGTGTTCACGAGGAGCCACTAATTTGCCAAGCTGAAAAGATACGTGAATAAATCGAGTAAAAGGAAGAGGTTTGGCAGCCGACCGATCTAAAAGCGAAATGCAGATCCACTTCCAACTCGCTCGGGAACGTGATCAGCTGATCTCAACGAGAAGCCACCCCTAACTAAATCTAGGTGTTTTCATGGAGCTGGGGTTCAAAACTGGATCATGGTATCGTCCTTCCTCATTGCTCATGAAATTTATTACCTCTAAGTAGCGAGGAGATGACGACTTGCATTAAGATGAGAAAAGGTGGCGTGCGCCATTTCGTGCGGTACGAGTAAAGGAGCAATGGGTATTCTTGTAATTTTCAAAAAGGAAATGTTTTTTTGTGGTATTTTTTACTTTTCACTATTTTCTTTTTTATCTTCACAACAAGTTTTCTTTTTTCAATGTCAATTAAGAGTATTTTAGTCATTAGCCATAGTGTAGTGTGACACATATAACCCAATAATAGGTGTGGTCCTACTGTCATTTCCAAGACGTGGAAGGCTGAAGCAAGGAAATCATGCTTTCAACTTTCATATATATATAAAGGACAGAATGGTGAATTTAGTTTTTTAGAGTGGTTCAACCATTTAATAATAACCATTACATTCAATATTATAAACAATTAAGTAAAAAACAAGAAGAAAAAAGGTCATAAATATTTTTATCATTCACTTATTTTATACTTTTTTCTCTTTGTTTTTTTCAACCTTTCATCTATTTTAGATAAACGTCACTATATATATATATATATATATATATATATATATATATATATATATATATATATATATATATATATATATATAGATAAAGGGAGAGTTGTGGTACTTCTCAAAAAAAATATTTGGACACTTTTTTTTCAGTGGTCTTTGTGTTTATTTTAGAAGAATATATATATTACGGTATGATCACTTGCCTAAATTGGCAATTTACTCTTCTTAGATGAACCATTTTGGCGCTCAAGAAAAGAATCAAAGTCTTAAAAACAACTTAATTAGTGGCCGGTCCGAGCAAAAGGAAAAAGTTTCTTAATTAATTCGGATCAATGTCCCACAAGTGAAGATGTTGGAAAATGGGAAAGGCCAAACATGCTAACAAGTAAAGGTCAACCATTAAAAGAATTCAATTTTTCAACCAAGTCAATCTCCGGACATCAACTCAAAAGTTAACTTCTAAGAGTACGTCGTGGGAACCTCATGGAAGCAATATGATTCACACTCATGCGTGCTTTCACGTCTTCATTTTTTTGAGAATATGCTATGCCAAATTACTAGTACAACACCGCTACTTCTCTATATAAAGGAGTCCACATCGCTCTTTGTTATCCATTCGCAAATTCCTCTTCTTCTCGGCTGCTTCCTTTCCTCACCCTCCCAAGCTCCTCTAATCTTGTGCGAAAAATGAAGAGCACAACATTCCTCCTCATCTTCACCGTAGCTATTGCCCTCCCCATATGCATAGCGGGTGCCAGAGACCTACCTAAAGATCATCGTAAGAAGCATGAGCGTGGCCACCATGAGACGCATTTAGACCATCACCATGAGAAGAAGGAACACAAAGATGGCCACCATGATACCATCCGCATGGTGTTGGCAAACATAATGTGGGCCCTAAATATAACTCAGCTACAAACTCGAATTTATGCAAAGAAAATCCAGCAGAGTCTCGACGTCCAAACTGATACTCAATAATAACTTGGCAAAGTATACTTGAACAAGTAAACTATTTATTCATCAAACTAGATATTACAAAAGAGGGCTTAAGAAAACTCACCTCGACTCGCGCAGTGAGCTAACACACCCAACACCCTTGTAGCATACACTTGAAACTTCAACACTCGAGTTCACGAAGTGAACACACGAGCTAACACTCACCAGCTCACAAATGGAGCACACGCTCAGCTCACAAAGTGGGCACCCAAGATCACTCAACCTGATTTTTCTCACACATTACACTCAAGCTCACCAAGTGAGCGACTCACTTTCCATGCTCACACGCTATGCCCTCCATCCCTATTTATAGGGAGGAGTAGTCGGTGGTGGACGTTTCCACCACATTCTTAATAATAATTTTTTCTTTAATTTTTTTATTTGTAATCATTACCTCCACCGACTTACAAAAAGGAAGAGGCTCGTAGCCTCTTGGTTCTTCTCGACTATTTCCAAGAGTCGGTGATGACTCTACAATCTCCCCCTCATTACCGACTCTTGACTTATGACTCTCAACATTCTTGAAACTTGGTGAATATCTGCACTGGCAAGCCTTTGGTAAATATGTCAGCAACTTGATCTGCTGAAGCGACTGGCTGTAACTGAATATCTCCTTTGAGTACTTTTTCTCTGATAAAATGATGCTCCACCTCTATATGTTTTGTTCGAGCATGGAAAACAGGATTTTCTGCGAGTCTAATTGCACTCTGATTGTCGCAGTATATTCTAACTGCATAATCCACATTTTGTTTGATGTTTTTCAGTAGTCGCATCAACCACACACATTCTTGTGTTGCTTGAGATGCTGCTCTATACTCTGCTTCGTTTGTAGATAGTGAAACTGTCGGCTGTCTCTTACTGCACCATGAAATTGCACCACTTCCAAGACTAAACGTATATCCAGTGGTTGATCTTCGAGTTGATAAGTCTCCAGCATAATCCGCATCATAATGACCAACAACTTGACAAGTTGGTCCCTTCTCATAAAGTATACCAAAGTCAAGGGTTCCTTTGATATACCTTAATATTCTTTTTAGTGCTTCTAAATGTGACTTCCTTGGAGTTTGCATAAACCTGCTCACAACACCAACTGCATAGGTAATGTCTAGTCTTGATAATGTTAAGTAGATTAGGCTTCCAACCAGTTGTCGATACATAGTAACATCGTTCAGCCTGTCTCCTTCATCAACTCTAAGTTTTGCATTTATCTCAATTGGTGTTGAGATAGGTTTGCAACTGAGCATACCATACTTACGTAGTGAGTCATGAGCATACTTCTTTTGACTTAAAAATAATCCTTGAGTTTCGTAATCAATTTCCAATCCAAGGAAGTGTCCCAACTCCCTTAGCTCTTTCATTTCGAATCTCACCGTGAGATGTTCACGAATGAGATTAATTTCTTCATTGTCATCTTCAATAATAATTAAATCATCAACATAAATTAACAAAATAGTAAGTTTCGTACCTTTTGCCTTGACGAAGAGACTTGAATCTGCTGAGGAGACTTGAAATCCATTAAACACCAAAAATTCAGCTATTTTCCCGTACCATGCTCTGGGTGCTTGCTTTAGTCCATAGAGTGTTTTTCTTAACTTGCAGACGTAGTCTGGTTTGTTTGAAGATTTGGATCCTTGAGGCTGCTCCATATAGATTTCATGGTCAAGATGTGCATATAAGAAAGCATTTTTTACATCCATTTGCCATAGCTTCCAGGATTTGCTTGTAGCAATGACTATCAGAATACGTACGGATGTGATCTTCGCAACATGACTAAAAGTTTCTTTAAAGTCAATATTATACTGCTGAGAAAATCCTCTCGCGACTAGTCGAGCCTTATATCTATCAACTTAGCCATTTGTCTTTCTTTTTATTTTGTAAACCCACTTACACGTGATGGACTTTACTTCTGTAGGCTTTGGTACGAGCTCCCAGGTTTCGTTATGCTCCAATGCCTTCATTTCATCTTCCATTGCTGATTGCCACTTTTCAACATCTTTTGCTTCTTCAAAAGAAGTTGACTCGATCACCTCCATGATGGCACAGTCTGCATCTACATACTTCGGATTTGGTTTTGGTATTCTCGTTGATCTTTTTGGTGTTATGGGTGCTACTTCTGGCTCTTCAAATTGTGATGGTCTTTCTTCTTCTGCAGTTCTTTGTTGGATTGGACTGACTCCAGTTCTCCATGGATCTGCTCTTTCTTCTCGTCTTGGGCTATGTTCAGGCGTTTGAACTTGTTTATTTGATCGTGTTGCTTCTTTATCATCTGGCTCAGGTTCTCCTTGATTCATCTCAAATTGTATTTTGTTTTGAACATCTCTCTCAATAACTAGAGAGTCTGGAAGCATCTTCTTCTCTTCTGACCACCACGATGATGCTTCATCGAAGATGACGTCGCGAGAAACATTCCGATATGGATCATATCCAACAAAGACACACCTCTGTGCCTTTTTATCGAACTTATTCCTATGCTGCTCAGAGATAAAAACATAACAAACACAACCAAAAACTCTAAAATAACTCACATATGGCTTCTTTTTATAAAGCATTTCATATGGAGACTTGAAACTAAATTTTGGCATTGGTAGTCGATTAATTACGTGTATAGCGGTGCTGACACACTCGGCCCAAAATCTCGGTGGCATGTTCTTTGCATGCATCATGCTTCGACATGTTTCTGCTATGTTCTTTGAATTTTTACTTAAGTATATTTGTATTAACCTCTACTTGAAACGGGTAAGCACCGAAAAATGTAATGCAATGAGATTTTTAATACTGTAGACACCATGGAATGAGATTGTTCTGTATTTGCACTATATATGTCGTAACATGCATGCTATAAAGTAGCCGAGAACATATGTTATGCTACGAAAATGGCGTCAGTGAAGACCCATCGAGACACTCACCATCGATGGAAAGGTGTAGTGCTAGTATAGTGTCAACGGAGACCATGAGTCATTGCTGATAGGCATCAATGATGACCCATGTGAGTCCTACCCCCCATCCTTAAATGACATGGTTTGTTTTAGCGTTAATGAAGATAATCAAGTCTCCAACCATTTGTCACGCACAGATAATGGTGTTAATGAAAAACCATTGAGTTGACTGCCTGTGAAACAGTTTGGTATAGTGTCAACTGAGGGCATCGAGACTGTGAGTAATATCCTTTATGCAGTGTAAGATGGCATCAAAGAAGACAATCCGTCCATGATGCCTTTACAATTACTACCACTAAATATGAATCTGCTCTGACGAAATACCAGCACATGTCATGTTTTCTTTCGGGCTTAGATCTTCTTTTCTTTTTCTTTTTTCGCCAATGAAAGTGGCACTTTACGAACACTTTCTTTTTTCCACATTGATAAGGACCCAATTTGTTGCAGTACTGTGAGAGTCGGCAACTACAAGTTTGTGGTTGATGGTATGGAGCGTGAAACCCTAAAAAGGAATGTGGCTTATGTATTGCTCATTCTCACCATGATCGGATGGCAGATTTTGTGACCATTCTTGCCAAGTTCACCATACTTTGATTTCCAATACCAGGATATTATTGCGTTAATATTCATTTGGCAACGACGAAGAGTTTTTGTAACTTGTTTGGAGGACAAATATATTAGAGCAAACAAACATTGCATGTAGGGGTTGTTTGGTCAAACTCAATGCCCAAAAAGAAATGGAGGCTAAAATACATAAACAAGCGGCAAATATTGATATTGAAAACCATCTTTCACGAGCTCATGGAGAGCTCCACAAATTGCAACGTTCGGCCAATAGCCCAATCCCGTCTATCACAGGTCCTAGATTGCACCCTTCGCATTGGGAAAGTATTGGATTTCATTTCGCTGCCCAAATTGTTGGTGCCTAACTTATATTTAAGCATGAGCGCTAGTCAGTTCATCTCATAGGCCTTGAAGAATGAACTAAAGAACGAACTGAAATTCCTCGACTGGGTCATTTCTTATACTAAGTTCTTATCTTGGAATTTTGATGGGGCAAGGGTCATTCATTCTATCTACTTATTGCTACGTGTGGTGGAGGCACAACAAAGAGCGGCCTCTTCCCAGGGACAGAGCCAGGGAGGGCAGGGGGCCATGGCCCTTTGTAAAACTTATACGAATTACGACCTATGAAATTAAAAATTTTCAAACATTTCATTTAGTTGGTCGTATGACTGCTATCGAGAACATGATCTCAGCTCTGCCTCTGCCTCTCCTGAGGCCGCAGTGTATGATCTGCTTATCCGAATCAACTGGAAATTAGCCAGCATTTGCACATTTATCCAACGAATGAAGCCTGAGAATCCTAGTCAAGCCATGTAATGGGGAAATGGCCCCATGGCCGAGAGACACCTTCACTCGCCGGCACCATTCACCATGTGGTTGGGAGGCATCCAACCAATCCACCTAGGGCTAGGGACGACCATTGAATATCCCCATCAACATTCATATACGTACCCACCAAGATCCTGCAGTTTGGCAGTCCGAAGATGGACCATGATTAAGTGAAAAAAAAAAAAAAAAATCTAAATTCTCATCTGATGACATTTACAGACAACGTTCTCCTTGCAACCCAAAACCCAATCTGCCTTCTAAATACTGTAACCGCAATTTGATTGCAGAAAGAACAATGAAAAAGGCTTATTAATGGTGTCTGCACATCGATATTTGGGCAACCAGTTTTCCTTTCATTGATTGGCCAATCATTCAATTTATTTGCGGATGTATCTTATTTGTATATAAATATTGGAACTTGCGGTCTCCAGATCCATCGCAGAATCTCATTTTATCAACCTCCAGCAGGCTCAATATTCTAATTTTCTTCTCCTCAAACTCTCACACTCCCCCATTTCTCACGGATGCGTGCGCCATTAGGTGCACGCGACCTATATACCCCTAAAGGAAAAAGAGTACATTTTTGTTAATTATTGAAAAAGAAATGTCTTTTTTATATTTTTTTTGTCCTCACAAAAAAATTTCCTTTTTCAATAATCGGGGATATTTTCGTCACTAGTAATACTGGTGCACACAAAAAATCATACACCAGTATAGCTTACATGGGCACCCCTTAAGTTCTTAACCCAACATAATTAGTGAGGAGAGTCCCACTCCTCTGTCTTCTCATCAGTATTGCCTTGTGCATTTGGGTCGCAGCTAGTGCCAGGGACGTGCCCAAGCACCAAGAGACTAATGGTGATCCACAAATTATACGTATGATGATCTATAACTGAAATTCATATACAAGTCTTCACGTTGGGGATTGCGTTTAGGAAATTCCCCCGTCATTTCCGAGACGTGGAAGGTTCTGAAACAAGGGAATCCATGCTTTCAACTTCATTATACAACTAGTCAAGACATTCTGATGAAAAGCGCAAAAAATAATTGGAAATTATATGTATATGTAATTTTGAGTTGATAATTATGGGTCCGTTAATTCATTTGAGAAAACAAAAGCGGCTCTATACATGGTCGCCATATTCTTAGTAGGGAATCGATTGTTGAAGGAACAAAATTGTGCGTACTATTATAAACGAATTTCTGACCCCTGCGGTGAACATCTTCATTGGTGCTGTTTTAGTGCCACAAGGCTTTTGGCTCCGTTGTTTCATTCCCTCATTGGAAGGCGAAAACAAACTAATGTCAGACAGCCGAAGGTTCTCATTGTGCACTAAGAAGTTAACCCAAAATTAATTCTAACTTCAATACATTTCGGACAAACCTAGACACCTTAATTTTCTCGATGTTTTCTGCGTTTATTTTGAACGAATATATACATTTCGGACAAACCTGTACACTTCTTGGGTGTACAGTTTGGCGCTCAAGAAATGGGTCAAATCCTTAAAAAACAACTTAATATATAACTGATCAGAGTAAAAGGAAAGAGTTTCTGAATTAATTTGGATCAATGTCCCATAAATGATGACGACGTTGATGAAAACTGGCAAAAATTGTAAAGGCCGACTATGCTGGAAATATCAACCACTAAAATAATTCAAAATTTCAACCTAAGTTAATCTCCGGTGAACAACTCAAAGTTACACTGCTAGAAGGACGTCGTGGGAACCTCAAAGAAGCTATATAATGACTAGACTCATGCGTGCTTGCACGTCTTCATAATTTCTTTGAGAATATGATATGTCCATCAAATGACCAGTACATGCATACATGACTACTTCTCTATATAAAGGGGTCCAAATCACTCTTTGTTATCCATAGCCTAGTTCTTCTTCTTCTTCTTCTTCTCCTCGATCGGCTGCTTCCTTTCCTCACCCTCCCAAGCTCCTCTGATCTTGTGCAAAAATGAAGAGCACGACATTCCTCCTCATTCTCATCGTAGCTATTGCCCTCTCCATATGCATAGCGGGTGCCAGAGACCTATCAGAAGACCATCGTAAGGAGCACGAGCATGACCACCGTGAGACGCATTTAGACCATCACCATGAGAAGGATCACAAAGATGGCCACCATCCGCATGGCCCTCATGAGGAGCATCATGAAGTGCATGATCATAGGGATCACAAGGACAATGAGAAGCATGAACACGACAAACACGAGAAGGATCATGACGAGCACGAGCATGAGCACGAACACGAGCACGAGCATGAGCACGAGCACGAACACAAGCACGAGCATGAACATGACAAACGCAAAAAGGAATATCGTAATGAGCATGACCATGACGGACACGAACACAAGGAGGATCATAAAGAGCGCGACGATGGTCATCATCATTGATCATGCTTTGCATGAGAGTAGTGCATCTCAATTGTGTTGAGATGATGCATGCTTTTGTTATCTCATTTGCTTTTGCTATTTGGTTTTTGTCATTGATTATGTTAAATAAGTGAATGCTACACAATTGCAGTTAGACTGCTACATATAATATGAAGGAGTTCAATAAAACAAACCTTTGCCTTCTATCTATGAAATGACTATTTTATTCCCACTCATCTTTGTTGTGAACGCATATCGGCATAGATCTTTTATTCCTAGGTCGACTGAATAGAAAGATTATCTTTACCATCGACTCTCTCTCTCTTTCTCTCTTGAAACTTTCGTTTTCAGCAACCGCATGGAATTTTGTTCCCGCTAGGAAAACACTTAAGCGCCTATTGACGAGTGAGAATAAAAGATGGAAGAGAGTTTATATCTGCCTTCCGATCATGAGACTGTTTCATGAATCTACCTCAAAATTAAGATGAATGTATGGGACACTTGAACCATATTGACATTGTGAATTCTTTTGGTTTACCTTTCCTTGATAGCATATATGGCCATTATCACTTCCTGCCACTTCTCATCAATGTATATGCGTTTATTTTTTATACTGAGAACAATGAAATGTTTGTCCTTCACTGCGACCTGTTATTAAGTTGTTGCACACCTTGACGTTTTGCTTGGTCATAGAAAAGAGGCATCTAATTACACGACAAATTGCTATTTTGGGACGAGATCATACCTGAAAGTACAGATTTTTGTTAAAATGAATGCAAGAAACATACAAAAAAGGTGCCTGATTTGTTTCTGATATCTTTTTCTTATATGTATAAAATATAAATAATATATGGTTATGTTACTTCCACAAGTAACTCTTTTGTGCTTTTCTATGATCATCTTTCGCGTGTGGGTGAACTAGCTACTTATGGAACTTAAAGCATGTGTACTTCCGTGATTGTTTACTTCTATATAAAATCTCCAAATCCGTCACAGTCTCAGTATATCAGTTCAACCTCTGGCTGCCTCACCTATAACCAAGTGGTACCTAGGCGCTACGGACGTGCCCAAACACCTGCACAAGAAGAGATTAATGGTGTGATCATCGACAAATTATAAGATGCTACTCAAATTCACAAGCCCCAAGTTGGCGATCTGTCAAGGAAATTCCACAAACAGAAATTGATTGCCATGAAAGTACGGCGCTACAGGCCTACAGCACACAATGTGATGAAGAAGAAGCTGGAGTGGACTTTGTATTTGTTTAATAAATAAGATATTGACGCGTTGTGTTCACGAGGAGCCACTAATTTGCCAAGCTGAAAAGATACGTGAATAAATCGAGTAAAAGGAAGAGGTTTGGCAGCCGACCGATCTAAAAGCGAAATGCAGATCCACTTCCAACTCGCTCGGGAACGTGATCAGCTGATCTCAACGAGAAGCCACCCCTAACTAAATCTAGGTGTTTTCATGGAGCTGGGGTTCAAAACTGGATCATGGTATCGTCCTTCCTCATTGCTCATGAAATTTATTACCTCTAAGTAGCGAGGAGATGACGACTTGCATTAAGATGAGAAAAGGTGGCGTGCGCCATTTCGTGCGGTACGAGTAAAGGAGCAATGGGTATTCTTGTAATTTTCAAAAAGGAAATGTTTTTTTGTGGTATTTTTTACTTTTCACTATTTTCTTTTTTATCTTCACAACAAGTTTTCTTTTTTCAATGTCAATTAAGAGTATTTTAGTCATTAGCCATAGTGTAGTGTGACACATATAACCCAATAATAGGTGTGGTCCTACTGTCATTTCCAAGACGTGGAAGGCTGAAGCAAGGAAATCATGCTTTCAACTTTCATATATATATAAAGGACAGAATGGTGAATTTAGTTTTTTAGAGTGGTTCAACCATTTAATAATAACCATTACATTCAATATTATAAACAATTAAGTAAAAAACAAGAAGAAAAAAGGTCATAAATATTTTTATCATTCACTTATTTTATACTTTTTTCTCTTTGTTTTTTTCAACCTTTCATCTATTTTAGATAAACGTCACTATATATATATATATATATATATATATATATATATATATATATATATATATATAGATAAAGGGAGAGTTGTGGTACTTCTCAAAAAAAATATTTGGACACTTTTTTTTCAGTGGTCTTTGTGTTTATTTTAGAAGAATATATATATTACGGTATGATCACTTGCCTAAATTGGCAATTTACTCTTCTTAGATGAACCATTTTGGCGCTCAAGAAAAGAATCAAAGTCTTAAAAACAACTTAATTAGTGGCCGGTCCGAGCAAAAGGAAAAAGTTTCTTAATTAATTCGGATCAATGTCCCACAAGTGAAGATGTTGGAAAATGGGAAAGGCCAAACATGCTAACAAGTAAAGGTCAACCATTAAAAGAATTCAATTTTTCAACCAAGTCAATCTCCGGACATCAACTCAAAAGTTAACTTCTAAGAGTACGTCGTGGGAACCTCATGGAAGCAATATGATTCACACTCATGCGTGCTTTCACGTCTTCATTTTTTTGAGAATATGCTATGCCAAATTACTAGTACAACACCGCTACTTCTCTATATAAAGGAGTCCACATCGCTCTTTGTTATCCATTCGCAAATTCCTCTTCTTCTCGGCTGCTTCCTTTCCTCACCCTCCCAAGCTCCTCTAATCTTGTGCGAAAAATGAAGAGCACAACATTCCTCCTCATCTTCACCGTAGCTATTGCCCTCCCCATATGCATAGCGGGTGCCAGAGACCTACCTAAAGATCATCGTAAGAAGCATGAGCGTGGCCACCATGAGACGCATTTAGACCATCACCATGAGAAGAAGGAACACAAAGATGGCCACCATGATACCATCCGCATGGTGTTGGCAAACATAATGTGGGCCCTAAATATAACTCAGCTACAAACTCGAATTTATGCAAAGAAAATCCAGCAGAGTCTCGACGTCCAAACTGATACTCAATAATAACTTGGCAAAGTATACTTGAACAAGTAAACTATTTATTCATCAAACTAGATATTACAAAAGAGGGCTTAAGAAAACTCACCTCGACTCGCGCAGTGAGCTAACACACCCAACACCCTTGTAGCATACACTTGAAACTTCAACACTCGAGTTCACGAAGTGAACACACGAGCTAACACTCACCAGCTCACAAATGGAGCACACGCTCAGCTCACAAAGTGGGCACCCAAGATCACTCAACCTGATTTTTCTCACACATTACACTCAAGCTCACCAAGTGAGCGACTCACTTTCCATGCTCACACGCTATGCCCTCCATCCCTATTTATAGGGAGGAGTAGTCGGTGGTGGACGTTTCCACCACATTCTTAATAATAATTTTTTCTTTAATTTTTTTATTTGTAATCATTACCTCCACCGACTTACAAAAAGGAAGAGGCTCGTAGCCTCTTGGTTCTTCTCGACTATTTCCAAGAGTCGGTGATGACTCTACAATCTCCCCCTCATTACCGACTCTTGACTTATGACTCTCAACATTCTTGAAACTTGGTGAATATCTGCACTGGCAAGCCTTTGGTAAATATGTCAGCAACTTGATCTGCTGAAGCGACTGGCTGTAACTGAATATCTCCTTTGAGTACTTTTTCTCTGATAAAATGATGCTCCACCTCTATATGTTTTGTTCGAGCATGGAAAACAGGATTTTCTGCGAGTCTAATTGCACTCTGATTGTCGCAGTATATTCTAACTGCATAATCCACATTTTGTTTGATGTTTTTCAGTAGTCGCATCAACCACACACATTCTTGTGTTGCTTGAGATGCTGCTCTATACTCTGCTTCGTTTGTAGATAGTGAAACTGTCGGCTGTCTCTTACTGCACCATGAAATTGCACCACTTCCAAGACTAAACGTATATCCAGTGGTTGATCTTCGAGTTGATAAGTCTCCAGCATAATCCGCATCATAATGACCAACAACTTGACAAGTTGGTCCCTTCTCATAAAGTATACCAAAGTCAAGGGTTCCTTTGATATACCTTAATATTCTTTTTAGTGCTTCTAAATGTGACTTCCTTGGAGTTTGCATAAACCTGCTCACAACACCAACTGCATAGGTAATGTCTAGTCTTGATAATGTTAAGTAGATTAGGCTTCCAACCAGTTGTCGATACATAGTAACATCGTTCAGCCTGTCTCCTTCATCAACTCTAAGTTTTGCATTTATCTCAATTGGTGTTGAGATAGGTTTGCAACTGAGCATACCATACTTACGTAGTGAGTCATGAGCATACTTCTTTTGACTTAAAAATAATCCTTGAGTTTCGTAATCAATTTCCAATCCAAGGAAGTGTCCCAACTCCCTTAGCTCTTTCATTTCGAATCTCACCGTGAGATGTTCACGAATGAGATTAATTTCTTCATTGTCATCTTCAATAATAATTAAATCATCAACATAAATTAACAAAATAGTAAGTTTCGTACCTTTTGCCTTGACGAAGAGACTTGAATCTGCTGAGGAGACTTGAAATCCATTAAACACCAAAAATTCAGCTATTTTCCCGTACCATGCTCTGGGTGCTTGCTTTAGTCCATAGAGTGTTTTTCTTAACTTGCAGACGTAGTCTGGTTTGTTTGAAGATTTGGATCCTTGAGGCTGCTCCATATAGATTTCATGGTCAAGATGTGCATATAAGAAAGCATTTTTTACATCCATTTGCCATAGCTTCCAGGATTTGCTTGTAGCAATGACTATCAGAATACGTACGGATGTGATCTTCGCAACATGACTAAAAGTTTCTTTAAAGTCAATATTATACTGCTGAGAAAATCCTCTCGCGACTAGTCGAGCCTTATATCTATCAACTTAGCCATTTGTCTTTCTTTTTATTTTGTAAACCCACTTACACGTGATGGACTTTACTTCTGTAGGCTTTGGTACGAGCTCCCAGGTTTCGTTATGCTCCAATGCCTTCATTTCATCTTCCATTGCTGATTGCCACTTTTCAACATCTTTTGCTTCTTCAAAAGAAGTTGACTCGATCACCTCCATGATGGCACAGTCTGCATCTACATACTTCGGATTTGGTTTTGGTATTCTCGTTGATCTTTTTGGTGTTATGGGTGCTACTTCTGGCTCTTCAAATTGTGATGGTCTTTCTTCTTCTGCAGTTCTTTGTTGGATTGGACTGACTCCAGTTCTCCATGGATCTGCTCTTTCTTCTCGTCTTGGGCTATGTTCAGGCGTTTGAACTTGTTTATTTGATCGTGTTGCTTCTTTATCATCTGGCTCAGGTTCTCCTTGATTCATCTCAAATTGTATTTTGTTTTGAACATCTCTCTCAATAACTAGAGAGTCTGGAAGCATCTTCTTCTCTTCTGACCACCACGATGATGCTTCATCGAAGATGACGTCGCGAGAAACATTCCGATATGGATCATATCCAACAAAGACACACCTCTGTGCCTTTTTATCGAACTTATTCCTATGCTGCTCAGAGATAAAAACATAACAAACACAACCAAAAACTCTAAAATAACTCACATATGGCTTCTTTTTATAAAGCATTTCATATGGAGACTTGAAACTAAATTTTGGCATTGGTAGTCGATTAATTACGTGTATAGCGGTGCTGACACACTCGGCCCAAAATCTCGGTGGCATGTTCTTTGCATGCATCATGCTTCGACATGTTTCTGCTATGTTCTTTGAATTTTTACTTAAGTATATTTGTATTAACCTCTACTTGAAACGGGTAAGCACCGAAAAATGTAATGCAATGAGATTTTTAATACTGTAGACACCATGGAATGAGATTGTTCTGTATTTGCACTATATATGTCGTAACATGCATGCTATAAAGTAGCCGAGAACATATGTTATGCTACGAAAATGGCGTCAGTGAAGACCCATCGAGACACTCACCATCGATGGAAAGGTGTAGTGCTAGTATAGTGTCAACGGAGACCATGAGTCATTGCTGATAGGCATCAATGATGACCCATGTGAGTCCTACCCCCCATCCTTAAATGACATGGTTTGTTTTAGCGTTAATGAAGATAATCAAGTCTCCAACCATTTGTCACGCACAGATAATGGTGTTAATGAAAAACCATTGAGTTGACTGCCTGTGAAACAGTTTGGTATAGTGTCAACTGAGGGCATCGAGACTGTGAGTAATATCCTTTATGCAGTGTAAGATGGCATCAAAGAAGACAATCCGTCCATGATGCCTTTACAATTACTACCACTAAATATGAATCTGCTCTGACGAAATACCAGCACATGTCATGTTTTCTTTCGGGCTTAGATCTTCTTTTCTTTTTCTTTTTTCGCCAATGAAAGTGGCACTTTACGAACACTTTCTTTTTTCCACATTGATAAGGACCCAATTTGTTGCAGTACTGTGAGAGTCGGCAACTACAAGTTTGTGGTTGATGGTATGGAGCGTGAAACCCTAAAAAGGAATGTGGCTTATGTATTGCTCATTCTCACCATGATCGGATGGCAGATTTTGTGACCATTCTTGCCAAGTTCACCATACTTTGATTTCCAATACCAGGATATTATTGCGTTAATATTCATTTGGCAACGACGAAGAGTTTTTGTAACTTGTTTGGAGGACAAATATATTAGAGCAAACAAACATTGCATGTAGGGGTTGTTTGGTCAAACTCAATGCCCAAAAAGAAATGGAGGCTAAAATACATAAACAAGCGGCAAATATTGATATTGAAAACCATCTTTCACGAGCTCATGGAGAGCTCCACAAATTGCAACGTTCGGCCAATAGCCCAATCCCGTCTATCACAGGTCCTAGATTGCACCCTTCGCATTGGGAAAGTATTGGATTTCATTTCGCTGCCCAAATTGTTGGTGCCTAACTTATATTTAAGCATGAGCGCTAGTCAGTTCATCTCATAGGCCTTGAAGAATGAACTAAAGAACGAACTGAAATTCCTCGACTGGGTCATTTCTTATACTAAGTTCTTATCTTGGAATTTTGATGGGGCAAGGGTCATTCATTCTATCTACTTATTGCTACGTGTGGTGGAGGCACAACAAAGAGCGGCCTCTTCCCAGGGACAGAGCCAGGGAGGGCAGGGGGCCATGGCCCTTTGTAAAACTTATACGAATTACGACCTATGAAATTAAAAATTTTCAAACATTTCATTTAGTTGGTCGTATGACTGCTATCGAGAACATGATCTCAGCTCTGCCTCTGCCTCTCCTGAGGCCGCAGTGTATGATCTGCTTATCCGAATCAACTGGAAATTAGCCAGCATTTGCACATTTATCCAACGAATGAAGCCTGAGAATCCTAGTCAAGCCATGTAATGGGGAAATGGCCCCATGGCCGAGAGACACCTTCACTCGCCGGCACCATTCACCATGTGGTTGGGAGGCATCCAACCAATCCACCTAGGGCTAGGGACGACCATTGAATATCCCCATCAACATTCATATACGTACCCACCAAGATCCTGCAGTTTGGCAGTCCGAAGATGGACCATGATTAAGTGAAAAAAAAAAAAAAAATCTAAATTCTCATCTGATGACATTTACAGACAACGTTCTCCTTGCAACCCAAAACCCAATCTGCCTTCTAAATACTGTAACCGCAATTTGATTGCAGAAAGAACAATGAAAAAGGCTTATTAATGGTGTCTGCACATCGATATTTGGGCAACCAGTTTTCCTTTCATTGATTGGCCAATCATTCAATTTATTTGCGGATGTATCTTATTTGTATATAAATATTGGAACTTGCGGTCTCCAGATCCATCGCAGAATCTCATTTTATCAACCTCCAGCAGGCTCAATATTCTAATTTTCTTCTCCTCAAACTCTCACACTCCCCCATTTCTCACGGATGCGTGCGCCATTAGGTGCACGCGACCTATATACCCCTAAAGGAAAAAGAGTACATTTTTGTTAATTATTGAAAAAGAAATGTCTTTTTTATATTTTTTTTGTCCTCACAAAAAAATTTCCTTTTTCAATAATCGGGGATATTTTCGTCACTAGTAATACTGGTGCACACAAAAAATCATACACCAGTATAGCTTACATGGGCACCCCTTAAGTTCTTAACCCAACATAATTAGTGAGGAGAGTCCCACTCCTCTGTCTTCTCATCAGTATTGCCTTGTGCATTTGGGTCGCAGCTAGTGCCAGGGACGTGCCCAAGCACCAAGAGACTAATGGTGATCCACAAATTATACGTATGATGATCTATAACTGAAATTCATATACAAGTCTTCACGTTGGGGATTGCGTTTAGGAAATTCCCCCGTCATTTCCGAGACGTGGAAGGTTCTGAAACAAGGGAATCCATGCTTTCAACTTCATTATACAACTAGTCAAGACATTCTGATGAAAAGCGCAAAAAATAATTGGAAATTATATGTATATGTAATTTTGAGTTGATAATTATGGGTCCGTTAATTCATTTGAGAAAACAAAAGCGGCTCTATACATGGTCGCCATATTCTTAGTAGGGAATCGATTGTTGAAGGAACAAAATTGTGCGTACTATTATAAACGAATTTCTGACCCCTGCGGTGAACATCTTCATTGGTGCTGTTTTAGTGCCACAAGGCTTTTGGCTCCGTTGTTTCATTCCCTCATTGGAAGGCGAAAACAAACTAATGTCAGACAGCCGAAGGTTCTCATTGTGCACTAAGAAGTTAACCCAAAATTAATTCTAACTTCAATACATTTCGGACAAACCTAGACACCTTAATTTTCTCGATGTTTTCTGCGTTTATTTTGAACGAATATATACATTTCGGACAAACCTGTACACTTCTTGGGTGTACAGTTTGGCGCTCAAGAAATGGGTCAAATCCTTAAAAAACAACTTAATATATAACTGATCAGAGTAAAAGGAAAGAGTTTCTGAATTAATTTGGATCAATGTCCCATAAATGATGACGACGTTGATGAAAACTGGCAAAAATTGTAAAGGCCGACTATGCTGGAAATATCAACCACTAAAATAATTCAAAATTTCAACCTAAGTTAATCTCCGGTGAACAACTCAAAGTTACACTGCTAGAAGGACGTCGTGGGAACCTCAAAGAAGCTATATAATGATTAGACTCATGCGTGCTTGCACGTCTTCATAATTTCTTTGAGAATATGATATGTCCATCAAATGACCAGTACATGCATACATGACTACTTCTCTATATAAAGGGGTCCAAATCACTCTTTGTTATCCATAGCCTAGTTCTTCTTCTTCTTCTTCTTCTCCTCGATCGGCTGCTTCCTTTCCTCACCCTCCCAAGCTCCTCTGATCTTGTGCAAAAATGAAGAGCACGACATTCCTCCTCATTCTCATCGTAGCTATTGCCCTCTCCATATGCATAGCGGGTGCCAGAGACCTATCAGAAGACCATCGTAAGGAGCACGAGCATGACCACCGTGAGACGCATTTAGACCATCACCATGAGAAGGATCACAAAGATGGCCACCATCCGCATGGCCCTCATGAGGAGCATCATGAAGTGCATGATCATAGGGATCACAAGGACAATGAGAAGCATGAACACGACAAACACGAGAAGGATCATGACGAGCACGAGCATGAGCACGAACACGAGCACGAGCACGAGCATGAGCACGAGCACGAACACAAGCACGAGCATGAACATGACAAACGCAAAAAGGAATATCGTAATGAGCATGACCATGACGGACACGAACACAAGGAGGATCATAAAGAGCGCGACGATGGTCATCATCATTGATCATGCTTTGCATGAGAGTAGTGCATCTCAATTGTGTTGAGATGATGCATGCTTTTGTTATCTCATTTGCTTTTGCTATTTGGTTTTTGTCATTGATTATGTTAAATAAGTGAATGCTACACAATTGCAGTTAGACTGCTACATATAATATGAAGGAGTTCAATAAAACAAACCTTTGCCTTCTATCTATGAAATGACTATTTTATTCCCACTCATCTTTGTTGTGAACGCATATCGGCATAGATCTTTTATTCCTAGGTCGACTGAATAGAAAGATTATCTTTACCATCGACTCTCTCTCTCTTTCTCTCTTGAAACTTTCGTTTTCAGCAACCGCATGGAATTTTGTTCCCGCTAGGAAAACACTTAAGCGCCTATTGACGAGTGAGAATAAAAGATGGAAGAGAGTTTATATCTGCCTTCCGATCATGAGACTGTTTCATGAATCTACCTCAAAATTAAGATGAATGTATGGGACACTTGAACCATATTGACATTGTGAATTCTTTTGGTTTACCTTTCCTTGATAGCATATATGGCCATTATCACTTCCTGCCACTTCTCATCAATGTATATGCGTTTATTTTTTATACTGAGAACAACGAAATGTTTGTCCTTCACTGCGACCTGTTATTAAGTTGTTGCACACCTTGACGTTTTGCTTGGTCATAGAAAAGAGGCATCTAATTACACGACAAATTGCTATTTTGGGACGAGATCATACCTGAAAGTACAGATTTTTGTTAAAATGAATGCAAGAAACATACAAAAAAGGTGCCTGATTTGTTTCTGATATCTTTTTCTTATATGTATAAAATATAAATAATATATGGTTATGTTACTTCCACAAGTAACTCTTTTGTGCTTTTCTATGATCATCTTTCGCGTGTGGGTGAACTAGCTACTTATGGAACTTAAAGCATGTGTACTTCCGTGATTGTTTACTTCTATATAAAATCTCCAAATCCGTCACAGTCTCAGTATATCAGTTCAACCTCTGGCTGCCTCACCTATAACCAAGTGGTACCTAGGCGCTACGGACGTGCCCAAACACCTGCACAAGAAGAGATTAATGGTGTGATCATCGACAAATTATAAGATGCTACTCAAATTCACAAGCCCCAAGTTGGCGATCTGTCAAGGAAATTCCACAAACAGAAATTGATTGCCATGAAAGTACGGCGCTACAGGCCTACAGCACACAATGTGATGAAGAAGAAGCTGGAGTGGACTTTGTATTTGTTTAATAAATAAGATATTGACGCGTTGTGTTCACGAGGAGCCACTAATTTGCCAAGCTGAAAAGATACGTGAATAAATCGAGTAAAAGGAAGAGGTTTGGCAGCCGACCGATCTAAAAGCGAAATGCAGATCCACTTCCAACTCGCTCGGGAACGTGATCAGCTGATCTCAACGAGAAGCCACCCATAACTAAATCTAGGTGTTTTCATGGACCTGGGGTTCAAAACTGGATCATGGTATCGTCCTCCCTCATTGCTCATGAAATTTATTACCTCGAAGTAGCGAGGAGGTGACGACTTGCATTAAGATGAGAAAAGGTGGCGTCCGCCATTTCGTACGGTACGCAGTGAAGGAGCAATGGGTATTTTTGTAATTTTTAAAAAGAAATGTCTTTTGTAGTATTTTTTACTTTTCACTATTTTCTTTTTTATCTTCACAACAAGTTTTTTTTTTTCAATGTCAAATAAAAGTATTTTAATCATTAGCCACACTGTGACACATATAACCCAATAATAGGTGTGGTCCTACTGTCATTTCCAAGATGTGAAAGGTTGAAACAAGGAACTCTTGCTTTCAACTTTCACACATATATATATATATATATATATATATATATATATATATATATATATATACTTTTTTCTCTTTGTTTTTTTCAACATAAACGTCACAATATATATATATATATATATATATATATATATATATATATATATATATATATATATATATATATATATATAATATATATATATATATATATATATATATATATATAAAGGGAGAGTTGTGGTACTTCTCAAAAAAAATATTTGAACACTTTTTTTTCAGTGGTCTTTGTGTTTATTTTAGAAGAATATATATATTACGGTATGATCACTTGCCTAAATTGGCAATTTACTCTTCTTAGATGAACCATTTTGGCGCTCAAGAAAAGAATCAAAGTCTTAAAAACAACTTAATAAGTGGCCGGTCCGAGCAAAAGGGAAAGTTTATTAATTAATTCGGATCAATGTCCCACAAGTGAAGATGTTGAAAAATGGGAAAGGCCAAACATGCTAACAAGAAAAGGTGAACCATTAAAAGAATTCAAATTTTCAACCAAGTCAATCTCCGGACATCAACTCAAAAGTTAAATTCTAAGAGTACGTCGTGGGAACCTCAATAGAAGCAATAAGATTCACACTCATGCGTGCTTTCACGTCTTCGTTTTTTTGAGAATATGCTATGTCAACCAAATTACTAGTACAACATCGCTACTTCTCTATATAAAGGAGTCCACTTTGCTCTTTGTTATCTATTCGCAAATTCTTCTTCTTCTCGGCTGCTTCCTTTCCTCACCCTCCCAAGCTCCTGTGATCTTGTGCGAAAAATGAAGAGCACAACATTCCTCCTCATCCTCATCGTAGCTATTGCCCTCTCCATATGCATAGCGGGTGCCAGAGACCTACCCGAAGACCATCGTAAGAAGCACGAGCGTGGCCACCATGAGACGCATTTAGACCATCACCATGAGAAGGATCACAAAGATGGCCACCATCCCCATGGCCCACATGAGGAGCATCATGAAGTGCATGATCATAGGAATCACAAGGACAATGAGAAACATGAACATGACAAATGCGAGAAGGATCATAATGAGCATGACAAACATAAAGAGCACGACGATGACAAACATAAGCAGCATCACGAGGTTCATGACGATGAGAAACACAAGAAGGATCATAAGACTAAGCATGACGATGACAAACACACAAAGCATCATAAAGAGCATGATGATGACAGACATAAGAACGAACACAAGGATCATCATGATGAGAAACACAAGAAGGATCATAATGAGCATCATGATAACAAACATAAGCATGCTCACAAGAGGCACGATGATGACCATTATAAGAGGGATCATAGGGAGCATGATGGCCGTCATTATTGATCGTGCTTCGCATGAGAGAAGTGCATCTCTATTGTGTTGAGCGGCATGCCTTTGTTGTCTGATTTGCTTTTGCTCTTTGGTTTTTGTCTATTATTATGTTAAATAAGTGAAGGCTTACAATTGCAGTGAGACTGCTAAATATAATATGAAGGAGTTCAATAAAACAAGCCTTCGCCTTTTATCTATGAAATGATTATTTTATTCTTGCTCGTCCTTGTTGTCGATGCATATCGGCATATATCTTTTATTCTTAGATTGACTGTATAGAAAGACTATCTTTTCCGTTGACTCTGTCTCCTGAAACCTTCATTTGTGGCAACAACCAAGGATTTTGTTCCCGCTCTTAAAACACTTAGGGGCCATTGGATATAATTAGGAGCAACACAACAGAGTTTCAGAGTTTCATGAATTTTTTACTTTAAAATTGGGGTTGATTCATGGAGGCACTTGTTAAGTGTTTCCTAAATCTACTTCCAATTTGAAGAGGGACTCATGGAATATTCACATCGCAGGTGGCATTATGAACAACTTATGAGTGTTTCATGAATCTACCTCCATTACAAGACACTTGTTCAAGTATTCCATGAATGTTTCTAAAATTTGAGGCAGGTTCATGTGATATTTGCACATTATTTCTAATGCCAAACAATCCCTAAAGGGCTACCATGGCTGTCAAGGGTCTCTCTCGCAGGTAGCCAACACATAAATAACTAAAATGTCCATGAGGTTTTGCTACGTAAAAAAGCAATTTATGTGGGGTTGTGCCTCCACCACGAGGCCCGGGGCCCATGCAAGGGCATTCTGCATCCTGTTGGTTGCCATGCCTACCTTGGGCCAGCATGGCTCATCCTTGGGCCATGTTAATGCTAGGTAAAATACAAGATATGCACTTCAATACATGAAACGTATTGAAAGGTGTCCTGTCATTGATTTGCATAATTTTCTCTGTTTTTTTAACTCGATTTAATAAAGGTGGAGTATCTTTGCATATATAATGAATTTTTACTGAAGTATATTTGTATTAACCTTTACTTGAAAGGGGTGAGCCGTAAGCACCAAAAAATGTAATGCAATGAGATTATTAATACTGTAGACAGCGTGAAATGAGGTTGTTCTGTATTTGCACTATATATGTCGTAACATGCATGCTATATGTGCAACCGAAACATATGTAATGCTGCGAAAATGGCGTCAATGAAGACCCATCGAATCACTCACCACCGATGGAAAGGTGTAGTACTAGTATAGTGTCAACGGAGACAATGAGAGTCTTTGCTCATATGTGACGCACAAAATTTAGCATCAATGAAAACCCATGTGAGCTCCCCCCATCCTCTCTTAGAAATGTCTTTTTCACTTTTTTTTTTCGACTTTTTTTCTCCTCGCAAAAAATTTTCTTTTTCCAACAATCGGAGATATTTTCGTGATTCGTGATACTGACACACAAAAAAGTCATACACCAGTATGCCCTACATGGCCACCCCTTGACCGAACATAATTAGTGAGGAGAGTTCCAGTCATATTTCTTCTCATCATTCTAAGTCCGATGCATGTATTGCCTTGTGCACTTGGGTCGCAGCTAGTGCCAGGGACGTCTCAAGCACCTCCACAAGAAGTGACTCATGGTGATCCACAGATTATATGTATGATCTATAACAGAAATTCATATACAAGTCTTCACGTTGGGGATTACGTTTAGGAAATTCCACTGTCATTTCCGAGACGTGGAAGGTTCTGAAGCAAGGGAATCCATGCTTCCAACTTCCTTATACAACTAGTCAAGACATTCTGATGAAAAGCGCAAAAAATAATTGGAAATTATATGTATATATAATTTTGAATTGATAATTATGGGACCTTTAATTCATTTGAGAAAATCAAACGGCTCTACACATGGTCGCCATATTAGTGGTCAGTTAAGCAAGTATTGACAGTTGGCACGGATTAGCTACCGCCATCTCTGGTGTTAAGATGGCACCAGTCTGTTCTCATTGTGCACTAAGAAGTTAAAGAATGGTAAAAAGCTTTTCGCGTTAACCCAAAATTAATTCTAACTTCAATACATCTCGGACAAACCTGGACACCTTATTTTTCTTAATGTTTTTTGCGTTTATTTTAAAAGAATATATACATTTAGGTATGATCACGAGCCTAAATTGCCAATTTACACTTCATAGGTGTACAATTTTGGCGCTCAAGAAATGGGCCAAATCCTTCAAAAACAACTTAATATATAACTGGTCCGAGTAAAAGGAAAGTGTTTCTGAATTAATTTGGATCAAGGTCCCATAAATGATGATGATGTTGATGAAAACTGGCAAAAATTGTAAAGGCCGAGTTTGGTGACAAAGAAATATCAACCACTAAAATAATTCAAAATTTCAACCTAAGTCAATCTCCGGTGAACAACTCAAAGTTACACTTCCAGAAGGACGTCGTGTATCCTCAAAGAAGCTATATAATTATTAGACTCATGTGTGCTTGCATGTCCTCATAATTTCTTTGAGAATATCATATGTCCATCAAATCACTGGTACATGCATACAAGGCCACTTCTCTATATAAAGCGGTCCAAATCAATCTTTGTTTTCCACAGCCTCGCAAATTCCCCTTCCTCTTCTTCTTCTCGATCGTCTGCTTCCTTTCCTCACCCTCCCAAACTCCTTTGATCTTTGGCAAAAAATGAGGTGCACAACGTTATTCCTCATCCTCATCGTAACCATTGCCCTTTCCATATGCCTAGCGGCAGCTACAGACCTACCCCAAGACCATCGTGAGAAGCACGAGCATGGCCACAGTGAGGCGCATTAGACATCACCACAAGAAGGATGACAAAGATGACCACCATCTGCATCACCCACATGTGGATCATCATGAAGCGCATGATCATAGGGATCACAAGGACAACGAGAAGCATGAACATGACAAACGCAAGAAGGAATATCTAATGAGCATGACCATGACGAGCACAAGGATCACAAAGGGCACAACGATGACAAACATAAGCAGCATCACGAGGTGCATGACGATGAGAAACACAAGAAGGATCATAAGACGAAGGATCATAAGACTAAGCATGACGACGACAAACACGAAAAGCATCATAAAGAGCATGATGATGACAGACATAAGAAAGAACACAAGGATCATCATGATGAGAAACACAAGAAGGATCATAATGAGCATCATGATAACAAACATGAGCCAGCTCACAAGAGGCACGATGATGACCATTATAAGAGGGATCATAAGGAGCATGATGGCCATCATTATTGATCGTACTTTGCATGACAATAGCGCATCTCTACTGTGTTGAGCTGCATGCTTTTGTTGACTGATTTGCTTTTGCTATCTGGTTTTTTGTCAATGATTATGTTAAATAAGTGAATGCTACACAATTGCAGTGAGACTGCTACATATAATATGAAGGAGTTCAATGAAAGAAGCCTTTACCTTCCATCTATAGAATTACTATTTTATTCTCTCTCGTCCTTGTTGTTGATGCATATCGGCACATATCTTTTATTCCTAGATAGACTGTATAGAAAGACTATTTTTACCATCGACTCTCCCTCTCTTTCTCTCTTCAAACTTCCGTTTTTAGCAACCACAAGGAATTTTGTTCCCGCTCTCGAAACACTTAGGGGCCATTTAACATTAGGAACAACATGGGACACTTTTTCATGAATCTACATCAAAATTAGGGTACAATTATGGGACACTTAAAACATACTGACTTGTTGATATTGTGAGTTCTCTTTGTTGACCTTTCCTTGATAGCATATATGTCCATTATCAGTTCTGGCCACTTCTCATCAACATACAAGCGTTTATTTTCGATCCTGAGATCAACGAAATATTTGTCCTTCACTCCGACCTGTTATTAAGTTGTTGTACACGTTGAACAGCAGCACGCATCTTACTTCTATATAAAGTGTCCGAATCCGTCAGTCTCTGTATGTCAGTTCAACCTCTGGCTGCCTCACCTATAACCAAGTAGTAGCTAGGTGCTAGGGACGTGCCCAAACACTTGCATGAGAAGAGATTAATGGTGTGATCATCGAAAAATTATAAGATGCTACTCAAATTCACAAGCCCAAGTTGGCGATCCGTCTAGGAAATTCTTCAAGCAATAATTTACTGCCATGAAAGTACTGCGTTACAGGCCTACAGTACACAATGTGATGAAGAAGAAGCTGGAGTGGACTTCGTATTTGTTTAATAGATATGCTATTGGCGCGTTGTGTTCACGCGGACCCACTAATTTGCCAAGCTGAAAAGATACTTGAGTTGAACGTGATAAGCATAACAAGATGGAGTAAAAGGAAGAGGTTTGGCAGCCGACCGCTCGAGTTGAATATATAAGGGAATCAACTGTTGAGGGCCCAGAATATTTTAGTGTGCATATCTAAAAGCGAAATGCAGATCCACTTCGAACTCGCTGGGTAAATGCGTGGACAATATCAGCCGATCGCTATGAGAAGCCACCCATAACTAAATCTAGGTGTTTTCATGGACCTGTGGTTCAAAACTGCATCAAGATGAGAAAAAGTTGCATGTACCGTTGCGCATGGTGCACAGTAAAAGAGCAATGAGCATTTTGTAATTTTTAAAAAAGAAATATATTTTGTAGATTTTTTTTCTTTTTTCTATTTCCATTTTTATGTTAAGAAAAAGTTTTTTTTTAAGTTTGAACTGACGATATTTTAGTCATTAATTACACTCGTGCATAAAAATTCTTGCACGAGTATGACACATATGACCTAATAACAAAAGTGGTGCCACTGTCATTTCCAAGACGTGGAAGATTGAAAGAAGGAACAAATGCTTTCAAAACTTTCATACTCCTTCACCATTATTATATATATATATAATTGGATAGTTTAGCTTTTTAGAGTCACTCAACCATTTAATAAGAACATCATATTCAATATCATAAGCAGTTAAGATGAAAACAAAAAGAAAATGGTCATGGGTATTTCTATCATTAAGTTATTACTTTATACTTTGTTTTTTCTTTTTTTTTTCAACCATTTACTTGTTTTAGATACGGCACTGGTTAGATGACTAGGTGATTATATATATATATATATATATATATATATATATATATATATAGAGAGAGAGAGAGAAAGAGATATGATTGCTTGCCCAAATTGCCAATTTACTCTTCTTAGATGTACCATTTTGGCGCTCAAGAAAAGGGTCAAACCTTAAAAAGGAGTGGCCGATACGAGCAAAAGGAAAAAGTTTCTTAATTAGTTCGGATCAATGTCCCTCAAGTGAAGATGAAAAATGGGAAAGGCCATACATGCTAACAAGGAAAGGTCAAACACTAAAAGAATTCAAACTTTCAACCAAGTCAATCTCCGGACAACAACTCAAAAGTTAACTTCTACGAGTGGGTCGTGGGAACCTCATGGAATCAATATGATTTAGCCTCATGCGTGCGTGCACGTCTTCATTTCTTTGAGAATATGATATGTCAATCAAATTACTAGTACTGACATCGCTACTTCTCTATATAAAGGAGTCCGCATCACTCTTTGTTATCCATTCGCAAATTCCCCTTCTTCTCAGTTGCTTTCTTTCCTCACCCTCCCAAGCTCCTCTGATCTTGTGCAAAAATGAAGAGCACAACATTCCTCCTCATCCTCATCGTAGCTATTGCCCTCTCCATGTGCATAGCGGGTGCCAGAGACCTATCCGAAGACCATCGTAAGGAGCACGAGCATGACCACCGTGAGACGCATTTAGACCATCACCATGAGAAGGATCACAAAGATGGCCACCATCCGCATGGCCCACATGAGGAGCATCATGAAGTGCATGATCATAGGGATCACAAGGACAATGAGAAGCATGAACATGACAAACACATGAAGGATCATGACGAGCACGAGCACGAGCACAAGCACGAGGAGCATCATGAAGTGCATGATCATAGGGATCACAAGGACAATGAGAAGCATGAACATGACAAACACGAGAAGGATCATGACGAGCACGAGCACGAGCACGAGCATAAGCACGAGCACGAACACGAGCTCGAGCATGAGCACGAGCATGAGCATGAGCACGAGCACGAACATGAGCACGAGCATGAACATGACAAACGCAAGAAGGAATATCGTAATGAGCATGACCATGACGAACACGAACACAAGGAGGATCACAAAGAGCACGACGTTGACGAACATAAGCAGCATCACAAGAGGCACGATGATGACCATTATAAGAGGGATCATAAGGAGCATGATGGCCGTCATTATTGATCTTGCTTTGCAAGAGAGTAGTGCATCTCCATTGTGTTGAGCTGCATGCTTTTGTTGTCTGATTTGCTTTTGCTATTCAGTTTTGTCAATGATTATGTTAAATAAGTGAATGCTACACAATTGCAGTGAGACTGCTACATATGATATGAAGGAGTTCAATAAAACAAGCCTTTGCCTTCTATCTATGAAATGACTATTTTATTCCCGTTCACCTTAGATCTTTTACTCCTACGTTGACTATATAGTAAGACTCTTTATATTGATTCTCTCTCCTGAAACCTTCCTTTGTGGCAACTGTCAAAATTTTTTTGATCAAACCAACTCAGGTATCCAATAACCAACTCCACACGGATTTTTTCCCCGCTCTTAAAACACTTAAGGGGCCACTGGACATAATTAGGAGCAAGATAAGATTGTTTCATAAATATTCTATCTCAAAATTGAGGTTGATTCATGGGACACTTGTTTAAGTGCTTACGAAACCTACTTCCATTTTGGAGCAGGACTCATGGGACATTCACATCTTGTTCATAATGCCTAACGGCCCTTAACACCGTTTGACATTAGAAACAACTTGTAAGTGTTTCATGAATCTACCCCAATCACAAGACACTTGTTACTTGTTAAGTGTTTGAGTTTGATGAATCTTTTTCAAATTTGGGGCAGATTCTCAAACATTCACACTCTTTTTTAAATGCCAAACCGTCCCTTAGGGGATACGATGGCTGTTAGGGGTTCCTCTCTCCCTCTCCCCTACCCTCCTCTCCCTCTCTTTCCCTCCCTTAAAAACAGCACTCGCTCACCATTGATGCTGCTAGCACAACGACTATTGTAAATTTTACTTCGCGGGTAACCTAACACGTAAATAAGTAAAATGTTCTTGAGGTTTTGCTACATAAATAAGCAATTTGTGTGGCCTTGTACCTCCACCACTAGGGCCGGGGCCCATGCAAGGGCATTCTGCATCTTGTTGGTTGCCATGCCTGTGAGACCCTGGGCCAGCATGGCTCATCCTTGGGCCAAATTAATGTTACGTAAAATACAAGATATGCACTTCAATACATGAAACATATTGAAAGGTGTCCTGTCATTGATTTGCATAATTTCTCTACTTTTTAACTGGATTTAAATTTGGTGGAGTGTCTTTGCATATACAGTGAATTTTTACTTAAGTATGTTTGTATTAACCTCTACTTGAAACGGGTAAGCACCAAAAAATGTAATGCAATGAGATTTTTAATACTGTAGACACCGTGGAATGAGATTGTTCTGTATTTGCACTATATATGTCGTAACATGCATGCTATAAAGTAGCCGAGAACATATGTTATGCTACGAAAATGGCGTCAGTGAAGACCCATCGAGACACTCACCATCGATGGAAAGGTGTAGTGCTAGTATAGTGTCAACGGAGACCATGAGTCATTGCTGATAGGCATCAATGATGACCCATGTGAGTCCTACCCCCCATCCTTAAATGACATGGTTTGTTTTAGCGTTAATGAAGATAATCAAGTCTCCAACCATTTGTCACGCACAGATAATGGTGTTAATGAAAAATCATTGAGTTGACTGCCTGTGAAACAGTTTGGTATAGTGTCAACTGAGGGCATCGAGACTGTGAGTAATATCCTTTATGCAGTGTAAGATGGCATCAAAGAAGACAATCCGTCCATGATGCCTTTACAATTACTACCACTAAATATGAATCTGCTCTGACGAAATACCAGCACATGTCATGTTTTCTTTCGGGCTTAGATCTTCTTTTCTTTTTCTTTTTTCGCCAATGAAAGTGGCACTTTACGAACACTTTCTTTTTTCCACATTGATAAGGACCCAATTTGTTGCAGTACTGTGAGAGTCGGTAACTACAAGTTTGTGGTTGATGGTATGGAGCGTGAAACCCTAAAAAGGAATGTGGCTTATGTATTGCTCATTCTCACCATGATCGGATGGCAGATTTTGTGACCATTCTTGCCAAGTTCACCATACTTTGATTTCCAATACCAGGATATTATTGCGTTAATATTCATTTGGCAACGACGAAGAGTTTTTGTAACTTGTTTGGAGGACAAATATATTAGAGCAAACAAACATTGCATGTAGGGGTTGTTTGGTCAAACTCAATGCCCAAAAAGAAATGGAGGCTAAAATACATAAACAAGCGGCAAATATTGATATTGAAAACCATCTTTCACGAGCTCATGGAGAGCTCCACAAATTGCAACGTTCGGCCAATAGCCCAATCCCGTCTATCACAGGTCCTAGATTGCACCCTTCGCATTGGGAAAGTATTGGATTTCATTTCGCTGCCCAAATTGTTGGTGCCTAACTTATATTTAAGCATGAGCGCTAGTCAGTTCATCTCATAGGCCTTGAAGAATGAACTAAAGAACGAACTGAAATTCCTCGACTGGGTCATTTCTTATACTAAGTTCTTATCTTGGAATTTTGATGGGGCAAGGGTCATTCATTCTATCTACTTATTGCTACCTGTGGTGGAGGCACAACAAAGAGCGGCCTCTTCCCAGGGACAGAGCCAGGGAGGGCAGGGGGCCATGGCCCTTTGTAAAACTTATACGAATTACGACCTATGAAATTAAAAATTTTCAAACATTTCATTTAGTTGGTCGTATGACTGCGATCGAGAACATGATCTCAGCTCTGCCTCTGCCTCTCCTGAGGCCGCAGTGTATGATCTGCTTATCCGAATCAACTGGAAATTAGCCAGCATTTGCACATTTATCCAACGAATGAAGCCTGAGAATCCTAGTCAAGCCATGTAATGGGGAAATGGCCCCATGGCCGAGAGACACCTTCACTCGCCGGCACCATTCACCATGTGGTTGGGAGGCATCCAACCAATCCACCTAGGGCTAGGGACGACCATTGAATATCCCCATCAACATTCATATACGTACCCACCAAGATCCTGCAGTTTGGCAGTCCGAAGATGGACCATGATTAAGTGAAAAAAAAAAAAAAAAATCTAAATTCTCATCTGATGACATTTACAGACAACGTTCTCCTTGCAACCCAAAACCCAATCTGCCTTCTAAATACTGTAACCGCAATTTGATTGCAGAAAGAACAATGAAAAAGGCTTATTAATGGTGTCTGCACATCGATATTTGGGCAACCAGTTTTCCTTTCATTGATTGGCCAATCATTCAATTTATTTGCGGATGTATCTTATTTGTATATAAATATTGGAACTTGCGGTCTCCAGATCCATCGCAGAATCTCATTTTATCAACCTCCAGCAGGCTCAATATTCTAATTTTCTTCTCCTCAAACTCTCACACTCCCCCATTTCTCACGGATGCGTGCGCCATTAGGTGCACGCGACCTATATACCCCTAAAGGAAAAAGAGTACATTTTTGTTAATTATTGAAAAAGAAATGTCTTTTTTATATTTTTTTTGTCCTCACAAAAAAATTTCCTTTTTCAATAATCGGGGATATTTTCGTCACTAGTAATACTGGTGCACACAAAAAATCATACACCAGTATAGCTTACATGGGCACCCCTTAAGTTCTTAACCCAACATAATTAGTGAGGAGAGTCCCACTCCTCTGTCTTCTCATCAGTATTGCCTTGTGCATTTGGGTCGCAGCTAGTGCCAGGGACGTGCCCAAGCACCAAGAGACTAATGGTGATCCACAAATTATACGTATGATGATCTATAACTGAAATTCATATACAAGTCTTCACGTTGGGGATTGCGTTTAGGAAATTCCCCCGTCATTTCCGAGACGTGGAAGGTTCTGAAACAAGGGAATCCATGCTTTCAACTTCATTATACAACTAGTCAAGACATTCTGATGAAAAGCGCAAAAAATAATTGGAAATTATATGTATATGTAATTTTGAGTTGATAATTATGGGTCCGTTAATTCATTTGAGAAAACAAAAGCGGCTCTATACATGGTCGCCATATTCTTAGTAGGGAATCGATTGTTGAAGGAACAAAATTGTGCGTACTATTATAAACGAATTTCTGACCCCTGCGGTGAACATCTTCATTGGTGCTGTTTTAGTGCCACAAGGCTTTTGGCTCCGTTGTTTCATTCCCTCATTGGAAGGCGAAAACAAACTAATGTCAGACAGCCGAAGGTTCTCATTGTGCACTAAGAAGTTAACCCAAAATTAATTCTAACTTCAATACATTTCGGACAAACCTAGACACCTTAATTTTCTCGATGTTTTCTGCGTTTATTTTGAACGAATATATACATTTCGGACAAACCTGTACACTTCTTGGGTGTACAGTTTGGCGCTCAAGAAATGGGTCAAATCCTTAAAAAACAACTTAATATATAACTGATCAGAGTAAAAGGAAAGAGTTTCTGAATTAATTTGGATCAATGTCCCATAAATGATGACGACGTTGATGAAAACTGGCAAAAATTGTAAAGGCCGACTATGCTGGAAATATCAACCACTAAAATAATTCAAAATTTCAACCTAAGTTAATCTCCGGTGAACAACTCAAAGTTACACTGCTAGAAGGACGTCGTGGGAACCTCAAAGAAGCTATATAATGATTAGACTCATGCGTGCTTGCACGTCTTCATAATTTCTTTGAGAATATGATATGTCCATCAAATGACCAGTACATGCATACATGACTACTTCTCTATATAAAGGGGTCCAAATCACTCTTTGTTATCCATAGCCTAGTTCTTCTTCTTCTTCTTCTTCTCCTCGATCGGCTGCTTCCTTTCCTCACCCTCCCAAGCTCCTCTGATCTTGTGCAAAAATGAAGAGCACGACATTCCTCCTCATTCTCATCGTAGCTATTGCCCTCTCCATATGCATAGCGGGTGCCAGAGACCTATCAGAAGACCATCGTAAGGAGCACGAGCATGACCACCGTGAGACGCATTTAGACCATCACCATGAGAAGGATCACAAAGATGGCCACCATCCGCATGGCCCTCATGAGGAGCATCATGAAGTGCATGATCATAGGGATCACAAGGACAATGAGAAGCATGAACACGACAAACACGAGAAGGATCATGACGAGCACGAGCATGAGCACGAACACGAGCACGAGCACGAGCATGAGCACGAGCACGAACACAAGCACGAGCATGAACATGACAAACGCAAAAAGGAATATCGTAATGAGCATGACCATGACGGACACGAACACAAGGAGGATCATAAAGAGCGCGACGATGGTCATCATCATTGATCATGCTTTGCATGAGAGTAGTGCATCTCAATTGTGTTGAGATGATGCATGCTTTTGTTATCTCATTTGCTTTTGCTATTTGGTTTTTGTCATTGATTATGTTAAATAAGTGAATGCTACACAATTGCAGTTAGACTGCTACATATAATATGAAGGAGTTCAATAAAACAAACCTTTGCCTTCTATCTATGAAATGACTATTTTATTCCCACTCATCTTTGTTGTGAACGCATATCGGCATAGATCTTTTATTCCTAGGTCGACTGAATAGAAAGATTATCTTTACCATCGACTCTCTCTCTCTTTCTCTCTTGAAACTTTCGTTTTCAGCAACCGCATGGAATTTTGTTCCCGCTAGGAAAACACTTAAGCGCCTATTGACGAGTGAGAATAAAAGATGGAAGAGAGTTTATATCTGCCTTCCGATCATGATGAGCTCGAGCACGAGCATGAGCACGAGCACGAGCACGAACACGAGCACGAGCATGAGCACGAGCACGAGCACGAGCACGAGCACGAACACAAGCACGAGCATGAACATGACAAACGCAAAAAGGAATATCGTAATGAGCATGACCATGACGGACACGAACACAAGGAGGATCATAAAGAGCGCGACGATGGTCATCATCATTGATCGTGCTTTGCATGAGAGTAGTGCATCTCTATTGTGTTGAATTGCACGCCTTTGTTGTCTGATTTGCTTTTGCTTTTTGGTTTTTCTCAATGATGATGTTAAATAAGTTAATGCTATACAATTGCAGTGAAACTGCTACATATAATATGAAGGTGTTCAATGAAAGAAGCCTTTGCCTTCCATCTATGGAATGATTATTTTATTCTCACTCGTCCATGTTGTTGATGCATATCGGCATAGATCTTTTATTCTTAGGTCGACTGGATAGAAAGATTATCTTTACCATCGACTCTCTCTCTCTTTCGCTCTTGAAACTTTCGTTTTCAGCAACCGCATGGAATTTTGTTCCCGCTAGGAAAACACTTAAGCGCCTGTTGACGAGTGAGAATAAAAGATGGAAGAAAGTTTATATCTGCCTTCCGATCATGAGACTGTTTCATGAATCTACCTCAAAATTAAGATGAATGTATGGGACACTTGAACCATATTGACATTGTGAATTCTTTTGGTTTACCTTTCCTTGATAGCATATATGGCCATTATCACTTCCTGCCACTTCTCATCAATGTATATGCGTTTATTTTTTATACTGAGAACAACGAAATGTTTGTCCTTCACTGCGACCTGTTATTAAGTTGTTGCACACGTTGACGTTTTGCTTGGTCATAGAAAAGAGGCATCTAATTACACGACAAATTGCTATTTTGGGACGAGATCATACCTGAAAGAACAGATTTTTGTTAAAATGAATGCAAGAAACATACAAAAAAGGTGCCTGATTTGTTTCTGATATCTTTTTCTTATATGTATAAAATATAAATAATATATGGTTATGTTACTTCCACAAGTAACTCTTTTGTGCTTTTCTATGATCATCTTTCGCGTGTGGGTGAACTAGCTACTTATGGAACTTAAAGCATGTGTACTTCCGTGATTGTTTACTTCTATATAAAATCTCCAAATCCGTCACAGTCTCAGTATATCAGTTCAACCTCTGGCTGCCTCACCTATAACCAAGTGGTACCTAGGCGCTACGGACGTGCCCAAACACCTGCACAAGAAGAGATTAATGGTGTGATCATCGACAAATTATAAGATGCTACTCAAATTCACAAGCCCCAAGTTGGCGATCTGTCAAGGAAATTCCACAAACAGAAATTGATTGCCATGAAAGTACGGCGCTACAGGCCTACAGCACACAATGTGATGAAGAAGAAGCTGGAGTGGACTTTGTATTTGTTTAATAAATAAGATATTGACGCGTTGTGTTCACGAGGAGCCACTAATTTGCCAAGCTGAAAAGATACGTGAATAAATCGAGTAAAAGGAAGAGGTTTGGCAGCCGACCGATCTAAAAGCGAAATGCAGATCCACTTCCAACTCGCTCGGGAACGTGATCAGCTGATCTCAACGAGAAGCCACCCATAACTAAATCTAGGTGTTTTCATGGACCTGGGGTTCAAAACTGGATCATGGTATCGTCCTCCCTCATTGCTCATGAAATTTATTACCTCGAAGTAGCGAGGAGGTGACGACTTGCATTAAGATGAGAAAAGGTGGCGTCCGCCATTTCGTACGGTACGCAGTGAAGGAGCAATGGGTATTTTTGTAATTTTTAAAAAGAAATGTCTTTTGTAGTATTTTTTACTTTTCACTATTTTCTTTTTTATCTTCACAACAAGTTTTTTTTTTTCAATGTCAAATAAAAGTATTTTAATCATTAGCCACACTGTGACACATATAACCCAATAATAGGTGTGGTCCTACTGTCATTTCCAAGATGTGAAAGGTTGAAACAAGGAACTCTTGCTTTCAACTTTCACATATATATATATATATATATATATATACTTTTTTCAATTTGTTTTTTTCAACATAAACGTAACAATATATATATATATATATAAAAAGGGAGAGTTGTGGTACTTCTCAAAAAAAATATTTGAACACTTTTTTTTCAGTGGTCTTTGTGTTTATTTTAGAAGAATATATATATTACTGTATGATCACTTGCCTAAATTGGCAATTTACTCTTCTTAGATGAACCATTTTGGCGCTCAAGAAAAGAATCAAAGTCTTAAAAACAACTTAATAAGTGGCCGGTCCGAGCAAAAGGGAAAGTTTATTAATTAATTCGGATCAATGTCCCACAAGTGAAGATGTTGAAAAATGGGAAAGGCCAAACATGCTAACAAGAAAAGGTGAACCATTAAAAGAATTCAAATTTTCAACCAAGTCAATCTCCGGACATCAACTCAAAAGTTAAATTCTAAGAGTACGTCGTGGGAACCTCAATAAAAGCAATAAGATTCACACTCATGCGTGCTTTCACGTCTTCGTTTTTTTGAGAATATGCTATGTCAACCAAATTACTAGTACAACATCGCTACTTCTCTATATAAAGGAGTTCACTTTGCTCTTTGTTATCTATTCGCAAATTCCTCTTCTTCTCTGCTGCTTCCTTTCCTCACCCTCCCAAGCTCTTGTGATCTTGTGCGAAAAATGAGGAGCACAACATTCCTCCTCATCCTCATCGTAGCTATTGCCCTCTTCATATGCATAGCGGGTGCCAGAGACCTACCCGAAGACCATCGTAAGAAGCACGAGCGTGGCCACCATGAGACGCATTTAGACCATCACCATGAGAAGGATCACAAAGATGGCCACCATCCCCATGGCCCACATGAGGAGCATCATGAAGTGCATGATCATAGGAATCACAAGGACAATGAGAAACATGAACATGACAAATGCGAGAAGGATCATAATGAGCATGACAAACATAAAGAGCACGACGATGACAAACATAAGCAGCATCACGAGGTTCATGACGATGAGAAACACAAGAAGGATCATAAGACTAAGCATGACGATGACAAACACGCAAAGCATCATAAAGAGCATGATGATGACAGACATAAGAACGAACACAAGGATCATCATGATGAGAAACACAAGAAGGATCATAATGAGCATCATGATAACAAACATAAGCATGCTCACAAGAGGCACGATGATGACCATTATAAGAGGGATCATAGGGAGCATGATGGCCGTCATTATTGATCGTGCTTCGCATGAGAGAAGTGCATCTCTATTGTGTTGAGCGGCATGCCTTTGTTGTCTGATTTGCTTTTGCTCTTTGGTTTTTGTCTATTATTATGTTAAATAAGTGAAGGCTTACAATTGCAGTGAGACTGCTAAATATAATATGAAGGAGTTCAATAAAACAAGCCTTCGCCTTTTATCTATGAAATGATTATTTTATTCTTGCTCGTCCTTGTTGTCGATGCATATCGGCATATATCTTTTATTCTTAGATTGACTGTATAGAAAGACTATCTTTTCCGTTGACTCTGTCTCCTGAAACCTTCATTTGTGGCAACAACCAAGGATTTTGTTCCCGCTCTTAAAACACTTAGGGGCCATTGGATATAATTAGGAGCAACACAACAGAGTTTCAGAGTTTCATGAATTTTTTACTTTAAAATTGGGGTTGATTCATGGAGGCACTTGTTAAGTGTTTCCTAAATCTACTTCCAATTTGAAGAGGGACTCATGGAATATTCACATCGCAGGTGGCATTATGAACAACTTATGAGTGTTTCATGAATCTACCTCCATTACAAGACACTTGTTCAAGTATTCCATGAATGTTTCTAAAATTTGAGGCAGGTTCATGTGATATTTGCACATTATTTCTAATGCCAAACAATCCCTAAAGGGCTACCATGGCTGTCAAGGGTCTCTCTCGCAGGTAGCCAACACATAAATAACTAAAATGTCCATGAGGTTTTGCTACGTAAAAAAGCAATTTATGTGGGGTTGTGCCTCCACCACGAGGCCCGGGGCCCATGCAAGGGCATTCTGCATCCTGTTGGTTGCCATGCCTACCTTGGGCCAGCATGGCTCATCCTTGGGCCATGTTAATGCTAGGTAAAATACAAGATATGCACTTCAATACATGAAACGTATTGAAAGGTGTCCTGTCATTGATTTGCATAATTTTCTCTGTTTTTTTAACTCGATTTAATAAAGGTGGAGTATCTTTGCATATATAATGAATTTTTACTGAAGTATATTTGTATTAACCTTTACTTGAAAGGGGTGAGCCGTAAGCACCAAAAAATGTAATGCAATGAGATTATTAATACTGTAGACAGCGTGAAATGAGGTTGTTCTGTATTTGCACTATATATGTCGTAACATGCATGCTATATGTGCAACCGAAACATATGTAATGCTGCGAAAATGGCGTCAATGAAGACCCATCGAATCACTCACCACCGATGGAAAGGTGTAGTACTAGTATAGTGTCAACGGAGACAATGAGAGTCTTTGCTCATATGTGACGCACAAAATTTAGCATCAATGAAAACCCATGTGAGCTCCCCCCATCCTCTCTTAGAAATGTCTTTTTCACTTTTTTTTTTCGACTTTTTTTCTCCTCGCAAAAAATTTTCTTTTTCCAACAATCGGAGATATTTTCGTGATTCGTGATACTGACACACAAAAAAGTCATACACCAGTATGCCCTACATGGCCACCCCTTGACCGAACATAATTAGTGAGGAGAGTTCCAGTCATATTTCTTCTCATCATTCTAAGTCCGATGCATGTATTGCCTTGTGCACTTGGGTCGCAGCTAGTGCCAGGGACGTCTCAAGCACCTCCACAAGAAGTGACTCATGGTGATCCACAGATTATATGTATGATCTATAACAGAAATTCATATACAAGTCTTCACGTTGGGGATTACGTTTAGGAAATTCCACTGTCATTTCCGAGACGTGGAAGGTTCTGAAGCAAGGGAATCCATGCTTCCAACTTCCTTATACAACTAGTCAAGACATTCTGATGAAAAGCGCAAAAAATAATTGGAAATTATATGTATATATAATTTTGAATTGATAATTATGGGACCTTTAATTCATTTGAGAAAATCAAACGGCTCTACACATGGTCGCCATATTAGTGGTCAGTTAAGCAAGTATTGACAGTTGGCACGGATTAGCTACCGCCATCTCTGGTGTTAAGATGGCACCAGTCTGTTCTCATTGTGCACTAAGAAGTTAAAGAATGGTAAAAAGCTTTTCGCGTTAACCCAAAATTAATTCTAACTTCAATACATCTCGGACAAACCTGGACACCTTATTTTTCTTAATGTTTTTTGCGTTTATTTTAAAAGAATATATACATTTAGGTATGATCACGAGCCTAAATTGCCAATTTACACTTCATAGGTGTACAATTTTGGCGCTCAAGAAATGGGCCAAATCCTTCAAAAACAACTTAATATATAACTGGTCCGAGTAAAAGGAAAGTGTTTCTGAATTAATTTGGATCAAGGTCCCATAAATGATGATGATGTTGATGAAAACTGGCAAAAATTGTAAAGGCCGAGTTTGGTGACAAAGAAATATCAACCACTAAAATAATTCAAAATTTCAACCTAAGTCAATCTCCGGTGAACAACTCAAAGTTACACTTCCAGAAGGACGTCGTGTATCCTCAAAGAAGCTATATAATTATTAGACTCATGTGTGCTTGCATGTCCTCATAATTTCTTTGAGAATATCATATGTCCATCAAATCACTGGTACATGCATACAAGGCCACTTCTCTATATAAAGCGGTCCAAATCAATCTTTGTTTTCCACAGCCTCGCAAATTCCCCTTCCTCTTCTTCTTCTCGATCGTCTGCTTCCTTTCCTCACCCTCCCAAACTCCTTTGATCTTTGGCAAAAAATGAGGTGCACAACGTTATTCCTCATCCTCATAGTAACCATTGCCCTTTCCATATGCCTAGCGGCAGCTAGAGACCTACCCCAAGACCATCGTGAGAAGCACGAGCATGGCCACAGTGAGGCGCATTCACCACAAGAAGGATGACAAAGATGACCACCATCTGCATCACCCACATGTGGATCATCATGAAGCGCATGATCATAGGGATCACAAGGACAACGAGAAGCATGAACATGACAAACGCAAGAAGGAATATCGTAATGAGCATGACCATGACGAGCACAAGGATCACAAAGGGCACGACGATGACAAACATAAGCAGCATCACGAGGTGCATGACGATGAGAAACACAAGAAGGATCATAAGACGAAGGATCATAAGACTAAGCATGACGACGACAAACACGAAAAGCATCATAAAGAGCATGATGATGACAGACATAAGAAAGAACACAAGGATCATCATGATGAGAAACACAAGAAGGATCATAATGAGCATCATGATAACAAACATGAGCCAGCTCACAAGAGGCACGATGATGACCATTATAAGAGGGATCATAAGGAGCATGATGGCCATCATTATTGATCGTACTTTGCATGACAATAGCGCATCTCTACTGTGTTGAGCTGCATGCTTTTGTTGACTGATTTGCTTTTGCTATCTGGTTTTTTGTCAATGATTATGTTAAATAAGTGAATGCTACACAATTGCAGTGAGACTGCTACATATAATATGAAGGAGTTCAATGAAAGAAGCCTTTACCTTCCATCTATAGAATTACTATTTTATTCTCTCTCGTCCTTGTTGTTGATGCATATCGGCACATATCTTTTATTCCTAGATAGACTGTATAGAAAGACTATTTTTACCATCGACTCTCCCTCTCTTTCTCTCTTCAAACTTCCGTTTTTAGCAACCACAAGGAATTTTGTTCCCGCTCTCGAAACACTTAGGGGCCATTTAACATTAGGAACAACATGGGACACTTTTTCATGAATCTACATCAAAATTAGGGTACAATTATGGGACACTTAAAACATACTGACTTGTTGATATTGTGAGTTCTCTTTGTTGACCTTTCCTTGATAGCATATATGTCCATTATCAGTTCTGGCCACTTCTCATCAACATACAAGCGTTTATTTTCGATCCTGAGATCAACGAAATATTTGTCCTTCACTCCGACCTGTTATTAAGTTGTTGTACACGTTGAACAGCAGCACGCATCTTACTTCTATATAAAGTGTCCGAATCCGTCAGTCTCTGTATATCAGTTCAACCTCTGGCTGCCTCACCTATAACCAAGTAGTAGCTAGGTGCTAGGGACGTGCCCAAACACTTGCATGAGAAGAGATTAATGGTGTGATCATCGAAAAATTATAAGATGCTACTCAAATTCACAAGCCCAAGTTGGCGATCCGTCTAGGAAATTCTTCAAGCAATAATTTACTGCCATGAAAGTACTGCGTTACAGGCCTACAGTACACAATGTGATGAAGAAGAAGCTGGAGTGGACTTCGTATTTGTTTAATAGATATGCTATTGGCGCGTTGTGTTCACGCGGACCCACTAATTTGCCAAGCTGAAAAGATACTTGAGTTGAACGTGATAAGCATAACAAGATGGAGTAAAAGGAAGAGGTTTGGCAGCCGACCGCTCAAGTTGAATATAAGGGAATCAACTGTTGAGGGCCCAGAATATTTTAGTGTGCATATCTAAAAGCGAAATGCAGATCCACTTCGAACTCGCTGGGTAAATGCGTGGACAATATCAGCCGATCGCTATGAGAAGCCACCCATAACTAAATCTAGGTGTTTTCATGGACCTCTGGTTCAAAACTGGACCCTGGTATCGCCTTCCGTGATTGCGCATGAAATTTATTACCTCACCACATCAACGAGATCACGACCGGCATTAAGACCAGAAAAGGTTGCGTGCCGTTGTGTACGGTACAACGTGGAATGGGTATTTTTGTAATTTTAAAACAATGTCTTTTATAGTTTTTATTTTTATTTTTTCTATTTTTATTGAATATTTTACCCATTAACTATAATGATGCACGAAAATTCATGCATAGTATGACTCATATAACCTAATAATAGCAGTGATGCCGTTGTCATTTCCAAGTCGTGGAAGGTTGAAACAAGGAACCTATGGTGAATTTAGTTTTTTAGAGTCATTCAATCATTTAATAAGAAAAAAAAGAAAAAGGCAATGAGAATTTCTAATATATATATATATATATATATATAAGAATTTCTAATATATATATATATATATATAAAGAGAGAGAGAGAGAGAATAGTGGGACATCTTAGACAAATTTTGACAAGTCTTTTCAATTCTTTTTTAGTTTATTTTAGAAGAATACATATATTAAGGTTTGATCACTCGCCTAAATTGACAATTTACTCTTCTTAGATGTACCATTTTGGCACTCAAGAAAAGGGTCAAAGCCTTAAAAACAACTTAATAAGTGGCCGGTCCAAGCAAAAGGAAAAAGTTTCTTAATTAATTCGGATCAATGTCTGACAATTGAATATGTCGAAAAATGGGAATGGCAAACATGCTAACAAGGAAAGGTCAACCACTAAAACAATTTAAACTTTCAACCAAGTCAATCTGCGGACAACAACTCAAAAGTAAACTTCTTGAATCACGTCGTGGAAACCTCATCGAAGCAATATGATTTAGACTCGTGCATGCTTGCACGTCTTCGTTACTTTGAGAATATGATACGTCAATCAAATTACTAGTACATACATCGCTACTTCTCTATATAAAGGAGTCCACATCGCTCTTTGTTATCCATTCGCAAATTCCCCTTCTTCTCAGCTGCTTTCTTTCCTCACCCTCCCAAGCTCCTCTGATCTTGTGCAAAAATGAAGAGCACAACATTCCACCTCATCCTCATCGTAGCTATTGCCCTCTCCGTATGCATAGCGGGTGCCAGAGACCTATCCAAAGACCATCGTAAGGAGCATGAGCATGACCACCGTGAGATGCATTTAGACCATCACCATGAGAAGGATCACAAAGATGGCCCACATGAGGGGCATCATGAAGTGCATGATCATAGGGATCACAAGGACAATGAGAAGCATGAACATGACAAACGCGAGAAGGATCATAATGAGCATGAGCACGAGCACGAGCATGACAAACACAAGAAGGATCATAAAGAGCACGACGATGACGAACATAAGCAGCATCACAAGGTGCATGATGATGATAAACACAAGAAGGATCACAAGACTAAGCATGACGACGACAAACACGAAAAGCATCATAAAGAGCATGATGATGACAGACATAAGAAAGAACACAAGGATCATCATGATGAGAAACACAAGAAGGATCATAATGAGCATCATGATAACAAACATGAGCCAGCTCACAAGAGGCACGATGATGACCATTATAAGAGGGATCATAAGGAGCATGATGGCCATCATTATTGATCGTACTTTGCATGAGAATAGTGCATCTCTATTGTGTTGAGCTGCATGCTTTTGTTGACTGATTTGCTTTTGCTATTTGGTTTTTTGTCAATGATTATGTTAAATAAGTGAATGCTACACAATTGCAGTGAGACTGCTACATATAATATGAAGGAGTTCAATGAAAGAAGCCTTTACCTTCCATCTATAGAATTACTATTTTATTCTCTCTCGTCCTTGTTGTTGATGCATATCGTCACATATCTTTTATTCTTAGATTGACTGTATAGAAAGACTAACTTTTCCGTTGACTTTCTCTCTCATTTTCTCTTAAAACTTTAGTTTTTACAAATGCCAGGAAATTTGTTCCCGCTCTCAAAACATTTACAGGCCGTTTGATATTAGAAATAACATGAGATTGTTTCATGAATCTACCTCAAAATTAGGATAAATTTATGGGACACTTGAACCATAAATCTGCTTCCATCTTGGGCAGGATTCATTAAACATTCTCATCGTGTTACTAACATCAAAAAGGCCCTTAAAAACCACCTTGGCTGTCAGGGGTCTCTCTCCCTCTCCCCCACTCTCTCTCTCCCTCTTAAAAGGCAGCAGATTTCTCTGTCACCATGCATGGATGCTGGTAGCACCATTACTGTTGTAATTTTTACTTCGTGGGATACCAAGTAAATTAGTAAAATGTCCATGAGGTACTGCTACATAAATAAGCAATTTATGTGGGCATGTACCTCCACCACTAGGCCCGGGCGGCCCATGCGTGGGCATTCTGCATCCTGTTGGATGCCCCGCATGTGAGACCCTGGCCAGCATGGCTCATCCTTGGTCCAAGTTAATGCTAGGTAAAATGTAAGATATGCACTTCTATACGTGAGACCTACTTAAAGGAGTCTTGTCATTGATTTGAATAATTTCTGTCTTTTAAACTCGATTTTGTTAAGGTGGAGTATCTTTGCATATATAATGAATTTTTACTGAAGTATAGTTGTAATAATAATCTCTACTTGAAAGGCCTAAACACCAAAAATGTAATGAAATTAGATTAATATTGTAGACACCATTGAATCAGATTGCTCTGTATTTGCATTATGTATGTCTTAACATGAATGTTGTATGTGCAATCTAAGTAGACGAAAACATAGATGTTATTTATCAACTTAGGACAATTCATTTTTCCACGAACTTTATTGAGATAGCATCTTCTTAACATAATGAGCTTGTCGAGTCATTGTTGATGACATTTGGTGAGTATAGGTCAATGGAGATCTTAAAATTCAAGGATGGAGAATTATCTCCTACATCGACATTCACAACGAAAGGAAGACGTGCTTTCATAATGGTGGGAAGTGTTTCATGCTGGATTTTTAGCACACTTTTGCACAAGTTCAAGCAAGAACTATTACGAGGATGAAGTTATGCAATTAAATTTTAAAAATATAGTTGTGCTATGTATTGATTGGATTCAGGTTCAGTTTAGCCCCACCCAACGAACTTAGGCTAGGATTCTCACAACAGGTGACAAATTTTACTTATACATAAAAGAGTCTAATCGAATGATACCACCATAATATATTTACTGTGTGAAATTTATCACGGTTTATATAGGTGATAATCACCAGTATAGAGAACTGGACCTTTGAATGATGTTCAGGTGCTCTCACTCTCTCAAGGATCGACGGTTATTTGACAGTTTGAAGTATACTCTCGTATGGATATAATTGTTGGATACCATGCTTGTGACCGTGGGCCAGCATGGCTCATGCTTGGTCCAAGTTAATGCTAGGTAAAATATAAGATATGCACTTCAATACATGAGACGCAATGATCAAAGGTGTTTTGCCATTAATTTGCATAATTTCGTAAGTGTTTGATTGATGATATGGAGAGTGAAACCCTAACAAGGACATATGACATATGTGTTGGTTATTTTCACCAATGTCACAGGATTGCTCTGAATGTTGTGCCCGATTAAAGAGGAAGGCAGATATTGTGACCATCTTTGCCAAGTACCCTACTTTGATTTCCATTGCGGGGTTCTTCCGATGCTGGACCAATGCTAGTCAATATTCGTTCGATCCTTGATATGATCACGTCTTATGAATGTTTTCATATGCAACGGCAAAGAGTTTTTGTAACTTGTTTGGAGAACAAATAAGAACAAAAAAACATTGCATGCAGGCAGTGGTTGTTTGGTCAAACTCGATACCTAAAAAGAATTGGAGTTAAAATTCATAAACAAGCAGCACTGCCAAGATTGCACCGTTAGCATTAGGAAAGTGTTTGATTTCAAGTGTAGATTCCATTTTCAGTTGTTGGTGCCTGCACTTATATTTAAACACGATCGCTTGTCAGTTTCATCTTATATGCCCTGAAGAATGAACTAAAGAACGAGATGAAATTTCTCCATTGGGTCATTTCTTCTCCTGAGTTCTTGTCTTCGAATTTTGAGGGGGCAAGGTTCGTTCTATATATCTACTCATTGCTACGTGTGGTGGAGGCACAACAATCGGCCCTACCTTCCCAGGGACAGAGCAAGGGGGCGGGCAGGGGGCCATGGCTCTTCGTTGAAAATTTAATTTTTACATATTAAAATTTTCAGAAATGTTAGTTGAACCCTTGTAAAACTTTTGGAAAGAAAAACACAGGAGTTGAGCCCTATGAAATTAAAAAGTTTCAAAATTTTCATTTAGTAGGTCGCGTAAGTCGTAACTGTTCGACCCCCTCTAGAACAAGACTTCATCTCTGCCCCTGCCTCTTCCTAAGGCCACAGTTCAAAGATCTGCTTATACGAACCTGCTGGAATTTGGCCAGCACGTAAACATTTACCAAAGGAAGCAAGCCCGAGAATGCTGGCCATGCAATGTGCTGGGGAAATGGCCCATGGCCGAGACCCCTTCACTCGGCGGCAGCATTCATCATGTGGTTGGGCGACATCCAAGCGATCTAGGGCTAGTGACTGCCATGAATCCCTATCAACATTCATATACGTACATACCCACCAAAATCCTGCAGTTGGGCAGTCCACCAAAAAAAAAAAAAAAGACTAAAGTCTCATCTGATGACATTAACAACCCAAAACCCAATCTACCTTCTAAGTACCGTAACCGCAATTTGATTGCAGAAAGAACAAAGGAAAAGGCTTATTCATGGTGTCTGCATATTGATATATGGGCAACCAGTTTTCCTTTCCTTGATTGGCCAAACATTCAATTTCTTAGCTGATTTGTATCTTATTTGTATATAAATATTGGAACTCGAGAGCTCCAGATCCGTCACAGAATCAATCGCTTTTATCAGTTCAACCTCTGGTAGGCTCGCTATTCTAATTTTCTTCCTCGAAGCTCCCACTCCGTCACCCCTTGGCCCAAAATAATTAGTGGGAAGAGTTTCAATCCTCTTTCTTCTCATCCTTCTAAGTCCGATGCATGTATTGCCTTTGCATCCGGGTCGCAGGTGCTAGGCACGTGCCCAAGCACCTCCATATAATAAGAGATTAATGGTGATCCACAAATTATATATAAGATCTATAACTGAAATTCATGTTCAAGTCTTCAGGTTGGGGACTACGTTTAGGAAATTCCACTATCTAAGAAATTGACTGCCATGAAAGTGCTTTTGCATAATGCGACGAGGAAGAAGGAGTGGACGTTGTATTTATTTGCCTTGCGAGATATTGACCTATGATGTTGATCAAAACGAGCTATTTGCTACTTCTGGAAGATACTTATATAGAGGCCTTTGTGTTACGTTAAATCATTGAGGAAAGCAATGAGGGGGAAGTACGGGGTGGGGGTCTTTAGAGGTTTTTAAATTTCCAAATTATCCTTAAGCCCTTGTGGTCAAACTTAACCACTAAAAGAAATTGATTATTTTAGTGACGCGGAATAAAACGCAAGTAAAGATGGGTGACACGTCAATGAAAGGTCAAAGCTTTCTGACAAAACTTTCGGGGCAAAAGAAAGTGTTAGTGAAAGTCATGGCGCTGATGGATTACTCATGAAATACAAGAGCATCAGTGAATAGGGACATTGAATAGAGCGGCACAAATGCAGAAGAAAGTGTCATAAGAGATGGTAGGTAGGTGAATTAGTAGTTACTTTTACTAGCAAGTATTGCCCCAGTAATAGTACCGACACCATATGTAAACCTTAAAACTAGATTGGTGAAATTGAACTTGAAAAACAATGTAGTGCTTCCATGGAAACAACCATTGTTCTCTTTTGTAAAGTTTTGGTTGTTAATTTACCTGAACAGAGTCCACCTTAGGCTACCAACGGACTTTGATTAGTGGGACATGTTGATTATTAGTTTGACCTTCTTGAATGCTGGATTAGTGTATGTTCAAGTCCCAAACGTGTTGCATTGGAAAGAACACCGTAGCTGCCATGTTGAGGATGAGAATGTTGTTCAACCACCACACCGAACGACAGACAACAATACAGGCATTAAGATGTTTCAAAAATGGACTCCAAATTTCAAGCCATGAAAAGAATAAATATAGATGCTTGAAAATTTCTCTGATCCCCGATTCATCCTGTGTTGGTAATGAAACGCAATTCGTCAGGCATGGGGATGACAAAGGGTGTCTTTCAGATGACGGTGCCCTATACAGAACTCAAGAAGAGACAGCCCCACTTCAATCCCATCGAAGCTTGTGAGGCCAGAGCCTCTGAATGGAAAGTTAGGGTTCCTGGCAAGTTTCTTATGTCCGTAGTGTTGGTCATATCGAAACTCAGCCGTATGTCATGTTTTGGCATTCCCACATATTAAACACATAATATAGGCTAAGCTTTTCTTTTGTTCAGGCCTGCTCAAGGAAGAAGCATTGCAAAAATCGAGGGTTATTTGACCGAAAACGATCCCCCGTCCAGGACCAACAGGCCAATAGAAATGGAAGAGGATGATATTCATGGTGTTATATTCACTCCAGGGTTGAAAGAAGGCAAGCGGGAAGCTATAGAGGCTCCCCATTCATCGCAAGAACAAAAAAAGGAGTTTGACCACATCTGGATTTGCTAAGGAACATTTTTTCTTAATGTAAACAAACAAGTCACATTCCAAGGGCTGTTCACACGACACGTTTATGCATGAAATGGAACAAGGATGTGCAGATTCACGGGGTGATCCACGCATCATCTCTTAGAATAATAGATGCTATTTCATCAAAGATTTTTTAGGACAACCAGAACTAAAGACAAACTTTTGCAAGTTCAACCAGTTTACACTAAGTTCAAACCTGGTAAAACCGGCAGTTTTGTTTACGTTAAACAAAGTGTGGTGTTTTTATTTATTCCTGCAATCTCCAACATACATGCAGAACCTCAAAGAAATAAAGAGTCACCCAGACTCCCCACGAGCCAACTTAGAAACAAACTTCTTCAGTAGAAGATTCTGGAGACGCCTTCAGTGGAAGTGGGCTCCAGACATACATTCCGCACGTCCCAGTCCCACCCCGGTGCTCAGGGTGGGAGGTACTCCCGTCAGCTCCAGCTGCAAGAGGTGCGCTAACTGCATCTCCACCATTTTCCACTTTGAACACCTGCGTCGGCATTACTGCTGACTCCACGTTTGCTCGTGCTGCTAGTTTCTTCAATCTGTACCTCTCAGCTCTTGAGCCAATTACCTGACCCAAAACTGAAGCTGCAATCGTGAATGCCATTGCTGACTTGGGCATAAGCACAGACTTCCTCAACATAGCTATGAATGGAATTGCAGCATGGATGGCAACAAACCAAGATGGAGAAAATTTCTTGGTATGCTCTCTCCATACGCCCAAAGGAACATTAGCAGCCATGCCCAACATGCCAATTACAAGCATTTTTTCAGGCAGGGGCTGTGGTCTTAGGTTCTTCACAAGTGCAGTTCGCGCCAGAGCTGCCCGGGCAGCAACAACAGCAGGTGGGCACTTGAGCTTTATACCTGGAGGTGGTTGCAATGCTTTGGCAACAAGTGGCAGGACATGACTTACTGCTCTATAGGATTTTGCAATTGGACAGTTCCCAGTTTCAAGCCATTCATTGCTCATTGCTTCGTGAGAGCTTCCCTGGAAACATTTTTAGTGACGTCATTTTCCTTGCTTTAGATGAAGATCAACAATCCAATTTGACAGATAATCAGACATTGCTACTTGATTTAAGCTGTAACATATCTTAGCAGAAAACTAGAAGCAAGAAATAAAAGTAGTAGGTGAATTCCCATCAAATGCTCAAGAAAGCTAAAGCATAGCATCATAGACTGACAGGAACAATGAAATTAAATGACTTAAGGATTACTTGACCTGAAGAAATTCGTACTTGCAATGGTCAAAGAGTACAAAACCAACTGAAAACTTTTCCAGGTTATCTAGCCATGCAAACCAATTAATGGATGGTGGTTGTAACTTGTAAAAGCTATTAAATGAAATGAAAGCCTTCCCTTCCATATCCATAACCGAAAGCTATGAACCATTCCTATTCATGCAACAACCAATACTCTTCATCAAGAAAGACCAGTATTTCACCTTTGTTTTTGTTTTTTTCCATTACCTTGGTTTTACTCAATCATGAAGCCCAGAAAACAGGCTTCCCTGACTTCCAGATACTTGTTTTTAATATATTTGATATTTAACTTCTTACGGAAAGCATCATGCATCTGAAAAATTAAGCACAAAGACCGCCATTGCCAAGATTCCCTTGAAAGTCATGAACAAACCATCAACCTGAAAGAGCACGTACCTGCTGGGAACCTTCTTTCTTGGATGAAGGCCTCTGATTTTGTTTCTTCCATTTCTCAGAGAAAAAATCAAAGCTGAAGGGGCCCCCAGGTCCAAAGGCTGAAAGGCTTATTGTTGCTGCTTTTGCAGCCAACGGGTTAAATTTTGGAGCAGATTCAGGCTCCAAAGTATCTGGCTTGTGAAAGGATGTTCCAGTAAGTGGAACAACTCCATCACGACCATGGAAAAGCCTGAATGCCAAGTCAAAATTAGGCCCATCCTCAAAAATGGGCCCTTTAGCTCCTCTCACCTGAAAATCGATGCTGAAAAATATAAGAACTCACAGCCCAAGATAGGTCCAAAAGATAATATCTAAGTTGCAAGTGAATAAGGCCAGTTAGAACTTGTACAAAAAGACACATTTCTCATTAAGAATCAAACTAATAAAAGATGAAGCGGTCAGGGATCATAGATTAAGTGGATGAGAAGTCAATTAGAAATCAGACCTAAAAAAAACATGAGCTAGTGCATTCTTCAGTAACTAAAAAATTACCGGAAGAATGAGATAGAACTTACAGGTATAGGGAAACCCAATCTTGAAGAGAAGGAAAAGTTTGTCGGCTCGTTGATGTTCCTCAGAAATGGACATCTTTGGATATCCTGTTGAGCAAAGACCAGCTCTGATGATGGCTCGTCACTGAGACCTCTAAAAAACTCCATTCCTGACAAACGATGCCTGCACAATGAGGGCATATACACGCTAAGACCATGCTTACCCTTAAGGATATATCAAACTAAAGATTCCGTAAAACAAAAGTAAGGAGAATTGCAAGAAGGAGAATTGCAAGAACTTGCTAACAACAACCTGTAAAAAGATAATTTGTTTAGATGTTCACTGTTCAGGTTGCAATACATATAAAAATTTGAAGGAAGTTGCGAAGATACTCGAATAGTTACAAAAGCAGTGCACAATGATTGTAAAGCCGAATCAAGTCATAGGTTATGTCTCCATAAGTTTGTCCAAGTGCAAATCAAGTAGCATGTCGCCATCTAAATTAAACATTCCAGGAGATTGGACATCAACACGAAGCTCCCAGCAAAACTCTTTCATTTTTTTGGCTTCTTTCTTTCCAATCAATTAAAAAAAAATGTTAAAAGATATTCTAATATTCTATTCTAAACCTTGGCAATTGTACTGATATTTTTTTTTTACATTTTCTGATCTGCTCACATGTTTAACTTGCAGAAGGAAGCTCCACTTGTGTTATATTTCTCTTTCTGGATGCTCATTTTACCAATTAATTTCTTAAATGACATCATAATCCATGGTTCCCCTGCCTGATGGACCAAATTTCAACCTTTTAGAGAGGAGCAGGGCCCATAGGCTTAAACTCATGACCCCTTATCAACTCTTCTTTCGCCTTTTGATAACAACTTTGGAGACTTTCAAAAGCCACCCCAACTAGAAAAGTGAACCCCTGTAGAGAACTCCACTCTACTTGCCAAGATAGTCCATAAGCACTAAAACATGTTTCCTATAAAAAATGTGAAGTGGGAACATGGTCACTGAAGTTAACCGTTTTGGCACAGGCATCAGATGAGCAGAACCTCATTTTAGAATTTTTTGTTGGCTTGTGCAGCATTGGGGTACTAGATTTTTCCTTTTGTTCTTTAATCAAATCAGAAAACAACTGGATTTTCAATCGTAATTTGCTAAAGAGGTAAAAGCAGCTGAAATCAGGAAGGAAGCCCTACTAAATTCATAATAGTAGGTGTACCAAAATAATTCACAATAAGAGCGCAACCAGCTAAAAGTATCCTGATATCGCACAGGAAAAAAACTCTAAAATAACCAGAGCATATACATTGATATTCAAGGCTAGATTCAGGAAACTGGAACCTAAAACCGCTTAATCTTCTAGGGCACCAAAACTCGTCGTGTTAAAAAATGATAGCAAGTAAGACTCATACAATTGAAACTACGAACTAGACCTGCAGAAAAAATGTTGATAATAAGCTAGCTTGTAGTGTCAAAATTAGTCCCCAGGCTTGATGGAAGATATGTCCAACTTTTGAACCATTCACTAGATGACATGAACAGATGAGGATCTTCCTCTCCAAAATATATAGGAGTACTTAAACAATTCCAAACTCTTCTAAAAATCCAGAAGCAGTGAAGAAAAATTTATCTAAACCAAGCAATTAAAATTCATGAAGTCTGAGTATGCGCACCTCCAGCTAATCAAGTGCAGAACGTTTTGGATGCAAATGTCATCTCATATAGATGCACTAGAAAAATTGTTTTACTTGAGAGAAAGTACCTTGAAAAACAATATTTGCTTTAGGAGATAAGATGAGTGGAAGTTGGACTTGATTGCTCTGTCAATCCATGTTATTCCTATGTCCTATAAACCTATTAAGCATATTGTTGTTATGTATCTCAACTATGAAACGGCAAGCGTCATGTTCCCTGTGGAAACTATCTTACACCATTCATGTATCAATCATTGGAACAAGACTCATAATGATAGTTTTGAAATCTGCGGAGATGAAAGAGGATTCTCTGACATTCAAAGCATAATTTTTTTAGCTGAATAAAATTCAATGAATTATGCATGACAGCCTTCCTCGGATTCCTTTATGTGTCATGCTGCAGCTGTTAATATTATAAAGTGCAAAGCATTAATATTCTTTGTAAGTAGCCACGGATGTGTTAGACATTTAGACTCAAGTAACATTTCCCAGATATGATTATTAGCTTTATAAAAAAATCGTCCTGTGGTAGTGTCAATTCTACTTGTTGAATTCACATAAATCACAGATTGTTTGAAGTCACTTTGAACATAGGCAATCAATCATAATTTGGCATTCTCCTTATTAATCATGATAGGCAAATGAATGTCATTTTGCAGAAGACAACTTATAGTGACACTTATCTATCTTTTGTTTCTGTATCAACAGGGATGCAAAAAAATATCTGAGGGATACATTCTAGAGAAAAATAACTTTTGGGTCCCATGCCAAAATCACAACCTTACGTCCTTCTGGGACTCGTGCAGTGCATCGGGAAATATCGTATGAAATATAAATCGTTCCCGTGGAGAAACAAAATAGTCATGGGGCTGCCTCCCACAGAAGAGGACGAAGATGCTAATGTCTAGGGCTATCAGAAGCTTTACCTCTGAATTCAACTAAATAAATTTAGCTAAACTCTTAGAAAATGGGGAGAAACGGGCATCTGGGAGGAAGTTGAGAAACAATGAAGCACGAAACAAGAGAGTAAATCCTTAGACATCCAGAAGACCTGAAAAAATTTCTTTGCTGGATCAATCTTGATGGAGATCCCAAAAGAAGGGGCAGTGAGGAATGAAGTTCGACATGCCTGAACTTAAAAGAAACAAATAAAATTAAGAAAATAAGACCAGCTCCTGCAAGAAAGTTATTCATGGCTTGATAATAGAAAGGCTGGTACTCTGGCGCCTCCAAGATGAAATTCGCTGACAAAATATTCAATCAGCAGAACTTCAGCCGTCCAATGACATTCAAGAAAATTAACAAAGAGCAACCAACCAAAAAGAGGTATAAAACAGCAATATTTTATCGAAATTACTTGTAAAATAGTACCTCGATCAAAAGCGTTAAAAGGAAAAGAGCAAAACCCTAAATCTGAGATCCTTCTGGTAGCTTACTCCTCAACTAATAAATAGTCAGAAGACTCAAAACAAGAAAATTTCAACAAGGAAGCCATAAGAAACGCAAGAACCATGCCGAAAGAAATAAAAAAAAAAAAAAAATTCAGCGGATGCATGGGTTAAGACGACAACAATCATTCCCATAGTGCGGAAAGAGGCCTTCCTAAAGAAGCACTACTTAAATTCTATTTCTCGTTTATTTTCACATGTGCTATCCCATTTTTCCATCAAGATCTCCAGGATATTGGGGGCCATGTACAGCCATCCGTCCAGAATCAAGCAGAAACTATCCCCAGTTGTTGCTCAAAACGGCATTAACTCGCGTCCGGAACTCCAAAACCACATCAAAACCTCTAATTATTCCAGCAAGTGGGATTTCCAGTTCTCCAGGAGCAAGGGCACGAAAAGAGAAGGAAACTCGGTGGAAAAATAGAACCCAAGACAGAGCTTTACCTCACGAACTCGGGTTTCGCGCAAGCCGGTGGGCAGGGACAAATATGGACCGTCGATTTTCGGATCGCCCCTGAAAGTACCGCCGGAAAATTCACCGCATCGCGTGGAGAACACGAGGAATCCTCCCTCCTCCCCCGCCTTTATACCCTCCGGCGATGTTTGGACGGTCAGTATTGGCTTCCCGGGGAGACGTGGGCGTCAAGAGCCATGGTCCCCTCTTAAAATGACGAATATACCCCCCTCTTTAAGAAAAATCATGCGACTGAACGAGTGAAAAGTGCCAACTGTAAATCGTGCTGCCTAAACTCCAACTAGAGCATCGAAAACAGCTCAACAAACAATCTTCATTTTTCTTAATAAGATTCCTCGAATCCCCCAATGGTTTTACATTTAAATTTCGATGTCAATCTCCTACGAAATCCAAACCTCTCTGATCTTTGGAGAAATTTTATATATATATATATATATATATATTCAAGTGTGAACACTTTTAGTGTTGCTTAAATGAACAGATATATATATTTATTTATATTTATATATTCAAGTGCGAACACTTTTAAGTTTTGATGTTGATTAAATGAACAGTTTGACAAAATTAACTTGGATGAGAGAGGCCCAGTAAAAAAAAGCTGCCACGCGACATGAAATATCGGGTAATTGTCTGGTGGGAACGAGAAAACTATCATTTGGTTTATGTAGATTGGAAGACTTTGTTCTTCTTTAATGATACTACACTGTTGGTGGACCAACTCAAACAGAGATGGAAGCCGTTGATGGTGGCAGAGTTGGTAGGAAGACTGGATGAATGAGCCGAAAGCGAACGAGTTTATGGTGCTTTCTGACTTTTCTATGAACACCACATTCATTCTTGGCTTTTAATTGCGAAGCCTCTTTTCAGTTGAATTACGGCGATAAAATACATGTAACACCAGATTTTAGTATAGATCTGGTAGTGAAGGAGCTAGAATTTTTTTTTTTCTTTTTTTTGTCGAGGGTCATTGATCCATTTGTGCTTTAAAAAAAAAAAAAAATGCAAGACACTGATGGAAATCTAAGTCTGGTGCAGACACCACAACATGTGGCTAGACTCAGGTCTCTCGGACTAACTACTGAAAAGCTCCACTATTGACACAAGTAATTCCAGAAACTTTTATCCTCCACCAGTTTTTTTGTTACCCCTGATCTTATATAAGAAGTGTTAATTGAACAAGGAACCCACCTCGCCGTAAATTTATGGTTCTAATAAATTGTGGATGTGAGAACCGTAGATTCAATGTCACCAATAAAGCTTACATTCATGTTTCTCAAGTCAAAGGGGATGGAGGTGTGACTTGAGATCCATGAATTTTAAGATGCAAAGTTTTCGTAAATCTTTGGCGCAATCCTTTTTATCTGTGAAATCAAGGATTTAAGATCTTAAGATCATAGATCGCCTCATATCTAAGATTCAAGTAATCAAACAGACACCTAAGTACCGTTTGTTTGGCGTTGGTAACACATTGTTACTGATTCATAAACCTAACCACCTTTTGGATTAGGTGCATGGTACTGTTCTCGAATGACACCTTAACAGGCATAGTCATATAGTGACAGACAGAAAGTGTCATTCAAGAAATAAATACAAATTTCCACTCTAATGGGATTCCTAATGCATGTTTATCATGTTGAATGAATTTAAAAATCAAAAATATCTACTGCTTGATGATACAGGCATTAGAGTCTTGCCATCTTTTTGGGTACTAAATAAAATCTTGACTGGCGGCCAGCAATAGTTTAGTTTTTGTCTTAAATTGGAGCCATCTGCATTTTTATAACAATTGCGTGGGACTTGCTTTCCAAGGTCAAAAGATGCCGTTCACACTAGTGTTTTGAAATAGGCCTGGGCATCGGGCCGGGCCGAGTACCAGGCCTCATCTTTTCAGTCTGAGGCCCGGTTCGACCCGTTTATAAATTGATAACCAGGCGGGTGCCGGGCCCGGTTTGGCCGTCAAAGACGTATTAATTCCCCTTGAAGAAACAATTACTCCCGCATTCTGAGGTCAATAAGGACATGACAGACATGTTTTCCCGGTAGAAGTCTCACCAGTGTTTGACAGAAGGGTGAGGTCCATATAGGAGAAATTCATAGGAAAAGGTTTTTCTTTTCACTCTCAAACGCCCTTTTACCTACACCAAAAAGCTTTACGTTATTTTGGGTTCTGGTGCTCTATGATTACCCTGTAACGATATTTACGGACATTTTTAACCCAAATATAAAAGCTAAATTGAATGGATTCTCCACAAGGATGTGCCGTGATAGAACAGTTACACATAAAAGCTAAAAATCTCGCCAATCAAATCGTTTTCAAGTTAATTAATCCACGAAAGTTTGTCATTTATTATTAACGAATTGGCAGTTTCTTGCGTTTGATGGTGGATGCATTTATAATGCTGAGCTGCCACTAAACTACGTGCCGGCCTCCGCTTTAACTTTTTTAATAATTTCTTATTACAAAAACGTGTCCAAGTTTTGATGATATAATTAAAATAAGCTTAAATTTAGGTTTCTTCCATCAAACCACAAATGTTCTTTTAAATTAGGTGGTTAAACAAAAGGAAATGAAAGCGTAACTTGAGAGTATTTTTTGTAAAATTTTTATTTGGTAATTACATTATAGAGAGACAAACTCTCCTTTTCTTTTCATTGTAAAATTTATTTAATAAACATATTATGTGTTTCTCTTGTCGTATATATGCTTTAGTTGGAAGTCTTTTTCGCAGTTGGGTTCATCAAACAGCCTACCATGAGAAGTCACCTCGATATTAGAAAAACGTAAAAAAATCAACGTGAAGCAACTACTTTCCGTATTATCCAAGGGTTTCCTAAACTACCTTTTAGGGTCATAAAATATATTTTGAACAAAAGAAAAGTACGAGTCCATTTTGATTCTTGGGTTCGTAGTAGACACCACATCCAGTTAATTTTGTACAAACACTCGACAATATGAGTTGCAACTACTAAAGTTAAGTTCATCGAAAAAAATTACTTACAAAAAGAATAGGGATCCGTAAATTATCTCCTGGAACTACTAAAGTTATCGGTAAATTCAGTACTTTCTCTAAGAATAGTCCAAGAACGAAGCTGATCTCCTGAACTATTTTTGCAACAAGTCGCGCAAAATCACTACCGTATCGCTAAATGTATAAGCCAAGGATCATTTTGCTGAAAAAGAAGAAAAAAATAATGTCGAGATCGTGAAGTCAACAGATCTCTAACATTTTGCAGGAGATCTGTTCACCAACTAAAGTCTGACAGGTTTCTACCAGTTACAAGGAAAAAAAAAGTTATTCTGCTTCAAACTATGCGGTAAAGAAAGGAACTAGTTTGAAGATTTTTCATTATAAATTGAATGATTTATAGTTGATGACGATGTTTTCAGCGATCCATGTTCGAGCGGTAACGATAGATGCTTCATCCGCGAATTGGCATAACATTGCGAGGATCTATAAAATGAAAACAAGTCTTCAACGGCGTTTTGTAATTGCTACGGCAGATTAGTTCTTCCTGCTACCATGGTCGTAAACAAACTATTATCAACGGATAATAAGCTGACTGCAGATAATGATCAGTATATTTCTGTTTTCAAGATACAAATAATTATTAACTCTAAATCCCAACCTACCAACACCTAACTCAAAATGCCCAAAACAGAAAAAGTAGTTCATCTTCTTCCCAGTTATGCAAATTTAGTCTATCTTCGTTAAAACAGGTTTGCCTTAATCGTGCATCTTCTAGATGTAAGACAGAATTTTTTGCCAATTAATCTTTGCTTCCTGTCAAGGTAGGTTGCTGTAACTGTTAACTTCAGTCCGCTTCCTCACGGAAAGATCAGATTTAAGAGGACTGTTCTGCAACAAAAGGTGTTTGGACGTTGTTGGTATTCTTTTTTGGTCGACACTCGATTGGTTGAATGTAAAATGTACAAATCTGGTGCAATCAATCTTTAGAAACTGGCTTTTGAAGTCTTTCTTCTTTAAGTTACAGCTGTTCTGCAGGGTTGGCAAAGAAAAGAGGGCTGCTTGTTGTCTTGCTTGTCTGGGCGTCATTCAAGACTGATGCTGGAAAGAGAAGCCATCTCAGAAGTGGGTGAACATAACTCGGCAACCATTGCATTTGCTAATTCACTGCTACAACCTTCTGCCCACAACTTCATCTTGTTCGTATTACAAATGTTCCAATACCAGTTCTTAGAAAACGACTCATCAAGAAGGGTCTTTTGATTGGTGGTCAAGGAACCAAAAAAAACAGATCGAGGACACTTTGATTTTTCTTTTTATTTTCCCCTTCTCATTATTTCACAGATCTCCCGATAATATGTGATAAATGACATTATTTTGGTGAAATAGAGACAACTCATGAGTTTTGTTTAATTGACAGTTGAATAGAGCAGCTTATTGTTTTATATGTTATAAGCTCCTATATGGTTCTAGATACAGTTTAGGTACAACTGAGAAGGCGGATCGGCTGAAGTACTTCAAGTCGAGGGAACTCAAAAGTTAGGTAATTACGATGCGTCATCGATAATAATTTAGTAAATATCTGCCTAACATCAGCTTACCAGCCATTAAAAGTAAAAAAAATCCAACGCTTAAGGAGAAGGTAACCGGAGGTTTTAGTCCTTGGAGCTATTAGGTGAGATGATTTTATCAATCTATCTCCTAATCATGTACATTTATTTGGTTGATTTATTTACCATGTTAATAAATGTAGACCCTTGGAATAAATAATATGACAAGATGTTGATAAAATAAAGGTCACAATCTGCCAACATTAGATTGCTCCAAGAATTGATCAATCTCAGTTTCAATTAAACTCGTGCATAGGTCAACAGCTACAGTACTGGAATATCAATAGGGACGCAAATGGGGCGGATCCAGGATAGACAAATGCATTGGGCCAGCATTGAACATAATAGGGCGAAAAATAACAAGACCCTTAGTGCCATATTCAAACGCACAAAAAACGCTGAAAAAAGCGCACTTAAAATATGAAAAATAAAATGCCGAAAAACTGATAAAAAACGCCAAAATGGAAAAGACACATTTTTCTCATCTTTTCATTTTAAATATTTTTGTAATGTAAAACTCCTTGTTTCTATTTTCCAATTTCTATGTTCCTACTTATGTTTTGTTGTTTCTTAATTAGCTTCTCATTTATTTCTATTTTTAAGATTATTTTAATTTTAAGAAAATCTAAAGTATTTTCACATATTTTTTTTTCCGTTTTTTCAAGGTCGCATGTGATACTAAAAAAAAACCTTGTCATTTTAAAAACAAAAACAATAGTTCAACCATAGCGACCTTTAGTTTCTATAGATATAGCCAGTTTGTCCAGTATGTCAGGTTCCAACACGGTCGACAATGTCAATGGATCCAGTTATCCCTTGCATGAATGGAGACTGTCCTACTTAATTTCATTCACTTTACATTTTGCGATGCAGTGGACGTCAACGTATATTCCCCGAATATGTCCACGCACTAACCCGGTTTCGTACATAAAACTAATTCCAATTAATATCTGGAGAGCAACTTGGCCTTGTGGTTTTGTATCCGAGCACAGTGGATATCTGCCTCCCTCTGCACATGCAGACTTGGTTCAGGGATTCACAGTTGGATGCGATGAAAGTTTTTCGCCACCTGAAAGGATTCGAAACCCAAAACGAACTGCATGTACAACCGCTCAGCTTTCAACTTAAAAACTCTCTACTCCCAGCCTAGAAACATAAATTGTTGCTTCCGCAAGATTCTAGGAAAATATAATCTGCTGACCGCACCAAATGGATAAGTCATCCCAATGTGTAGACAGCAAAGAACCTACAACATGAAGGCCAAACAAGCAATAGCCAGAAACGAAAACCTTATCTATTGTACAACGAAACATGTTAGAAGAATTCAAATCGTTCTTTTGGCAGAAGGCACCAAATTTCTTCATGAAAACAATGTGTACTACATAATTACGTGCACTAGGGAATGCATGTAGTTCAGTATATCTCATCATCAGGAATATCAGGCCTGAGGAACTTTTGTGGGTCTTTCATTATCTCTTCATAGTCAAGCTTAGATCTAACTCTCTCCGGCACTGGCTCCAGAGGAATTATAGCATCCTTGTCAATGACACCATCTATGATTCCATATTCCACGGCTTCAATTGGAGACATATACCGGTCACGGTCAATATCTTTCTCCACCTGCTCAAAAGATCTTCCAGTGAAACCTGCAATAATTCTGGTGACATTCTTTTTGTTGTGCATGATTTCCCTGGCCTGGATTTCCACATCAATTGCCTGTCCACTTGCACCACCTAATGGCTGGTGCATCATTATGCGTGTATTTGGCATAGCAAGCCGCTTACCCTTTGTACCACCTCCAAGGATGATTGATGAAGTTGACGCTGCAATGCCAAGAGCGATTGTGGAAACATCGGCTCTGACGAGCTGCATTACATCATAAATTGCCATGGTAGCACTGGCAAGAAAATTTTCAAGGTTTCAATGAACATGAACTAGAAAACTTCTGTACATTGAACAAGAAACTGAAAAAGAAAAAAAAGTAAAATTATCTGTTAGGAATGGAAATATCAGATTTTGGACTATTAATGCTACCAATTGATGGCCATGTCAGAGATATTTCCTCGTTTATAGAAACTTGAATGAAAAAATTCACATTTTCCTTCTAAATTGATCATTAGGCAAAACGTAACCTTACTTTGGTTGGAAGTCATCAGCATCCTTGATTTTGGGAGATGGTGCATGTGCATGGTGTGCATATCTGCATATTGGTGTCCAATGCGAGAGAGAGAGAGAGAGAGAGAGAGAGCAGAAACAAATAATTGACACAAGAAACCTTAGAAAAAATGAACTAAAAATATTCTTAGTGTTAAAAAAAAGTGACTGGAAAGGAAAACTTCAAGGTGATTTCTTTAACTTGGAGGCTTTTGTAGTTTGTTGCTCGTCTAGGATTTTGTGTATTCAATTTCTTCAGTGCAATGATGAAAAAGAAAAGTTCGGGTATCTAGTCCCTTGCTAGGAGAAAAACACACACACTCTAGTTAGTCATTTGGACTGACAGGCAGTATATGACCTTTTTTGACATTAAGATGTCTAAAACATAACCACTCGGTCTTTAGTTGCAGATTTTCTGAAATTGTACATGCGGAATCTACAACCTGGACCAAGGGACACAATCACTTCTCTAGTGCGTAAACCACATACATCCTCCCCCTGCCCCGATGGTAAGGACCTTCTTTTGCTTAGGCTGGGGCAGGCACCAGTGGGGTTAAGCACAGGGAGGACCACTTGAACTGAGAGTTGGCTCATACTGTTCTGTGATCTAAAGTAGAAAAACCTGGCAACATGGTCATTGTAAGATCCATCTTCCTAGGGGAGGAGAGTAGCTCAAGCCATAGGCATAACACTTGTTACTAACCTACAAAGATGAGACACAGAGGAAGTAACCCAAAAAAGGCATATGCCTCCTTCAGAACAAACGATTAGGCAGCTATTGCTTTGAAGAGCACATACACCACACCCTCGGTAGAAAAGTATCTGAACAAATATAAGTATTGGGTGGCATCTAGCATTTTGTAATTTGTTAATCTGATTGGTGTTGCTCCAAGAATGCAAATGAGTCATGGCCAAAACACCAAAAAGGAAATGCTGGACTGCTAAAGCTTTCAAGATATAAATTTGCAGATGATTGAAGACAGAAGAGTTAAAATACACATCCCCCAGAAAAATTCCATATAAAACTTTTGTGCAGCAAACATTACAATCAATCTCCACATGAGCTAATCTTAGTTTACCAAACTGACTAGAATCCAATCTTAGGCCAAGCATAGGTGATGATGTTGCAGCTAAGCAAAAGTCACATGTGACAAAGGTATTCATCAGGAATGGCTGAAAAAAGGTAGAAGAGAAGAGAATATCAGAGGAACAGAAGCACCTCCCCCATGATCAAACCAAGTTATTCACCAAAAGAAATACCTAACTAGAAAGCTACAATCATTTCCCTACTGTAACAATTTCTTGTTAAGGTTGGAGAGAAATCATGTGAAACTAAATTTGCAGCTCATAGCTAGGATCCCACCATTAACATTTGCTTGGTTAGGTTCCTATAGTAAGCCATCAAAATCCATCAATCCCCATCATGGGTTAATTCCCTACTACAATCCAAAAACCAAGAAGACATATGGTGTGCCAACACTCAGTTTACCCCCAAAAGAGGAAAATTGAAACAGCATGGCTAGGATCCTCAAGATGACCCCTTTTCTCTCTATTTATTTTACCAACCTTGGTTTGGGAAAGAACAAACCAAGATAACAGCCGTTGTACAAGATTGTTACCATCTTTAGGATTGCTAGCTATTCATAATTTCATATCATGTGAAGGGTCACTTGGAAGAACAACCAAAGTGAGTCTTAGTTATATAAGCATGGACAATTGACGCCATTGTGGAAATGGCCCACATTGACCATTCTTAAGCAGCTCACTCACTGTAAAGATGGAATTTTCTCCAGATCCAATCAATTAAAATTTAAAATTTTCTACAGGTTTTCTCATTTGATTCACTCGCTTTGTGTCTTCTGAGTGACAATGCCTTTCCAGCTGCTTAGAGTTAAATACAACTAATATGTTATTGTTATAGTTTTTACTTTTAACAGTACAAGAGCAGTGCTTATTGTCCATTTCACTAATCACTATATTGCAAAGAGTTACTAATTTCTTAGAACAAGTGATATTCAACTCAGATTGTGATAATTGTGTAAAACCAATAACCATTTTTGAAGCCAAAAAATGAAGAAGGTGCACCCTGTAAAATTGTTAATATAAGAAAAAATAACAAATTAAGGACTGAAAAAGTAAAAGAAACAAAAAAAAGGAAGAACAAGAATAAAGAGTTCCACATTCTTGAAATAAAAACCAACTTTTGATGCATCTAGGATTGCAGACTTATCACCATCTTATACCAAAAATTCAACATAAGAATTCAAAAGTGATAGTATGGTTCAATTGACGTCATCATAGAAAAGGAAGAACTATTGCATGAAACAAGCCAACTTTTGGTACACGCAGGACAGCAAGCCTATTGCTTTCATTATGATGTAAATCTCAACAGCAGCATAGCAAATTAATGTCATAACATGGCTCAAGCCACTCAACTATTGGAAGGCTATTTATCAATCATGCACTTGTACAATATGATACACATGCATGCACAATATGATACATGCACATATACAATGCGATACATTCAATATATTACACAACTTATAATACAATACACAGTACAGTACACAATAGTTAACAACACACCCAGCATTTGCAGTAAGAAACTTTAGAAAGGATGAAACGATGCTGCAGAAGAAGCCTATTTTAGAGAAATTTTAAGAATTTTAGTTAAATCACGAAGAAGTTTATCATTGGTTAAATGTTATTAAAATCTATTCAGACATTAACTGTGTCAAGAAAGGCCTACACATAGTGTTCAAGAATTCCATAAACAGCAAAAAATCCAAGTAGACAACCTGCTATCGTTTCAGCAAATTCAAATCGCAAATAATTATTGGCACCTCATATCCTAAGACTACACTGAGAATCAAGATGGGGCACAAAGAACTCCAATTTACATTCTTCCATTCGTTAAAACTTAGAAGTGCACGACCAATGAAAATAATATCATTGGGCATTTTAGAGTAAGAATGGCCGATGCCCTCTCAAATCACAGATCCCATCTTTATTCCAAATGAAGAACAATATACGCAATGTAATATTCTTATGTTATAAGTTTAAGAGCCCAAAGGAAAGGATACATTGATTTTAAAAGAAACAAACCCTTTTCCAAAACTCCTATGAGAAATAGGTTCACATTCACGTCCTCAGACCTTTTCCCCTCTTAAACACTTACGCCTCTTAAAAGGAACCAAATTGTCAACTCAAGAGCTCATTCATCCCGTTTTAGGAGTCCCTAGAGCTTGATATAATTTGATATGCAGAAACTTTCGCACCAACAGAAAAAGAAGAAAGTCAAGGAAACAACAAGGAGAAAACCTTAGACCTTCTTTTTCCTCTGCAACCATTTGGAACTCGATACAAGAAAATAAACTAAATGAGGTGCAGTTTAATTTATTTTCTCATTGTTTGAAATTAAGGTAAATAGATTTTGAGCTAGAATATGCACCGTGAATGAGTTTTCCAGTTTAGCAACGGATACTGCAATGCCATGTGGGTTTATGTATTAAAAAGTTAAACCAACATCGGACACTTTCCCCTTAAATTTGATGCTTAGCTTTCAACGAGGTGGCGTTCCCAACTTCATCACGACCAATTTTCTGTGTTATCTATTCAATTACCGTGATATGAAACAAAGAAAATGTTTAGCGCCAAAGGAACTCTATAATTAACATCACAACCGACGGGTATGACAAGGTAGGTTCCCTAATATCAATTTGCATAATATTAATAGCTAATGTGACTTCAGCTTCTGGGACTCGTATGTGAAACAATATAGCAAGATCCAGACGATCTCATGAGAAGTTCCAGGGATGTAGTTAGTAGGCCCTCGTTCCAGCCAAAAGTGGCACCAACGATTCCAATTTCCAAATTCCGGGGCTCGACTATTTCAAGCCTAAAGTACAAAAGTTTCGCTTGAAATGTACCAGCAAGCCAGAACTGACATCATCCTTGCTGCAGAATATCCAACCCTAGGAACTATCTAGCATCATCAACCCCATTTGTAGAATATCAGAACAATTAAATGAACAAACTATATAAAACAAACCAAACACAGGAATGAAAAAGGAAAACCAGGAGCAAAAAGCGAACCTCAACGATCCGCCAGGAGAATTGATGAATAGTCTGATATCCTTAGTAGGGTCTTGTGCGTCCAAGAGGATGAGCTGGCTAATGATCGCGTCGGCGACGAAATCATCTATGTTGCAGCCCAAAAACACAATCCTCTCCTTCAACAACAATCCCATGACGTCCGCTTCCGCGCCTCTCATGGCCGTCGAGTGCGTCTGAGGCGGGGCCGAGTTGAAGACGGAAGACGAGAACGAAAATGGAGAAGGAGAAGAAAGAGAGAGCGGAAGCCCAGAACCTAACCCTAAATCGGCGGAGAACGACGGCGAGCTCGCTGAGGCAGCAGCAGCGGCAACAAGTAGAGGCCGAACAGATAGAGCTGAAGATGGCTTGAAGGAGCAGGCGGAAGAAGGGAAATGGGTTGCAGGACGAGGGTTTAGGGCTTTAGAAGAAGGGGAAGGAAGAATGGAAGCGGAGATAGAGAGCGAGCTCATCTTGGTAGTTTGCACCTCTCCCTCTCTCTGCCTCAGTGGAGTTAAAGAGTCTGCTGAAGAAACAGAAAGAGGATAAATGGGACGCAACAGGACCCGGGCATGGGTCTAAAACTGTTTGGGCCCAAACTCGACCTTGATTGCATTCGGATCCAAACAAATAAAATTTGATAAAGGCAAAATCTGAACTATTTACATCTGTTTTAGAGTTTATTATTTATCATCATTATCAAAAGTAGTCGATTAAAAAATTGTTGTATTTTACTTGCAAATTATAAACCAGGGATTTGTTTATCTAAATTTGAATCAATTCATCGTTTTCGAAATTAATTTTTTATTCAAGACTGAATAACTTGGAACATACAAATAAGTTTACTGGCAGGAACGTATCGGAATAAAATAGTTAATAAGTGGTCGCGACTCGCGAATTATCTGATATACAAGAAAGTATTATTCATTTTTCTCGAAATCTAGCTAATTCGGGATCTTCGCTTTCGTAAATAGCAGGGGAAGCATAGGGACATTATCGTCATCGTTCCCGCCATAAGATAGAGGAGAGGGCACTCGATTCCTATTAGGGTTTGTTGGTCCATCCGTTCAGTCTCTTTGTTCACAGCGTTACGCGGCCGTCTTCCTCTCTCCCCCCCTCTCTCTCAGTATGGCTACTCAGATCAGCAAGAAGAGGAAGGTACTCTCTCTTTCTCTCGCAAACAGGCACGCCGCCAACACCTTATATCGGAATTCTCTTCATGCCTTCTTCATCCCTGATTTCATCGGATCGAGCGGCAAACTGAACCTGTGGTCTAAGTAGCGCCTGCCCGTCCAGTCCTTTCCATGTTATTTCGGCGTTCTAATGTTTTTGTGTTTTCTAGGATGCATTTTTATTGATTTTTTTGTGGTTGCCTTTCGTGATTGTGCGTACTTTTTTCTAACGAAGGAAACGTTCAGACGACGCGGACATTTGTATGAAATATTGTGTTCGGAACAATGGTGCCACGAACTCATTTTTTCCTAAGTTATAGCTCCAAGCACTGGAGCTAACCCTAGAGATGTGGTTGGCACTTTTTTTTTTTGGTATTTTTTATCCTTATTGGTGTGCTATGAAATTCATCTTTTATATTGGAGTGGAGAAACGAATTTGTTGCACTTGTTTGGAGGCGAGGATTTTTTAGTGAGGCCGAAGATGGTAATAGATTCAACTTAAACACTTATCGGCTGTCTGGGTTTCTTTTTTCAAGGTTAGGTCTATGGGTGACAATGGGTTCATCTTGCGCAGATAAAGTTTCATAAGTGCGATCCAGCTAGATTTTTTCTTTTAGTAGCCGAGAACAATTGTCTACAACCATAACTTGAGGGTGGTTCACACGCAACAGACCCTTCTACCTGTTCATTGACATCGATCCATTTTCGTTAGGACTCCCACTAAGCTTTATAGAAAATATAGTTTAATGATGGGTGCCTTTACATTCAATGTATGTGCACTCATTATTTCTTTTGCTGCTTTTCACATTGCCTGGACGATGAGGACCACAGATGTCTTCATCCTTCTTGGTTTTGTTTTATTTGTTTTCTCTTTGGCCATTTTCAATTGCAGATTTACTTGTCCGTTGCTGAAAATGTTGCAGTACTAATATTGCATTGTGTGGTACTCATTTATTCTGCGGTAGTTCGTTGCGGATGGGGTCTTCTTTGCCGAACTAAACGAAGTCCTTACTAGGGAACTGGCAGAAGATGGGTACTCTGGTGTTGAAGTCCGGGTTACTCCAATGCGCACGGAGATCATCATCCGAGCGACCAGAACTCAGAATGTTCTTGGTGAGGTTACTGATATTGTAAACTCCTTTGATCTATTTTCTTTGTTGATTTTGTTGGTGCTTTATGTTTTTCTCTCTGCAGCATGGTTTTATGATTGATTTTTGTTATGCAGGTGAAAAGGGAAGGAGGATCAGAGAATTAACATCTGTTGTGCAGAAGAGATTTAATTTCCCAGAGAACAGTGTGGAGCTATATGCTGAGAAGGTCAATAATAGAGGTCTTTGTGCCATTGCTCAAGCAGAGTCTCTTCGTTACAAGCTTCTTGGTGGTCTTGCCGTTAGGAGGTAGCCCCAAATTTCTACGCCTTCAATTTTAGTTTATGTTTTGTTTTGTGTTATCTGCTCTGCCATGCTATGTTCTGGTCATAGCCACAAATGCCGCAATATGTTCAAAGTTTCAAACATATTGTGATATTAACGAAAAAAATGGGAAAAAATGATAAAGCTGGAAAAAATACGTGATATTCCAGAAAAACGTTAAAAATGAATTTATCGTGATTTTTTGTTTTTTTTTTCATTTTAAAACTTGATAATTTTATCATTTTAACAAGATATTTTTTATGTCTTCTTATTAGTTTTTGATTTATTTTATTTTTACTTAATATTTTAATTTTTTTTGTTTTGGAAAACTTGGAGATTTCCCTGAGAAAACAACTTTGCCTAAAAATACCATGAAAAACATCATCTATAAAACCCAAAAATGATATTTGTGGCTTTCTCCCTGTGTGTATTAGTGTTTTATGCCAATGTCTGCCCTGCTAGTCATATAGGTTGTACATGCTTCAATGTTCTCTCAAGTTCACACATAGATGTGCACCTATTGAAGGAATAATTAAAAGAAAAAATGCCTTGCTCGGATCCCCTTGGTAGTTTATAAATTATAAGCATCCCAGGTTCTTTGTTAACAAAGAATACCATTTTGAATTTTTTAAATTGTTAGTCTTTCCTCCTTTTTGATCACACATAAAAGGGAAAATTTGTTCAAGGAGCTTTAATATAATGCTGAAAAACTACTTCATGCTTTTGCTATAAAGACATCCTATACGGTTCTTATGTACAGTTGAAGTTTAAATTCAGAAATTGTTGTCAAATGTTCATAACTGCTTTTGACTGGCGATTACAGTCTATAACTGGTTTTATAATTTCTTCATTTGCCCTTTTGTTTGCAAATGATGTTTCTTCACATCGTGCCTTCATAATCCCAGCCAACCTTGTTTGTTTGTCTGATTCATGGGAGGCACAAAATGATGATGGAAGTTTCACTGAGAGCACTATTTCGTCCAGTAGAAGGTGCTTGTGAATTATTATATGTGTAAGTACGATACTTGTTGCCAAGGGCAGTAAAAGGAAAAGGTTGTATGCACAGAAACACGTGAGATATCTCATTTCTCCAAGCAGATTGTCTGCTGTTTTTATTGCTTCCTCTAAGTAATATTTTCTGTCGGATATGTTTCTTCACATTATGCCTTCATAATCCCAGCCAAACATTGTATGTTTGTCTGATTCATGGGAGGCAAAAAATGATGTTGGAAGTTTCGCTGATAGCATCATTTCATTTACTGGGGATGCTTCATAGTAGCTCACCATACATCTCTCTTTCTCTGGTATGCAAGTGGCTTAGCATATGCTAGGTATTTGATTGTGTATAATTGCTAAGAGGCCATAATCAGTGATAGATGATGCTTCCTCGTTTTAATTGCATAAACTTAAATTTTGTTATGGTTGTGTTATTCCAGGGCGTGTTATGGAGTTCTACGTTTTGTCATGGAGAGTGGTGCAAAGGGTTGTGAGGTTTGTTATTTATTGCGTCCTATGTGAATTTGTACTTGTATGGTATGGTGATTATTGCCATGTTAAATTAACTTAAGTTGCTTCTCAGGTCATTGTCAGTGGAAAGCTGAGGGCACAACGTGCCAAGTCCATGAAGTTCAAGGATGGCTATATGATTTCGTCAGGCCAACCTGTGAATGAGTACATTGACTCGGCCGTGAGGCATGTCTTGTTGAGACAGGTTAGTTTCGGTATCAACTGTCTGCTCCTATAATTTGGTATAACTGTTTGTGCACCAGAAGCTTCTGTGGACTTCGGCAGTTTTTTGTAGCCCCATGAAGTTTTTGCAGTTTTTCATATTTTCAAGTTTACAGGATGTCATGGCTCCTGTAGTTGCCATTATTTGAAAATATCTCAATTGTTATTATTATGGCCAGCTCAGAGTCCTAGAAGTTCAACTCAGTTTGTGGAAATATGGTTCTCTTCCTTTTGGTTCTTTGGCTCTTTTGTGGGAAAAGGCACTATAGAATCTAATATTTCACAATCATTTTATTTTCATTGGATTTTAAAGCTTTTTAAACACAAGGTGGTTTATTTTAAAGTACATCTTGACATGAATGAAGACCTTGTGAGGTCCAGTTTTGGTTACTGTGCAATTAGTTCTCATTTTGCTTTGTTTTAATGGGAAATTGAACGTGCTCTGTCTCGGTGAACTTGTTAGAAAGTTAGAGGTCGTTGAACCTATGGGTTGTTTTATTGTTGGCTATGGAGCTATGTGATGAATATTTGAGCTGACAATCATGCCTCACGACTCATATCCTATTTTGTTCATCTTTACTTTGGGATTGATAAAAGGTTTCTTCCGCAAATTTCATTGTTGGCGTTTTAGTTGCATTATCATTAAGTTGCGTGTAGGTAGGATCTTGACCAGGACCATTTCAAGAGTAAAGTGATTTTCATGCCCCACCATTTGATTTACTTGTTAATCTATCTTGATTTTAATGTGCTTTTGTGTTGCTTTGAATTTGTTATCTGTGCATAGTCAACTGTGAGTAGTTTGATCACTTTTCTTTAATCGAAACAGGGTGTTCTTGGAATCAAAGTGAAGATCATGCTGGATTGGGATCCAAAGGGAAAGCAAGGGCCAACTACACCATTGCCGGATCTCGTCACCATCCATACTCCGAAAGAAGAAGAGGAGTATGCCCAACCCGTTCTAGTAAAAGAAATCGACGTTGCTGCTTGAGGCAGCTTCTTTCTTGGTGGTTACATGGAGAAGATTTTCCTGCATGTGGACAGCACTTCAAATTTTGCTTGGCAGTTGGATGTTTCAGTTCCTTTTATGTTTTAAGTCTTTTTTGGTTTTCGGTTTGTAGTTTGCACTTACTAGGTGGATTGCAGAATGAGTTATACAATTCTACCATTTTATCATTTCTAGCGTGTACAGTGACTCATTTCATTCTGCTCGTCCATTCTGCATTCTGCTTCTCTCGCTTTTGATACTATGCCTGATACATATGTTGGTTACAAACTACTTTACGCTATGTTTGGTTGGAGAAAGGGAGGGAAGGGAAAAGAATGAAATAAAATGAAAAGGAAATAGTTAATTAAAAAGCTTATTTGGTTAGAAATAAAATGAAAGAAAAAACTAAATAGCATATGGATTTAGAAAGAAAGGAGGAAAAGAAAAGGAGGGGTAGTGTGTCTTTCACTTATTATTTTTTTATTTTTTTTCATTTTGCTCAGTTGTATCATGGAACATCTGGAGCCGCATACTCAAACATCGGTTGCATACGAGTGAACCGCAAATAACCTAATCATCCTAGGAAAACAACCTTTAACCTTTCTCGAAGTTACAGGGCTTGTTTACAAGTTGAGATCCCTTTTGATTTAGGAAAATTTAAACTGAGGGCGCAAGACAAGTTTAACGTTACAACTGATGACTGAAATATACATGCACGAGAGTAAACTTTATGTAAACTCAAAATATTTTGGCCATGATTGACAAATGTTTGTTTAAATTGAAGGTTGCATTATAAAATTAAATTTTGAAATTTAATTTGTGTATTTGAATTTTGCTATATCAACTCCATTTTGGATACAGGTTTCCAAAAAGGTAGAAACCTGGACTTTGTCTTGTGTTGTTATATTGGCGTTATTTAACTTAAGAGGAAAAATCCAGAACAGTCAAAATCTTGTCAAATCCAGTTTTGACATCACCCAAATACACTAAAAAGGCATTTTGGAGGCATCGATTTTGCATTATAAACGTCAATTTAAGCAGCCCTTAACCTGTAATTTTTTTAATCTTTTTCATTTTTAGCTCATTTTAATATGATATAATATCTATAGAATAATATACCATATCAGTGACCAAACTTATACCGCGTCAGTATTTTTAGTGACACTGGTACGTACAACTGTCACCCTTTAAGGCAGGATCTATGTCCAGTGCTTTTTTTGTATCCAAGTTCCACAAATCAAGGCTACCGTTACCAGATAGGTGATCAATTACAACGCTTTTGATGCACGTCCCTCAAGAATCTTAACCAAAAGCATATACAACACATTTGGACCTAGGAAGTTCCTAACGATCAGGACAGTCATTGGAAGTAAGGGATGGACCCAGCCTACTAAATCCCGGCTGGGTTCGAGAGGGCAGGTAGTGGCAAGCAAGTACTCAGTCATTAAACTGAGGAGAAAACCGAGAAATTGATCTATTAGTTAGAGCAACCTTGTTCTTCTGTCTTCTTTTTATTCTTCTTCTTCAAGGTCATCACTAACAAGAAGGTGCTTCAGCGCAACCTTGTGTCTTTTAGGTTCTGCTACATTTTCTTCGATCTTGGCTTCTGCAATCGATCGTTTGTTGCTCTCGACGGTCCTATCTTCTTGATCTTCATCCCTTTCATTAGTTCTCTCTTCCCCTTCATCGCCTGCAGATATCTCATGAACAGACGCCTGCTCAGCTACTGCTTTATCTTCCGCCTTTTCACATCCATTTGTGTCTTCTTTCTTTTTGGTAGCCTCCTCGTGGCCCATCAGAATTTTTTTGATCTCTTCATTGCTGGCGACATCTAACGGAAGTTTCCCAGCCTTTGTCTTCGCAGTTAGGCTTGCACCTTTCTTCAATAAGTACTTCACAAGATCCAAGTGAGAACCCTGGACGGCATAATGGAGTGGTGTGAAGCCTTTCCTGGTGCGTGCACTGACAGAAGCACCTGATGAAACAAGAATCCGAACAATTTCTAGATGCCCTTTCTGCGAAGCAAAATGAATTGCTCCCATGTCATCAATTGCGGCTGCCCCAACATCAGCTTTCAGGTTGCAGAGAAATGAAACCACCACAGTCTGGCCTGACCAAGCAGCCAAATGCAATCTCAATTACAAACATCAGGTTAAGGAAGCTCAGAAAGAGAACCATAGAAAAATGGAAAAAAAAAAAAAACAGTTCTGCTAGTATTTCTGGAAATGTTAGTTCAGAATCAAAGCAAGGAAAGATGCTCCGTTCATGCAAACAGTCAACAAATGACCTAAAGACAGACTACTGGAACATGCAGACCAAGCTGTTGAAGCAGAACTGTAGATTCTGATAAGAGAATGCACAGGACATCAGAACATGCATGAACTGAAAAGATCAGCAAAATTTGTCTATGTGGATGCTGGTGATGATTGAGAGATGAGAGACAGAATGGCATTTGCCTGAGACGCTTTCATTTTGATTGTGCACACATGAAAGATCAGCTTGTCTATGTGGATGCTGGTGATGATTGAGAGATGAGAGACAGAACGGCATTTGCCTGAGAAGCTTTCATTTTGATTGTGCACACATGCATGCCCGTATTCACAGGTAATTATCAAAACTTCAAACTAGTGAGTATAATGCATCTGATTACCAAAATGCCCCCATATCCCTTATTTTCTTAAATTCACAATCAAATTCATGAAAACAACGCATGCTGTTCTCCTAAGCTGTGTCATGCATGTCTTGTGCATGACAACATTCTTTTATTCAAGTAGCTTCCTTCTAGTAAGTTCAGGTTATTATGTAAGAGATGTAAGTTTGTAATTATTAATCTCTAGAGGGCATTTAAGAACAGGAATGTTGAGTCTTTGGAACGTAATGTTCCATGAATATGTCCCAATGGGTACTAGTAAATTCCAAACTTTCCTATTTGTGCATTTGGACTAAGACAAGTATATATCCTGTTCAACTGCACCAAGTTTCTTTAGCCCAATACTTAGCTCTTTCGCCGAGTTGGATACTTGTTTTTCAGTTAAAAGCAAGGGCAGATGATTAAGTATGCAGGGTTCATGGAAAGGCTCATAGTCAAGAAGAACAGTGTGCTAAAACCATGCCATCACAACCAAACCAAGCTCAGTTGCTCATGGAGTCAGCAAAGTGAAGGAAACCGGTGTAATATATGAAGCAGAGATCCACTAAGGCATCTACTGACATAACACAAGACCAGAAAGGGATAGACCAGCATATTGCTGACTAGCTTCCTGGAACACAAGGAAAGAACTTTCAACTCTTTCCACTCCCCAGCCATGCCAGTTCCTAAGTGAGAACCCGAAGGAAAAAGGATACCACCTAAAATCAATCAAGTGAGAAGGAAAGAGTTCCATCATTAAGTGTGACGAGTCTTGTATTCCATTACTAGATTCAGCTCTCATTTGCTTTAGATGAGAGATTAAGGGAGTTCTTTAAAGAAATCACTCATGAATCAGGCATTAATCTTCTCAGTTGTGGAACATGAAAACATCCCACTCAAGCATCTTAGGTAATCAAGCTTGTTGTTTTGAAGTTACAGATGCCAGTATATTATTCAAGATAGTCTTCGTAGCTTTCCAAAACTTGTAGTCCAACTCTTATTTTTCTCTAGGGTTTCAAACATTTCCATCATAATGCTTGATATTTACTGTTTACACATATGATCCAAGAGAATCTTTCTCTTTCTTTTCCATTCCTGTTCCAGGCTTTGAGTCATAAGCAACAAAAGAGTTCCAGATTTACTGACAACCAGAAAAGATCCTATTTAATAACAAGCAGTCAGGGTTAAGTCAACTAAAAAACCCTGTCTCAAACAGTCTGCCACTGAGATAACTAGGTCACGGCGATGTGTGCATCTTTACCTTGTTTCTGAATTATATTAGTATGTAAAGAAAACTTAACTATCACCAATAAGACTTACTTTTCTCTTATAATTGTAACATTATATTAACTGCTTAAGGCAAGAACATGTACAACCAACAAGCCAGAGGCCCTACATGGGTTCCAATAGTCCATAGGATGGTTACTGCAATTGAAGGAAGAAGGGTCTCAAATCTTAGATCAAGCACATAGGTACCTATGGCTGTTACGATGAATCACTTAAAAGGTCTGTCCAACGAAGCAGTAGGAAGCAGAATTAAGACCAATAAAAGCAGTTTAACCAAGAAAAAAACAAGAAAGATAAACATCCCAATAGATAATTATTTCTTTCTAATGGGTAAAATTCACATCATGTGAATGCATAACCTTTGCTGAAAGTAGTAACATAACAATACAGTACTATGATTCATGTCAGAGTGACACTATTTCTGCTTTTGGAATTATAGCTGAAGAATCATGCACTATGGGAGGTAGGGATGGGTAGTGGACTTCCCAGTTTCAATATACTTCTCTCAACATCTTTGACAAGAGTCTAATGTACAAACTTTAGATAAGCAAGATATGGACCATGGCCACATAACCGACAACAGCTAAAAACATGATACAACCAGGAGGGCAGAGTCAACTAGGTTTACCAGTAAGCTGCTAACCTATTGTGTAGTCTAAAATTCAAATTGCAGCTCATCGGCAAATCCTTCTCTAAATAGGAAAATCCAGTTTTCTATATTTTGACTTTAGAACAATTTTTCTATATCAACCCTTCACTTGATGCATGAACCCTGTTTAACTATTCATGAGTCGTTTTACCATTATAGATCTGATTACCATGACTTGCATCAGCAAGTCTCATGATCTTTTACATCAGTTCCTCAGCAAATGATAATGATAGCAGGGACAAGTACTGAATACCAAGTTGAGAAAAAGTAACCAAGCTTAACAAGCACATGCATCCACCATTCCTAGCCTGCAAAATCATGTTTGTGTACTTACACGGGATGCTAGGGGAAAGCAATAGGCCGTACACGACGAGCGACACCTTGTTGAGTTTGCTTATAAGTTATAAGTTTCCAACTTGTCAAGACCTTTTTTCTTAAATGCATTCCGGGAGCTACTTTAGCACACAAGTTCTCCTTGACACCTTGTGAAGTTATGTTCAAAAGAAAGTGCCGAAGAATAATTCCATGAGAAAAGTGCAAAACCACAAAACCAACATCATACATACATTAACTTTTGCAACAGAAGAAGAATAAGAAGATAACACGGTCTAAATACAAAAAATAGTAGAAAGTAGCACGATAGGTTGAACTCAAGAACAAACCCTAGACCCAGCTTCCCTTCAGAGACATTTACAGAAATATGCGAACAAAGGTTGATATAAAACCCCCTTATTTGGAAAGGGTAAAGAAAGTATCCTGAGCCAAACAATTCCATAAAAGACCACATAGAAACTTAGAAAGCAATAAGAAAAAGCCAACGAGAGAACCCCCAAAAGCCCCAGTGTCTACTAAAACTTACAAGGCAAAAGCCAAGGGAACCCCGTCAATTGGAAAATCCAAGATTATAATCTTTAGAACGTCCAATTCCTACGGGCAAACGAGATATCAAACGACCTAGTCTCTTTCAGAATTGAGACGAAAGTCCAGAAATTAGAAGGCAGATCATATAGCCACCGAAGATTACTAGCTTGAAGGATGGAGAAGACGGCCCATTTCACAGAGGTATTTCAGAAAAAAAAAAAAAAAAAAACAAACAAACAAACAGATCGAGTGAAGAGTGCAAAAGTCGGATACGGTGTTCTCGAGTGCTTATCTCTGGAGTTGATAGCCAACGGGTTGTAGTTGCAAATCTCCTCGAGGACAGGCATATTGCCTTCTCTCGCAGCTGCGTGGATACCTCCATGCAAGTTATCTCCGGAGTCCGATGCCTTCCTGCCGCCACCGGAGTTTGAATTTCTCTTACTGCCGCCCATTTCTGAGATCTCTCCCTCGCTCTCACGCGCGCGCTCTCTCTCTCTCCTACCCTGCCTCCTCTGTTGCTTATATAGGACCAAAGAACGGGCTAGGCCTGTTGCTGGGTACCGCGCCCGGGAGCGGGTGAGATGGGATTCGGGTCTGATGCTGTTATTAGTTAAACTGGTCGTATCGGTTACCGGCATCCAAATGGAGAAATAGCATCATTGAAACCAGATCTCACATGCCTTTGAGTATGGAATCAGATCCTTATGGAAAAATTGGCATCACTGAGGTTAGGATTTACAAGCGCAGTTTTACCTATTGGAACTAGATTTCTAGTAATTGGGTTCAGTAAAATAGTCTGAATCCGATTAACAATATGTTTCAGTCTCAGTTTAGTGTTATCCCAACCAAGGATGGATATCCAATCTGATTATAAGGCAATTCTTAGGTTCCAAATAGTAATATCCAAACTAGTTGGAAATAGCTTGTCAATTTTTTTAACGTCCAACACTTAGATTGCTGAATCGCTATGTTTTTAGAAGTTCTTTCTCTAAATGTTCGCACCTATTACAGAATATTGCATAGAAAATGCTTAGTTAGTATCGGAAAATGAGATACTAAATACAACATGGACATGAAACAATAAAATCTTTCTCTATTTCTCTCCTTAATTATGCCTCTGGTGATTCTTCAAGGAAAGGATCTGAATGATTGGTCCATCATTGTAGATGCAGTTAATTTCCCCTTCACAAATCACTCATAGGCAACGCCAGATCAATAGCTTTTCTCTGTCTGTAGCATTCCAACTCCAACTATTGAAGATATCCCAGCATCTATTCCACACTCTAGAACAAAACTGCTGATTGGGAAGGCAATATCTCCCTGTTATGAGCTATCGAGTTTCTTCTCCACCATATGCACCAGACTACTATATGAAAAGTCGCCAACCAGCACGCTTGGAGCCACCTGGTCATCCGCCCAAGTCACCTGATTTAGGCAAGTTGCATAAACGCTTGGCCTGATGATCATCAACTGCAAGTCTGCAACTTTATCATGATATTGAAGAAACGAAATGGTGATTTTAGAGAAAGCAGGATAGAAGACCATGTGTGGTAGTGGACTTTTATAAACATACATTTAAGTGCCCAAACATTATTTTCAACTTAATGGAAGCCGCAGCGAGGATCGGAGAAGGAATATTACCAAAACATTTGAAAAAAATAGAATGCTCGTGAAGCCACTTTGTCTAAGCAAAAATCGCTGACTTGAATCACAATAGCTCTTACCTCAGCTGGTTCAGGAAAGAAGTGGGCATGAAAGATATGGTATGCCTCGAACTCCATCTTTTATGTACCAATAAGTAAAAAGTCGTTACAGGTTATACACAATGTCACATGGGCGTATCTGAATAGCTGCCGCGTTCGTGTCGATGCTGCTGCAACACATGTCCATTGCATATGTGTCGATGCCACTACTGTTGCTGCTCCAACACTGCAGGCCCATTGCGGTCAGCTGAACTTGGATCATTTTAAATGAAAATGGTCATCTAAAATGGTCTTTTGCATCCACACCAACACCCATGTAACATTTCACACCTACATCTCTACACCCACATCAAACACCCAGGAAACATAGGTTATACACTTACATCTCTATGCCCACACCAACACCCATGTAACATATAGGTTATACAATGGATAAAGAAAAGGAATGCTTGGGAAGTGACACTTTAGAAATGTGAGAAGTCTGAAACGTGAAGCATGAACATCTAATAAGGACTGGGAAGGGCAAATAAAGGCATGGGAGCTGCAAATAAAGAGGGAGAAACCATATTCATCGATTTCTTTGGTTGTTCGGGGGCATATACTTGGAAGATGAACGAGTTAAATTGAGGTAACAGAGGAGGTGGGACCTTTTCCATATACTTCTATGAGAGGATATTATATTGCCCGGGTGAACCCAGAATTTTTTTTTATATGTAAAAAATCAAATGTTTTTAGTTTGGCTCGACCCGTCGCTCCTCTTGGCCCTACCCGCAGATGGTTTGGCTCGCCCCTAAAATAATTCTGGCTTCGCCCTGCTGACAAATATTCTTTCATCTCCATATATGCCCATAAAAAATGGCCATTGTTGTCTCTGTTCCCAGAAAAGTTAGTAATGAGGACGCACATGTAAAGCACAAATTGAAAAAAGAAAGCAGAGATTAAAAATGACACGGAAGCGACAAGGAAACGAAGTGGAAGTGGAAGAAGCACTGTTGCACCGTGGGACAACCAAATTAAGACATGTTAAGTGTGCACTTCCTAGGGTCATCGACCCAACACATGTCAAAGGCATTGAGGCGTAGCGGAACGTAACAGCACGACCGTAAGCTGTGAAGCACATTGGTAACCAAAAGCACTGCAGCACCTTGTACCTTTTCAAGTTGCATTACGCCATGAATTACTTGTTTTGCGGGGACTCCGTTCCCCATCACATGCCTGGAATGAGGGTTGCCATGCGATAGATGCAACATCCACTCAGATAATCCATACCTATCTATCATATTGATCAGATAAAGCAAGAAGAAGAAATGGATACAGTCGGGAATTAACGCCAACCAAAAGAAAGGAATTGCAAATCACTTGGTTTAGCTGAAAAATAACAGCAGTTGCTACATAAACAACTAAAGCATAGAGGCAGTTCTTGCTTACAATAAGCAAGGCCACACATAGTGAAAAAACACAGAGACCTCATCTAGTATGGGAAGATAGAAAAGCAACTCGTTCCACATCGGATTCAGTCCAATCCTGGTCCATAGCTTGAAGATCAGGAAGATCAGTGCTTGTGGAGAACTTCAGAATTTTCTTTCTGTTGATATACTCAAGAGAAGGATAGAGCACAAAGCCAATTAATACAGCAGCCATGCTTACAGCTACAACCTTGAGGGAAGCAATCGCCAGCACCACACAAATTAAAGCTGTCGGAGCTAAACAGAGTAGGATGGCACCGGCAGTTCCCACAGGTATCTTGTAGGGACGTGAAGCAGTTGGACTTTTTATCCTTAGATATATGAAAGCCACAAATTCAAGGATCATCCCAAAACAGTACAGATAATTCTCAGCTGCAACTATCTCTTGAAAGCTTAACCAGGAAAGGAGGAGTACCCCTGAAGCAGAAAATAGAATTCCCAACAGAGGAGTTCCATAGGATGATCTTTTACTGAACACCTCAGGCAGCATTCCCCTTTCTGCCATCCCGAGAAGTTGAAACGAGTCACTACTCATTTCAGCAATGAACATGCCCATATTTGATAATGCGGATGCTCCCTGAATCCACCACCACAACCAAGCACCACCAAGCATTTTTGCGATGGTTGCAAAATACCCATCACTCCATAATGCTCTGTTGAGAGAAGTTGCTCCAGTTCCAGTCAAGAGTGGAATAAAGTATCCAAAAACCACCAATATAAGCGCATAAAAGAGAGCTTTTGGTAGGGTCCTCTTAGGGTCTTCCACCTCCCCTGCAAGGGTGCTAACTGAATCCCAGTAGTTAAGGTTCCAGAAGAGCGTATTTAAATACAATGCCCAATTGACGTTGTTCAAGTCAATCACTAGCCATCTTGAAGGTTCAATTTTTGGTATAGCTAAAATTCCCATTACAGCAAAAGGGAGAATAGAGAAGATGCCCAGTCCTATAGCGGTCCATCCAACTATGTTCAATCCTCTGTAGTTCATGTAGGTGAGAGCTACAGTTAACAGTAACACAGCAAAAACTCTTGGTAGCCCTTCTCCTAGAGCGGGAAACTCAGATTTTAAATAGTCCAAAAACAGAACAGGGTACAAGGCATTATCTATAACTCCACTGAGCCATTTCATCCATCCCTGTTGGAATCCCCAAAATGGGCCCAAGGCTGATGAGACCCAAACAACGTATCCTCCATTTTCAGGAAACATTGTGCCCATCTCTGCAGTAATCAGGGCTTCCGGGATGCTCCATATGATGGGGAAAATTAGAAATCCCAAAAGTGCCAGAAGAGGGCCACCTGCCTTAACACTGTCCTCTATGCCAAAAGGTCCTCCAGACACTTCATAGTAGATAAGAAAAACAAGGGGCAGAACAGAGACCTTTCTGTAACTATCTAGTTTTGGTACCTCGGTTTCATCAAAGTCTTTGCCGAAGTATTCCCCCATCAAAGAACACCTTCTATGTTTTAAGCTGCTCAATTCTGAAAACAATAAAAGAAATCCATTGAGTTATTATGACTAAAATCCTGAAGGAATATCTAAAAAGTTAGGAATAGGCCGTGCTAGGTGATCATCTCTTGCTGTTGCAACACGCATGGAAACTGATGAATACCGATTCTTCCACTGACATGTTGAAGAGACAAACCATATCAATGCATAGTACACACTTAGGTACAAGTAACAAAACAAATGATTCTTAAAGAACAACATAATGCTTGTGTGAAGAAAGTCTGATAAGATAATCATTTCGTTTCAAACAAGCCAAAAAGAAACCACCTAAAACTGCATTTGGGCCTGCAACTCTTGGATAAAACTGAGGGTTCACAGCCATTCACTTATAGCAGAAATACCGCAAGAACAACAACATGGCAACCACTGAACAATCTCCATGTATCTTGACAACACTGAGGAATGAGGATGGCCAACTCGGCGACTCATCAACTAAGATTGCATTTTAGTCTTAATGCACTATAATATCCACTGAACAGTCAGGCTTTCAACTTTCTCGACTTTGGGAGAAACAAAGAAGCCACTGAAACTATTTCAGGCTTTGCATAACGTCAACAAAGTAAATATGACACAAAATCATGGCCTTCTACCCTTCTTATAGTGGTCATCAACTATTCAAGACCTCTGAAATGCCAATTAAGAGACTATTTCACGTTCAGCAAACCGTTTGTGCAGTTCCATTCTTCAACAAAGACCAAATTCTTGAAAATAAGAGCTTAGAACCGGAGAAAATATGGCAAACGATTTGGGTCCTTCTACTCTTGGATGAAGGTTCAGGATCTCATGCAATTTAATCGATTGAATGATGCAAAATCTAAGAATTTGCGAACATAGTTCCTCATGCACGCCTAAAAGGTTCCCAATTCGTTTCATCAATCAGGGTTAGAAAACCAGCTCACGCCCTTAAAATTCTAAACGGAAACAAGACGGACAAGCGAAAGAACAATCAATTAAGATTACCTAGGCCTATAAAAACAAACAAGGAAAGAAATACCCATCACTCAGAAACACCAACCAGAATCCGCAAGGCAACAACCAACCATACCTACAAAGAAAATCCGTTCCCCCAAGAAAAGAAGGACATAGTTACATTACCTCCGCCGCCCTCAGGATTAAGCAATAAAAACATCCAATACTAGAGAACAGAAGAAGCCATATATTCCAAAACGATGAAATTTCAGGATCATTGCCTCCAAATCGAAGAATTTTAAGGGAGAAAGGGGAGAGGTAGTGGACAAATGGGTCGATGAGATTCTCACCAACAGATGCCACGCGTTTCATCTGAAGGGAGGCCAATCAACAGGTGGCATCTGGGTGGTAGCAAGAGACACCTGATGCAGAACCCACTGGCGAACAAATGGACTTGAAGAACGCTGATGATGAACCTTGGGATTCATTTTATCTCCGCCTGTAAACGTCGAACCAAGAATCACCAACCTCCTTAGACGTTACTTCTGTGCCTGAAGATTCCCTGTGCCCGAGAGTCGTATCCTTCGCTTGCATCAGAAAGGAAGAAGAGGTAGATGGGTGTTCAATTACGGAGACAGGAAGGAACGTTCAAGTCGATGACCTGGGACATTTGGGAGCATGAATAAATAGAACGCCGTCCCTCGCGTCTCATATGAAATGGTGTCGCAACGAGCCTCTTATCGCCGTTTATCTTGAAGATGAACAGTTCATGACGGCCGAGGCCATAGGGCGAAGGTTGTAGCTCTTGCCGATGAATAATGTTTTATGCCGATGAACGAAGGTTGTCACTGTTGGAGACGACGAATATACGGTCCAAGTTGAGAAAAGTATTTGCTAAAAATTTCTGTGTTTTAGAATTTGGCTGCAAGAATGTCCCTCAGCATCATTGTTTTAAAATTTTCTAACCTTGGATCTCAGATTATGCTTCTTATTATGAAGGAAGATACATGAAGTTTTTCATCTTTTAGTGTACAGAGAGCGTGTACCCACATCTATTGACAATAATTTGAGAACAACTATTTGAAGACATTGAAGAATATTTTTCCGCGCTGCCCAATGGCGTCAGAATCAGCAGCATAACCTTATCCATCACAAATCAATAGGATAACATTGATTCATGACGCGCTGGTGAAAGTTTGGTCATCAGTTTGATTTTTGTAAGCACTATTTGTTTTTTATTCAAAACACTTGAGTTGAAGAGTATATGTAAATCGACCAAAGTCTCCAAATCAACCAACAATTCTAAAAACAAGAGAAATAAGGTGGTTTTCTTGCGGTTTGCCAAGGTTGAAGTTATGTTTCTGAAAAGATTGTTAAATATTTTAAGCTATCAATGTTATCTTCACATAATTCAAATTCATATCCAGAGACATGGTTTGTAGGATAAAAACTTCTAAGCATGCAGTTTCTTCTCAATAATCCCGTCTCTCTTCATCACAGGACATGAAGATCACATACTTGATTTTTTATGTACTTCTATATTGCGTGTATCCAACTACAAAAAGCTATATATGTTTATCACATTACTGTGAATCTGATTCACACAAACGTCCCATTCCATAGCAAGCCAAAAAGCATCATCTCATGTGGAGGCACTTTAATTATTTTATTGTCATCTTTATGTTTGTGTGCCCCATTGTATTTTTCAAAGTTCTTCGGAAGAAAAATAAGTTGTTCTATCGGAAAAGACGGCAGCCTAACGCATCCAACAAAGAACTTGCGGTCAGGAGCACCGCCACTTGTGGGGGGAACAGTGGGTGGGACACCTTGGATTTGAGAACTTTGGAATTTGCTTTTATTTAAGAATGGGACTTGGTAGTGATCCGGTTCACCTCCCGCTCTTTTTTGGATTCACATGGGACTTTTTTGTGACAAGATTGAAAATTTTTTGTTTTAATGATATGGTCAGGTAAGTTCTAATTATCTTCTGGCTTTCTAGAAAGATTTCAGCAAATTCTAGAGTCTCTCTTTTGATAGATGCAAAAATGTAGAATATATATTTCGGTCCAATTTTAAGACTGAATTTTAATGACTTCATATCTTTAAGTGTTTCTTTGGAAAAAAATTATGCATGCAGATGTCGTTGGCATGGTATAGATCCACGCAAGAATCAAGTTCTTAAAATGCTTCGGACTGCATGAGAAACGAGTTTCAGAAGCTCCAAAATTCAAACAATTGACTTTCAAAAACTTGTAGATTTTGTATACACATTTACAGAACATCATTTTCGTTTTTACTTTATAGGTTCATAATGATCTTACATGTAAAGTTCACATGCATAAGCTAAAGTTCAAAAAATGTTGAAAGGAAAAAGCATGCATGATAAGGACTAATTAATGATTTTCAAAAAGTCTTTTACTAGTAGCACTTTTTGAATGATCAGATAAAAACATAATTTGGTGCATACTGTTCTTATGTTTACTTTATCATAGACTATAATTAAGTTAGCACAAGATTATCCTTGATGGCAAAAGTTAACTTCAGAGCAACTTTGTTAGTTTCACTCTCTGAGCCACAATTAATATGGCAGATTGAGCTTTATCAACTGATAAGATGAACTGAACCACTACTATTAAATATGTAATATTATGACAATAATGTTATCATATAAAACCTGGTTTTTTTATGAATAATCTGAGAGGTTTAACTTTTTCACTCTTTTTTTTATAAAATTGGGTTTTACTTAACCCAGTTTTGATGGCACCCAAATACTAAAAAAAACCTTATTTTGGGGTGTCATTCAAACACGCCACAGATACTTTAAAATGAGCAAAGGGAAGCTGGTTACATCCTCCAAAAGACATAAGACGAACTATAATTAGGTCTGCACAACGAGCCGAGCCAACTCAGGCTCACCTCGAACTCACTCGAAAAAACTCGGCTCTTGCTCGACTTGTTTATAAATGAGTCATGTTCGAGCTTACAAAGATACTCAAAACGATAAACAAGTCGAGTTCGAGTTTCAAGAATTCAACTCGTTTATACTCGCAAACTGGTACTCTATATAATATTGCTAACACTGGTTTCACAAGTTACACGAGTTAAATGAGTTAACGCTTGCATGAGTTAAATAAGTAATGCTTACATGAGTTAAACGAGTTAATGCTTACACGAGTTAACTCCTAAACGAGTTAAATGGGTTAAACGAGTCGAGTTCGAGCTCGATTTTGTGTGGTCGAGTCGAACCCAAGCTGGCTATAAGGAGCTCGACTCGAGTTCAAGCAGAGCTCGAGCTCGAGTCTTTTGAGCCGAGTCGGGCTCGAGCTGGCCAAGCTCGGGCTCGACTCAGCTCGTGTGAAGCCCTAACTACAATTAAAGTTATCTAGACGGTTCAGGCTTTTCTCCAATATAAGCAACTCCAAAAGGAACGTTATTGGATCTAATTTCTTAATTCGATCCAGATTTAGACTCGGAGTCAAACAATTAAAGTGTAGGGCCAGTTTGCCGGCGGATCATAATCCGTTAAGTATAATCCGTTAAGTTGCAGATATAGTATATTTGGCCCTAGAGAATAAACTTTCCATACGAAACTGTTTAATTTCCTTTCGATAAAACAATAGCACTCGATATCAACGAAGGTGAAAGGAATGGATAAATGCAATGAAGCACAAGTATTATTATTATTATTATTTTCTTTCTAAAGCGAGATAAATAGGGATGTACATTGGCTCAACTCAAACTCGGATCGACTCAAACTAAATGAGTTGAGCTGGAGCTTGAGCACGAGCTCGACTTGTTTAAACTTGATTAGGCTCGTGTTTTCCTGTTTGTTAATCTTTAGAGATACTTTGGTAACTTTTGATGAATTTTAATACCTTTTTTGTGTTTTTCGTTTTCATTTAAAGAAAAAAAAAATGTATAAATAAAGTGACAAATGAGTCTAGTTCAAGCTCGAGCTAGGTTTACCGAGTGTGGCCTCATTTCACGCCGAGCAATATGTGACTCGAGCCAAGCATGGTTAGTTGTGCAATTGCATATAAGTCAGCTTCTGAGTACATGCTGGAATTTTAGCTTCCCTCCCTTCAGTCAAACGCGAGCCAAAATTTCATCCCAACATGACCACCACAGGTGACAGAAGCCGATGCCTTAGGAACTCCTCACTCTCATGCCTCCTCTTGTTCCTGATGCTCCAAAGCCTCTACACGACCGCATGGAAAGCAATCCTCCAACACACTTAGCAGCCATCTAGTCAGTGGTGGAGACATACATTTTTTGTTAAGGAGCTCTGTTGTAGTATTTTTAGGAAGTACAACATATATACACAATTGTAACACATTTATATACAAATAAAAACAAAAATTTGTTGCTGGTGCAGGCAATTGCCCACGCGAGCCTATATGTAACCGCATGAAATCTCACTTTCAGTCAGTCGAAACTTCTCATTTGAATCCTGCCATGGAGTTCTTCTTCTCCGGAATTTGCATATAATGAATCTCGGCACCATGTCTCCTTCTATCAAGCATAACCAGTCTCTTATGCGAAGCCATGATCAAGGACCAGCACGCCCGAGACCATACCTTACTCCTCCACTCATGAAATCGATCACCTTTAATTCTGAAGATTCTTGCCTTTAGGTTCTTAATATTAGGGAAGCAGGCTGCAATCTGATGTGATGAAGCACTTGAGAGATGGAAGGATTCATCTCTTCTGCCATAGATACCTTAATTTGAGTTCTATTGAGTTCCTATGATGAAGGACGTGACCAAGACCTGGTGGGTCTATTGAGTTTCTAAAAGTGACACAAGTCTCTACCTGCCGGTATTACTACATCCCTTCCCTTAGCACCAAAAAAAAAAAAAAAAATCACTCTCCTGTTTATCTTCACTGCCAGTAAACGCGGTTAAGTAAGTATGTTTGGCCGCGCCACACCACTGCTACTCGGGTTCAGAATTTCAAATCCAATATGCAGTTTCGTAGTAGATTTTGAATTCGAATACGATATGTGACTGAGATCTAATAAAGATGCAACCCAATTATATATAAATGTTGAATCTCATGCAATAGTGAGATTTGTATGCATTCAAGTAAGCACAACTACCGGTATGACACAAACACTAAATAATTGCAAATAAATGAAGAAAGATGGAGGTGCACATGGGCTTCAGTATATAAATGTCGCCTTCCTACCAGCATGCAAACTGTTCATAGCAGCTGATGGACAACTTGGTTCCTAAATCAAACACTACCTCTAACAAAAGAAAGCAATAAACAGACGCAAGGAGTAACGTATTCGACAGGGCATCCGCTCATTTAATTCATTTTAAATCGTCAATACGTTGGGTCTTTCTATATTCCCACGGCATCATCAAGAGATTCCTTGCCCCCACTTGCATGGGCATGTCAGGCCAATTTGATACTCAAAACATAGTTCAATAATTGGTAGAGGTAACTAGCTCATCAATGAAAAATATAGATTTTATATCATTTTAGTTCTTTTTGAACAATTTGTAAAAGTAGCAGCAACCCTTCGTCAGGTTTTTTTTACTTCGGATCTGAGATCTATGGTGATTTGAGGTTGGACCTGCTGCTGCTAGCTGCTGAAATCCAATGTTTCTTTCATGCAGCGTAGATTCATTTAGATCCACACCAAACGCAGCCTTCAAGAAAATGAGTGCTGTCCACTATAGTTTTATCCATTAAAGCAATAATGGATATTTTTCTTCAAAAAGGTAAGTATGTGATGCACATGATGATATTTATTCACAAGACTTCATAAGAACATCACACATTATATATATAAAATAGTTTATCAAAAATCCGATTCAGGAGTAATTATTGGGCCGTTTGAAAATAGTAAAAATATGTTACTACCGTATGCATCTAATTTGAATTGAAAATTGGGGACAAAGTTTCAGTTCTGTCATTGGTAGGCAAAATATAAAAAAGACCATTGAAGTTGAAAAAAGTTGACCATGGCGAAGTGTGATTGATTTGATTTGCATTTCCAGTGGATGCATCCACTTCAATATGTTAGTTGAGACCATAAATTCATCTTCAAACCGGTCCCTAGCTTAATAGAATTTAACAAATTAACTTGTTTTTTAGCTTTAAGAAGTTGATAAATTCATCCTCTCCTTTTTTTCTTCTGGTTTTACTCTCAAAAGAAACATAGTTTTTTTTTTTTAATACTACTTTTCGTAAAAACCTGAAATTTCATCACTCAAATACATAAACACCGTCGCTTTGCCTTTAAAATTGCATTTCAAGTGTCATTAAACACGCTTTATATTTTTTGTTTAAAAAGTAATCTACTGATTTTTTTTTTTAAAATCCAATAAACAAATGTTTGATATAATCATAAAATATATTTTAGGAGCACTGTGATTTTGTAAGGGACATTTGGATAACAATTCAAAATGCAAACTCAAGCTTTAGTTTCAGGAAAACCTAATTTTTTAAAAATTGGTTTTAAATCAGTTTTGAAAAACTGGTTCATGTATTTGGATAATAAGACCAAAACACATTATTTTGCCAATGACCTAGGAGGTGTTGTTTATAAAAAATAGTTTTTGGTAAAACTCATTTTTAATAATATTTGGAGTGTTGGGTATCATCAAAACTAAGTTTGATGAAAACCTAATTTTTTAAATTAGTCCGTTTTAACAAACTGGCTTACATATTTGAATAATAGTATCAAAGAGAAACAAGTTTTATCAAAAATATTTTTTGATAAAATTCATTTTTTTAATAAACCAGACACACCTGCAATAGCTTTTTGAAATTAAAATCATTTTTTACCATCCAAAATTGATTTGGGATTGTTATGCAAACGGCCCCACAAAACAAAACTGATTTAAACCAGGGTGGCCGCCGCAATGGGATGCCTTAATAACGTAATGTGACTGTCGATAAAATGAAACAGCGTGTCCCTGTGAGAGACGGCTACAGAGTCCCACCTCGGCAGCATCGCCAAGAGTGTGCGGGAAAAATCTGACGAGGGAGACCACACATGCGGGGCGGGGCGCCGTACGCGGCACGCTCCAACTGAGAGATCGGCCTGTATAAAGGAAGGGGCCGTTCAGCGCTTCTTCCATCATCATCGTCATCGTCGCAGGGGGTCGAGAGAAGAGGGAGGAGGAGGAGATGGGTCTGGAGGTGAATCTCTCTCCATTTCTTCTTCTTCTTCTTCTTCTTTTTTTTTTTGTCTATCTGTTCGTCTTTCTCCAGCTTTTCATTATCGGGATCCTTCGCCGTTGTCCGAACTTCGCGGACGGGTGACTGTTCGGCATGTTCAGTTTGAGTCGTTTGAGCGATTTGCCTTTGGCGATTTTACGTGCGGGCTTTGATACCTTTCTGTGATCAAAGCTTGATGTGGCCGATCTCTCGAGGAGAAGATGGCCTTGATTTTTTTTTTTTTGCCCTTTTCTGTGGGTTTTTGTCAAAGTTGGGGACTTCCATTTGTTCCTTTTTTTGTCTTTTAAGCTTGCTTGCTTGCTTGTTTTACTTCGATGGTTTGCCGCTAAGTGTAGCAGTCTCGTTACTAACAGTAAGTAAATGTTATCGTCATTAAGTTAGTACCTCGGTCGGGTATGTTCAGATCATGCTGTAAAGAGACTGGGAAAGATGCCTTGTTTGGGAAATATGGGAGAGATTTCTTACTGAAGCCTTGTGACGATCAAACTATGTGGTTCCAGGAGGTTATTGAGCGGTGGGTTTTATGAGAAACTCATGCCAATGGACACTGCGGCTAGATCTAAATGATGAATGGTGGATGGTGTCGGGAAAGTTAATGTTTGTCTGTTTATAGGTTTGGTTGGATTAGACGTATTAAAATCGTGTATCGTATTTGGTTTGATCTGTGAAGTTCAGACCCAAGTTATATAACGATCTGAATGTAAGTGGTCCTTGCAAACTTGAATTTTTAGATCTATAAAGACTTGATGAATTACAGAGATCCCTTTGGGTCAATTTGTTCATCAGCTAGTGGAAATGTTCTTAAACTCTGGATCTGATGATTATTAAATAGGATTTAGATTGACAAGAAGTAATGCTGAAATGATCTTCCAGGTTTATGATAGGATTTTATCAAAAATATTCACGTAGACTGTTCTTTTACCTCTGCCTAGCATGCGGCCTTTTTCCGACGTGACTGTTGATTCACATCGTAACCGCCATCCTTTTCGATGTCTTTTATCCTTCCCACAAACTGGGTCTTTTTTTTTTTATTTTTACCGAATCATTTTTATTTTTGTAACGACATATTTTTACCGATTCATCGTTCCAAAAAGCTTATTGTGGAGATACCCTTCATGATTTGTTGGTCTAACCAAAGAAAGAATTGAAGTTTGTATTAGCTTACACGGATGGTGCAGCTACCTATGCATTGCAGTCACTGAGGTTTGCTTTTCTTGCAGGAAGAGTTCTTGGAATATGCTGAAAAAGCCAAAACTCTACCAGAAACGACAACAGATCAGAGCAAACTTATTCTTTATGGACTTTATAAGCAAGCGACAGTTGGGCCAGTGAATACTAGTAAGTTTTTGGTCCAAACTACTATTTTACTGCATACTCTTTTGTTCCTCTCAATGCTTCGATATAGGTACTTTTTGCTTATCTATGCGAGCTGTGGATGGTCTTTCAGAAAGCTTGTTCCATTGTAAAACAATTATTTTATAGTCAATTCAACAACGATTCACATTTTTGAAATTTTTTCCCTCATAGTCAGTTGAACCATGTGCACCTTTTTTATCTGAGGGATTGAAACTGAGGCAACTAGTGGGATACAGTAGGTGCCAAGTTGGTTATTCAGTTAAGAAAGATAGCCGACTTGGTCAGGACCTAGCATTACTTGTGTGTGTGTGTGTGCGCCTTCCATACAGATGGGCATGTACATGTATCTGTTTTCCTCTGTTTTCTCTTATATGATAATCTTATAGCTTCAGCATAATCTCAGGTCCGTAGAAGAAATGTTTATCGGAATAAGACATGGTACATGTCCAGTATAGGTTACTAAGGGGTCTAGCATGACTTCAGGGAATGCCATTTTTAGAGCTTGTTATTTGAATGGATAAAGTTTGTCCATGACGCTTAGTATCATTGGTTTCATTGTGTCGTTAGGCAGATCTGGTTTTGGCTTAGCGTCAAATTGCATCTTTGTGCGCTTTGTAGAAGTTTGAGTTGAGAAAACTGGACCTGTTCTTCATTCCGTATATATGAATGGGAGATCAGGTGGGGTCCCATTCATGCCTAACCAGTGCATTCATATTTAGACAATGCTCTACCTTCACTCTAGTGCATCAGTAATTGCATAATTCCTCTGATATTAGTTTTCGTTGTCACACTGAATCTCTAGTTATCTAGTTGGGTTGTTAAGTACTGTGACTGGACAGATCTCATTGACGACTAACTCTATCAGCGAGCTCTGATTGAGTGGTTGGCGACAGAGATACCCCTCTGAAAGGTGCATAATCAGGGAAGTAAGGAACCTATGGCTGGTGAAGCTTTGGTCCCTCTTGTGACATAACCTTTGGGGTGGAATCGGTCGCCTAGACATTACTAGGAAAGGAAGGTTCATCGTAGTGCTTATGTTAGCTTGAGAAAAGGTTTATTCTGGAGTGTCTTTTTGGTGTTCCAAATTCCTATAGGTGTTTCAGTGCTCCCTTGTTTGAGCACCACATGAGCTTCAGTAGAAAAGGAGAGCTTTGATCCGTTGCGTTGCTAGATTAGGTCTTAATTTAGTCAATCTTGGTGCAGGCCGGCCGGGGATCTTTAACCTCCGGGATAGGGCAAAGTGGGATGCTTGGAAGGCTGTTGAAGGTAACTCTCTCTATCTCTCTCTCTCTCTCAATTGTGGACAGTTTTGCATTTAGTGAACAAATTGATCTTCCTTTTCTTCGAACATCTCCTGAAAGTTCATCTTTGCCTGTGTATTGGCAAGAAGTTCGCACCTTCTAATGGCTGTTTTTTAGTTGCTACAAGTTCCTTACAGAACTCATAAATGAAGCAACATTTTTTGTCCCAAGTCTTGAATGGGAACGTTGGACATTCAGTGACAACACAATGCTGCTCTGCTCATTTTTATAATTATTTCGGAAATGAGCCACCGGGCGGTTGAAAATATGTTTATGATGCAGGGAAATCGAAGGAAGAAGCCATGACTGACTACATCACCAAGGTTAAGCAGCTGCTGGAAGAGGCTGCTGCGTCTGCATAATTTATCGATCCTTTTATTGGGGCTGAATTATGAGAATCTATCTGCCGCCGAACTTTTAAGTATCAGTATTTGGTTTCATGACATTGGTATCTACTCGCCTATTACTGTTCTCTCGCTCTCTCTCTCTCTGCCCCCTCCCCTTCCTCTCCGCTGTGCATGCTTCCGTGCATATTAGAAAAAGCCAATGGTATGAAGATTCTTATAGAATCTCATGTCAAATCTTGATACCTGACTTGCTCTAATCTGCCTACATGACGGAGAAACTGCATGAATGGGCATGTTTGTCGTGCCACGAAGAGAAGGCCTTTCTTCTAATCTTGAATGGGTTGAGGCTGTGGGCTTTTGTGCGCCCTTTAACCAACCATATTTATTTCATAAAAGCTGCATGCAACATCCTTGCAGGGTCGTGATCCACCGTCCTCCGGCGCCTTCACCAGAAAGGTTAAGGGAGTCCTGTGGGTTGAAGACCCTGGTCTAAGGCTCAACCTTATCGTTCTGTTGCCTGAGCTTTCCTGCGGTGTTGATCTCGCAAGGCTCGGTACTTGGGATTTGGGAATTTTTGGCTTTTGGATTTGCAGCCGGAGTTTGGAATCGTTTGGCTTGCTTTCTCATCATTGTGTGAACTCTAGCTTCAGTGATTCCTGCTCCAGGAAAACAGAAAATTGAATAGGGTGAACTTGTCTCCAAAACAGGTTTTTAGGATGAGTTTGAGCAACAATGACTTTAAAACAGCATTTGGGAGGCAGAATGGAAGGGTGTTGAGCGACGAGTGACGAAGAGGAGTGTTCCAGTCTACGGCCCAAAGAGAGGGCAGAAGCCCTCACAGTTCCTCCCAAATTAGGAGGAGTGTGAAAAGTAGATTTGTGAAAGCTCAATTTCGACAAGACATGTTTCCAAAAGAGTGTAAATGACATGACCCGCAAAGATTTCCATAGAAGGCGTCGTTTTGTTCTTGTCACCCAATCCCACAGAAGATTTTAAAAACTGGTTCAAATTAACAAAGTTTGGTTTTCGGTATCATCCAAACACAACTTAAGGATTCAACCTTTCCAAACCGTAGCTGATTAAGATGACATTGTGGGTTAAGCCCAGTAAGTCAACTCTTAAGGCCTTCTCAACGGATTAAGATGACATAGAGGTGGATTTACTCGATTTTACTTCGTTTTGTCAGTAAAAAACAAAAACTTCGTTCCAAATTCATTTCAACTGTAGTTTTGCATTGGGATATGATTAGGGTTGTCAATTAAATTGGTATAGTCCAAGCAAACATGTGGATAGTGCTTAAAACGGAATATAACAAAATAGATAGGGTTGGATCATGGGGAAACCAGATCTACCCATGCACCAGATCACTTTCCGAGAGCAAGATTTTTGAATATGGACGATGGTCCAATGCACATTTCTATCTAACCAATTCATGCTTCGTCGAAACTGAATAAGCAGATGCTTGATCGAACTGAAAATATCTCCCAACTGTGGTCTAGAGAATAAATGACAGACTACATCGTGTTGAGATCCATCTTTCACGTTAGAACCCCAACCAAATTGAAACATGACGAGGCTCTTAGGAAAGTTAAGCTTCTTTCAATGAATCTGCAAAGTAACTTGGATGGCTACTCAAGTTCAATCAACAATGATCATTCGTGCATTTGTGGAAGCACAAACTAGAGGGTACCTTTGCTTTTATCTCGTATACTGCAATGACTGCGAAGAAATGTCCTACCCAAGTTCCCATCATTCTATATATGCAGCATTATGATTCAATCTTTCGAATGAAGGATGTGATATGAGCACTCACTAGCTCTTGTCATTTGTTTAGTATTGTTTGCAAAAGTTGTTTTCATCTGAGTGATTCTCATTGATCAGTGCCAATAAAAGGCTGCTGGGAGATTGGTTGCCCACCATATATTAACAAGAAATGAATATTAATTTAGAGGCAAAAAACTATGGACAGGATACTTAGCATCTAAACATCAGACAACAGGAACAGGCAAGCAAAAAACCCTGCTGCCCAGACGATAGACCACCACAAAAAACAGATATGAAGACAGCTGAACTGAGCTCAGAGCTGATGAACCGAAAAAAAAAGAAAAAGAAAAGCGGTCAACTCCACCATGCCTTTCAGTCTTCTTTTTTAGTTTTTGTTATTCAAGATTACCTTAGTGGTTGGTTGGTAGTAGGGACACCATGCCGAGTGTTATATGAATTTGCTCCAAAGATTAATGCAGGTTCATGTAACACTAGTTCTAGTGTTCTATAAATCTGTTTTAATCTTTAAAACATATTCTTGAGACATTCATGCAGTGTTCCTGCTGTCAAACAATCCTGTTTGGCAGTAGAAACATATTTTTACTGTCTCATGAATCTTCTCACAAAAAATGGACCGAGTTTATAGAATACTTGTTACAGTGTGCTATGAGTCTGCCCCATTTTTTGGGCAGGTTCATAGGACAGTAACAAATGTTATTGTTACTAAATGGCCCCTTAATATCATGGCACTCATGCTGCATTTTGTTATTCGGTCGTATAAGTGCAGCATGAAATTCATTTTAACAGGTAAAGAAGATCACCCCGCTGTGCGAGTTCTTCATTTGATTTTCAGCACCCTTTACATCAATACATCAGCAGTTGAGGCAATATTTTTAAGAATGCGTGAATATTCATGTTGTTGAGCTTTTCAATTAGAGAGTGAACGCATCTCATTTACTAACGTTGGTTAATAACTGAGATTGAAAAAACACAAAGAAATAGTTTTAGCGCTGCTCCCTATAGGCTTTTGAACTCATTCCAAAAATCAAACGCTATTTTGTCGCCTACGATAGCTTTATTTATTCAGAAAGCTCATCTTCTGAATACCACCAAGTTGACAAACTAAACAAGCGCAAGGTCAATAGCTTTCACATGGATGAGATTGGTGGCATGTACATCATCGGTTGGTACAAAAGACTTACAGAGTTTTGACAAAAATAAAATGCATAGTAAGGAGTTTTTTTTTTTTTTTTTTTTTTTTTTTTTTTTTTTTTAAAGCTTATAATCGCGATGTTAATTAGTTTCGAAGCGATTAATTGTGTTCTTCTGAACTTCGTCATCTTGTTGCTTGAGGCTCTTGATTATGCTGTTGTAGAGGTAAGACTTGTTGGTATGAACTCATTTGCAGAAAAAAAGTGTAAAAAACACTGAATTAGTTAAAGCAGTTGATCGGCGTTTACAATTGTGGATACTGATTTATTTATAACAAAAAAATGAATAGAAGAAAATATGAATGGCTGGAAAACTTGTCGATGGAGTCAACTGGCACTCATTTCCCTCATGTTATAGGTACATTTTTATTTAAATTATGATAATAATATGTACGTTATCATGTACACACGTATAATATTTGTATATAGTAAAATGCGTAGTATATTTATATAGGCTTCTTAAAGGCTGATCATATGTGTGCATAAGCAGCATAACATGAACGATGTGACCCATGTGATCGAATAGCATGCAAATATTTTTCAAAAAAATCATATGATATACGTTTTTCCTTTTGGAATCGTTAGTGGACCGCCTTTATAACCATCCGATCTAATTTATAATAAGATGGATAAAATATGTGCATGCTTGCTAATATTTAGCAGTATTCAATTTCAGTAGCTCTCCCTCTCTATTACATATAATTTTCTTTACTTAATTAATGTGCCCGAATCCGATGCTGGAAAGACAAGCAAGTGACAAGTGTGATTTCCATCGCATCGCACTCAATTGGAGAAACTTAGAAGTTTAAAGAGTTCAAGAAATGAAGGATAAAATATCTCTTGATTTTTTGTGGCCATTGTCACCGCAGGCAATGTAATCCAGCTTGACCAATGAATTATGAACATGCATTATTTGGTACATGCATATCATATCTGTGCAGTCATATGTTCGTAATCAGTTCACACAGTCTTGAGACTAAATTCCTTCATGTTTTCGTGGTTTAAATGTTTTTTTGGTTTAACATTTTTGGATGAATTAAAAGAGTATTGCATCCTACCACCCAACAAGAGAGCCGAAGCGAAGCTCGAAAAATATTTGCATCCATGAGTATGCTCGAAAAATATTTGCATCCATGAGTATACAATCTTGCGTTAGGGGCCGAACATATAATTACTTGCTGTGAACATATCTATCTGTTGTTGTTACATAAGTGCATTGAAGACGCAGATGATGAAACGAAACTTTCTTTTCTTGATCTATACTTCTGAATACGATTGAAAGTGAAAATTTTTATACCATCTCTCTCTCTCTCTCTCGCTCTCTCTCTTGTTGACAATCGTGCAAACATGATTCTATTTTTTTTTTTTCTGTGAATAGAACCAGTTAGGTCGCCGGAAAGTTTGGCTAAATTTGACAAAAACCAAACAGATCATTAGAATGGAACGGAAAAGTTACTCCCATTTGTTGCCTTTGGGATTGTCCCTTCATATCTGCAAAAAAATGGATCAGACTGTCACATAAATTTTATACAGCGGTCTGAATTTCTTCCTTCCGAACTCAAACCACGGAGATGCGATCATGACGTTCCGAAGACCGAATCTCATAAACATGTTTTCGTGCGGTAGTTGCAATTTACTTGGATCAATCCACATAAGATTGCTGAAGTTTCTAGTTTCCATCCTCATAAAGTACCTCAGATCCTTCTTTCGAGATGATTAATTATTGTACTGTTCTCGCAGTTTACACCCATAGGATAGGAGTCAAGTTGGATCGATCACCCTCTAACCCAATTCCAGCAGATTTAACATCGGATCTAATGTGCGATCCAAACCTGAATCCAAATGCTTCTCCCTGCCTACATAATCAATTCCAGATACTGAACCTATTTCTCCCTGCGACAAATAGGACTGCAAAGAGATAAAAAATCCAAGAAGGAAAAATGCATTAAGGTTGTGATTGATAGTCTCGGATTTTACATCTAAGGTTGCATCAAAAGATGTCTTTTAGGAGGTCTTCATTTAAACTCAGTAGAGTGGATTTTAAACGTAGGCCACATGTTAAGTACCATAGATTTAAGGTTAAATGGAGGATGGTCTGATCTTTAAATCTATGTAGGGGATCATAGACCCGCAGTGAAACGAACATAACTTAAATGTCAGATTCAAATTGAGTCTAGTATACTAAAAATTGACAAAACCCACAAACCAAATCCAAAGCACAATAAGCTCATACTCAGTTCAAACTTGCCAAAATTTTGTTTACTCAATGCATGAAGTCAAATTAATATTTTGCTTTCCCAAGTTGGGAGGAGGTTCGCTCGGGAGACGAGTTATGGGCCACAGATACTTGGAGTCCACGAAATGGAACCACAATGGTGGGCGGAACCCCGCCCACACACACACTATATATATATATATATAAAACGATGAAAACTCCTCTAACCAGCTACGGAATACGTACGTTTAAATTTATCATCTCCCATAATCAGTACTACAAATAATGACATGTAGGATAAAAGAGTTGAAAGGTGTATTGCATGACCACCCAAATTTTGAAGCAGCTTTAAACTATCGGAGTAGGAGATGAAGAGAGGGGCTTTCGCCTCTTCGGTAGTTGCGTCCGATTCTAAAAGACATAAAAAAAATGGTAATTTTTTTACAGCATTGTGCTTAGATGATACATTAATAAGAATAAGAAAAAAAAGTTTAAAAACTTTAACTTATTTCTCACCTGAAGGAAAATTTACAAATATTTTCCTATTTTATGAACAGTTATCGTTTTTGACATGTCATTGTGGAGGGGGACACTCAACTGACAAGCCCCAAACAGCGTATCTGGGCATTTTGGGAACTTAACGTGTGGTTTTCATCTCGACACCTGCGAGGAAGGAGAAAAGAAAAATCTTTTGATGCTTTTGATGCCCTTGGAAACTGGCTTCTTACGCTACGTTTTCTTCAGAAATTTGCAAAAACATAAAAATAAAATTCGGAACACATCGAAGTATTTGGTGATAGTTAAAGACATACTCACAGGTTTTGTAATATTTTTCTTATTTTTAATACCAGGAAGCCACACGCCAAACACGAGACTCGGATTTTCATTATCTTCAAAATGTTAGATGAAAATTGTAAAATTTTTGGGCAAATGGAAACTGGTTCGAGTCTTTTGATGCCGTAAGAAAGTAAGAATTCTTTTGTCCTAGGAAGCAGGGGAAGAGAAGAGAGAGTCACCGAACTTTCTGGAGGAGAGGAAAGTGATGGTGTTGTTGAAGTTAGCTGAACCCTTCATAAACTAGTATCACGGGTTAAGTAACCTCAGGTTCACTCCCTCTCTATAAAATGAAGGCCAAATCCCCCGCCACTCTTCGTCATCCTCTGATCTCTCATGGCGTCCAGGTTGGTGCTGAGACAGCTGCTCTGCAAGGGCCAGCATGGCTCCCGACACTTGTCGACGTTGGCCGCCGGCGGGGCTGCCAACCTTGCTCCCCGCTCCCCCGGCGCTTTTCTTCTTGACGGTGGCACGGACCACGCGTGGTTCGCGGCGAGGCTCTTACCGGCGCGAGCGAACAGTGGTGCTGCTGCTCCGGTCAAGCTTGCCGGTGGCGGCGAAACGCCGGAGAGCGGCGGGGAGAAGGGGATGATAACGAGTTATTGGGAGATAGAGAAGCCGAAGGTCGTGAAGGAAGACGGCACCGAGTGGAAGTGGAATTCCTTCAGAGTGAGCTCATCTTCTCTGGCTAATTCCCTTCCGCTTCTCGTTCTGCTTTCTTTCCTGCACCATATTCACGCTTCTTCATGGTTTTTACGATTACGTGGCCCGTGAAAACATTTTTTATCTCACTAAAACTTTTTACCTAGAAGAAAATCTGAAGAAATTAATTTGAACGGTGAAGTTTATATTCACAAATAGATCAAAATTCAACATTAACTCAGTGTTACTTTTTTACAAACAGACATGTTTACGCATATATTCTTCGTATGTCGATCTTCAATTTGAAAAATTTTATAGATTACAGTTTGGTATTCACGCATCTAAAGTGAACTTCTCCAAAAAGTTGCATTTTTTTAAGCTCTAGAATGTGGTAATCGCATTCCGTATATTATAAATTACATTTGACTACTTGATATCCATGTGGCTAAGATTTGAAAAAGAAATACGTTGCCTTGAGCCTACTGCCCGAATCGGTTCGTCCACTACACTTCTCGTGTTTGATACGGTCCTGTGGGTGTGTGGCTGCAGCCGTGGGAAACGTACAAGGCTGACCTGTCTATCGACTTGGGGAAGCACCACTCGCCGTCGAACGTGCTAGACAGGGTGGCGTACTGGACGGTGAAGGCGATGAGGGCGCCGACGGACGTGTTCTTCCGGAGGAGGTTCGGGTGCAGGGCGATGATGCTGGAGACGGTGGCGGCGGTGCCGGGGATGGTGGGGGGGATGCTGCTGCACTGCCGGTCTCTGAGGAGGTTCGAACACAGCGGCGGGTGGATCAAGGCGCTGCTCGAAGAGGCGGAGAACGAGCGCATGCACCTGATGACCTTCATGGAGGTGTCCCAGCCCCGGTGGTACGAGCGGGCCCTCGTCGTCGCCGTCCAGGTCGTCTTCTTCAACGCCTACTTCCTCCTCTACCTCGTCTCCCCCAAGCTCGCCCACCGCGTCGTCGGCTACCTGGAGGAGGAGGCCATCCACTCGTACACCGAGTTCCTCAAGGAGATCGACGCCGGCAACATCCCCAACGTCCCCGCCCCCGCCATCGCCCTCGACTACTGGCAGCTCCCCCAGGGCTCCACCCTCCGCGACGTCGTCTTGGCCGTCCGCGCCGACGAGGCTCACCACCGTGACGTCAACCATTTTGCCTCCGTCCGTTCCTCTTTCCTCCTCCCCTTCATCAATTTTCTTCCTTCTTCCTAATTTAATCCTCCCCCCCTGCCCTCAGTGGGTTGCTTGTTTCCCAACCATTCTGCTTTCGTGATACTGATTTTGCTCTTCTTCCTCTGTTTTCGTTTGTATTGCAGGACATACATTTCGAAGGACATGAATTGAGACAAACTCCTGCTCCCATTGGGTACCATTGATCAGATCGATCGACCTCCATAGTTTTGCAGAAAAGGGAATACAGGAAAATGGGAAGAAAATTAGAACACAAGAAAGGAAAAGCAATAACTCTATGGTGAATTTCCCCTAGCGTGTTTCACAATATATGTTGGTGGAGAATAGAAGATCTAGATGGCAGTAAGTCGGCTCTTTGAGGGGCTAGCTGGTGCTTCTGTTAAGTAGGTGGTGATGCGAGTATACTTTTCTCATCAATACTTGGCGTCGGTTTTCCTTCGACTGCTTTCCACTGCCTTGTATAAGTTCCTTTTCAGCTTGCTTTCATATGTGAGTTCAGTGTGTTTCTTCTGTATAAGGGAAATGATAATCTAATAATTCCTTGTAGTTACTTGAGCACTCCTTCAGGTGCAATATTGCAGTAGAAAAGAAAAAGTGCAGGGGCGATCGCAATATCTGTTTAATCAGAAAACACTTTCACTCAACTCAGAAACAGATTAAGATTCAGGTCTATAAAAACTGCATTCGATGATTTGCAAGTGACTGGATGTTGATGTCCGCCAAAATCAGTAATACAAAAATCTCATACCAAATTCAGATTTAGTTGGATTAGTATGCTTGCTTTCTCGGTCTAAACCCCGAACTTGGATTGGCATCGGAATCAATCAGCAAAAGAGCGAGACAGAATGCATATCGTTACTAAATAGGTTGGCTGAACCAAGTTACCATAGCCAGGAAACAGTAGCAAAGAGGAGCTCAGTCCAGTGATTGTCGGAACTGAGAAATAAGGAATCAGTCTCTAAATGAAAAACGGAAAAACAGGAGGGCGGGAGGTCAGGCACAGCGAATAGAAGCTTAATTTCTGAACTTCCTCAACTTAGTTTCAAACGGAGCCAACTTCTAAAAAGATATCTTTTGGCCAAGATTTCTATAACAAAAGCTGCTTTTTCACGGTAGATGCAGTCGTTTCTAGCTCTCTTCGTGACCTCCCTCTCATCATCTAGTAGCAGAGACGATCAATCTTCAGACAAAGGTGCACTTGTTGCTGAAATAAGTCGATGACACTGCCATAATGAGATCCTTAGACAACCGAAGAAATCTCTCTTACTAAAGGCGCCGATGTCCTCCAAGCAAGTTGCAGCGGAGTTGGGGATACATTACCCTCCAAAACAGACTGTAAGTAGATTCTTCATGTGAATGGCAGAGCAAGCACTCGCTAGAAAGCCGACTTCCCCACCTCTGGTTTCTCTTGGAATTCGAACGTATAGAATTATGCCTGAACCAGAATGGACAAAGTTGGAGCATCATGCAGGTTACTCCATACAAGTAGAAAAGAATGAGAGCTGGGAACAGATGTTTCAATATCGCACTGTTGCTCTTATCAAGCAATCTCTATAAATCACAACTTGAAATAGCTAGCGATTGACAAATTTGGCTTGTAATTCATACATTTTGGGTCTTGCGTCCCCTAAATTCTAGTGAGACTGATCTTCCCCAAGGTGGGGTGTGACCTGTGGTGATTGGGCTCTTAGTTCTAACCTTTAAGATTTGTGACTGTCCATATATTCTACTTGAACCATGATCGATTGATTTGTTCACCTTCTCCTGTATTCATGAAGCCCTGGTTCTAGTGATGGATAAGAAACTACGCACACACACACACACATATAAAAAGGTCGGGAGAGTAACTTTTAAAATTTTCGAGATTCCCACCGAGGTTGCTTTCATGAATGGCTGGCCACAAAGCCTTTGATAATGTTAACCACATTTAATGAGCTTGTCCTTGCAGTATGATACATCGATTGATCCAACGAGGGAAACACTCAGATTTGCTGCTGACAGATAAAAAATAAATCAAACTCAATATGATATAGTTAACTAGTTTACAACGTAGAATAAGATTAGCGGTTGCCAATACTGGTTTAACTAACATAATTTTTTGTTGATGTGGATGTATAGGTATAGGTCAATGGCTGATTCCACTAGAAAGAATCGTGTATTTGGAAAAATACAGTATCTTGCCACAACCATTAACTTTGGACAATTATGTGAGGCAACGGTCCCAGTACTATTATTTGGGACATCAAATATAATAGTCCTCCGAAAGGTTAGGAACGATCTGAATATTTAAAGCATGAAGCCTTACTATTTCGAGCATAGTTTTTGAAGATCCTATGCTTCCTAAATCAAGTATGGAACTTCGACTACTTTTATCTGGGAGTCCTACTTTTTTTTTTTTTGAAGAGTGGAACTTTATGAATAGATCTCGATGCCCAAAAACCTATAAATGATACTTAATCCTATAGTTTAAAACCAGATCTTGTAACCCAAAAGATTTAGGCTTTCGAATTTTAATCCTCCGAGAGCCCAATTCAAAATGTGATTACTACGTTTGTTAAACAAAATCTTCATGTAATGAATGTTAATTATATTCATCTAATTGCAGGTCATAGATTATATATATATAGCTACTAAACCTTGTATAGCTTCTAAGGAGACAAGACATGTGAGATTAAGTTGAATAAAAAATACTTAAGTAATGAGGGACCGAAACCAAACCACTTAAATTGT